>NC_133417.1:137622500-137955000 GCF_049350105.2 Macaca mulatta
CCATACAGACAGCTGCCAAGAACCTCATCATCTTCCTGGGTGACGGTGAGTGAGCAAGGCCTGTCCAGCCCCGCAGCCCTCACAGCCCCGGCGCCCGGACCCTCGGTGGTTCCAGGACAGCCCTGGGGCCCAAGCCTCACACATTTCTGTTCCTTCAGGGATGGGGGTGTCTACGGTGACAGCTGCCAGGATCCTAAAGGGGCAGAAGGAGGACAAACTGGGGCCTGAGACCCCCCTGGCCATGGACCACTTCCCATATGTGGCTCTGTCCAAGGTAAGGGCTGGGCCACCTTAGAGTCTTCCAAACAGAGAAGGGTATCCTGGCTATGGAGTGCGGTAGGACGGAGGGACCCTAAACAGCTGGGCCTCCAGTAAGGAGCTGGAGGCAGTTGGAATCCCAGAGGACAGAGATCAGGGTCTGTGTGTCTGCCCCAGAGAAGAGCTCAGAGTGTTTCTGTCCCCAGACATACAGTGTAGACAAGCATGTGCCAGACAGTGCAGCCACAGCCACCGCCTACCTGTGCGGAGTCAAGGGCAACTTCCAGACCATTGGCTTGAGTGCAGCTGCCCGCTATAACCAGTGCAACACGACACGTGGCAATGAGGTGGTCTCCGTGATGAATCGGGCCAAGAAAGCAGGTGAGCTGGGGACTGCGGGATCAGGGCCAGGTCACAGACCTTGGTCACATATCCTGACCTCTGTCACCCTTAGGGAAGTCAGTGGGAGTAGTGACCACCACACGGGTGCAGCACGCCTCACCAGCCGGTGCCTACGCCCACACGGTGAACCGCAACTGGTACTCGGACGCCAACATGCCTGGCTCGGCCCGCCGGGAGGGCTGCAAGGACATCGCCACACAGCTCATCTCCAACATGGACATTGACGTGCGACCCCAAGGCCAAGGGTTGGGGCTGGGCAGAGAGTAGCAGGGGGCACCAGCTCAGACCCAGGCAACCAACAACCTGATCTGGGCCAGCAGGGTCTGGAGGTGGGGTTGGGGGCATAGAAGGTGCAGCCCAGGCCGGGCCACTCCCACAGCCTTGGGGAAGGGAGCCAGGGGCTGTGCAGGAGGAAGTGGCACAGGGCCAGCCAGGCCCCAAACCCACGTGCCCTATCCTCTGTTCCCAGGTGATCCTAGGTGGAGGCCGAAAGTACATGTTTCGCATGGGGGCCCCAGACCCTGAGTACCCTCATGACTACAGCCAGGATGGGACCAGGATGGATGGGAAGAACCTGGTGCAGGAATGGCTGGCGAAGCACCAGGTGATGGGGGCTGGCGGGTGCAGGAGGCACAGCAGGGGAAGGGCAGAGGTGTGGGGCTCAGGGCTGTGGGCTGAGGCCTGGCTCTCTCCCTCCCTGCAGGGTGCCCGGTACGTGTGGAACCGCACTGAGCTCATGCAGGCTTCCCTGGACCCATCCGTGACCCACCTCATGGGTAATGACCCCCTTCCTGCCCTGGCATCCCTCAGACAGCCTCAGATGGCACCTTCTGAACCTGTGTACACGTCTGCCAGCACCCTTCCACCCCCAGCCTGCCAGTCACCATGGGACCCCTTGTCCCACAGGTCTCTTTGAGCCTGGAGACATGAAATACGAGATCCACCGAGACCCCACACTGGACCCCTCCCTGATGGAGATGACAGAGGCTGCCCTGCGCCTGCTAAGCAGGAACCCCCGCGGCTTCTTCCTCTTTGTGGAGGGTGCGTGGTGGCCCCTGGGGAGTGGTGGTTGGGGTTTGGAGCAGGGCAGGTTCAGCACCACCCTCTCTGGCCTTCCTGCAGGGGGTCGCATCGACCATGGTCATCACGAAAGCAGGGCCTACCGGGCACTGACTGAGGCGGTCATGTTCGACGACGCCATTGAGAGGGCGGGCCAGCTCACCAGCGAGGAGGACACGCTGACCCTCGTCACCGCTGACCACTCCCACGTCTTCTCCTTTGGTGCCTACCCCCTGCGAGGGAGCTCTATCTTCGGTAGGCCCGGGGAGAGTGGCAGGTGCTGCTGCATCAATTACGTGGGTGAAATCTGAGCCTCAGTCTCCTCCTCTGTCAAATGGGAGTAATGCTGGCACCAGCCCTGTAGGGTCTCCTGAGGACTAAGCCCCTGACCAGGCAAAAAGTGGCAGTTCCTAGCACGTGGGAGGCACTCCACAGCTGTGTTCAGCTCAACAACAGGGACCCCTCTCTCTGCAGGGCTGGCACCGGGCAAGGCCCAGGACAGGAAGGCCTACACCGCCCTCCTATATGGCAACGGTCCGGGCTATGTGCTCAAGGACGGCGCCCGGCCAGATGTTACCGAGAGCGAGAGCGGTGAGTGCCGCGGGGTCGCCCCCTGAGGGGGACCAGGGTGCCAAGGATGGGGGACTGGCGGGAAGGGGTCACCTTCTGTCTGCCTGGAACTGAATCTTCCTATCGGAACTGAACCCTCCTACCAGGGAGCCCCGAGTACCGGCAGCAGGCAGCGGTGCCCCTGGACGAAGAGACACACGCAGGCGAGGACGTGGCGGTGTTCGCGCGCGGCCCGCAGGCGCACCTGGTTCATGGCGTGCAGGAGCAGAGCTTCGTAGCGCACGTCATGGCCTTTGCCGCCTGTCTGGAGCCCTACACGGCGTGCGACCTGGCGCCCCCCGCCGGCACCACTGACACCGCACACCCTGGGCGCTCCGCGGTCCCCGAGTCCCTGCCTCTTCTAGCCGCGGCCCTGCTGCTGCTAGGGACGGTCACTGCTCCCTGAGTGTCCCGTCCCTGGGGCTCCTGCTTCCCCATCTCGGAGTTCTCCTGCTTCCCACCTCCTGTTGTCCTGCCCGGCCTCCACCCCGAATCGTCACCCCTGAAGTCACCACACATATGTCCTGCCATGGAACCTTCACCTCCTCGTGCACCCTGGGGACTGAGCCCATGACACCAAAGCTGCCCCTTGGCTATTCCTGGACTCCCTACCCAACCCCAGGGACTGCAGGTTGTGCCCTGTGGCTGCCTGCACCCCAGGAAAGAAGGGATCTCAGGCCATCCAGCCCCCACCTACAGTCCTTGGTACCAGGCAGGCTCCCTTCCCGGAGAAGAGAAGCACCCAGACCCCGCGCCCGGCTGACCTTTGCTTCAGTCCTTGAATCACTTGTGGGACTTGAGGACTCGGGAGCTTCAGGATGACTGGAGAAGCGTGGCTTCCTGCCACCCGCCAGCCAAGGAGGCTGCTGGGGTGGGGAACCCCAGGGGGATTTTTGACACAGCCTTTGGCTGCCCCTCTCTGAGCTAATTCCACACTCCTGTACCCCTCCAAGGGGCCCTCTGCCTCATGGCAGAGGCTTGCCCCAAATCACAACTACTCAGATGTTCCATACCTCCAAATGCCAATTTCAGCACCCAACTGAGATCCAAGGAGCTCCTGGGTGCAAGGCAGCAGTCGAGAGCCAAAGGTCCCTCCCCAGACATCTGGACACTGGGCATAGATTTCTCAACAAGGTAGACTCCCCTGCCTCCCCAGGACCTCCGCTCTCCTGGAAGACAAAGCAATAATAAAAGAAAGTGTTTATAATCCCAGCACTTTGGGAGGCCAAGGTGGGCAGATCACGAGGTCAGGAGATGGAGACCATCCTGGTTAACACGGTGAAATCCCTTATCTATGCGCCTGTAGTCCCAGCTACCCAGGAGGCTGGAGCAGGAGAATCGCTTGAACCTGGGCAGCAGAGGTCGCAGTGAGCCAAGGTCATGCCACTGCACTCCAGCCTGGGCGACAGAGCGAGATTCCGCCTCAAAAGTAAATTAATTAATTAAAAAAATAAATAAACAAGTAAGAAAAGGAAGTGTTAGACAGTGTAATGCCAGTACGACTTCCTAGGAGAAAAATCGTGAGTGCCTGTGGGCACAGTGGCTGGAGGGGTGGGTAACGCAGGCCAGGAGGGGCTGCTGAGGAGCAGACGATTGAGCAGGAGACCTGAACATCGTGGGGCACAGCAGCACAGAGGCCCTGGGGCAGCGCCGGCAGGTGCTCTCGGAGGCCAAGGGCTGGATTAGAGGGTGGGTGGGTAGAGGGGTAAATCTGAGGGGTCAAGAGGGTGGGGAGCATGGGGGAGTGTGAAGTCTGAGTAAAGGGATGTGGTTGGAGGTCTGTGAGGAGGGCTGTGACCCGCCCTAGGTGGAAAATGAGCACTCTGGCTGCTGCCAGAAGAAGGATCTTGTCTTTTGGGTGGACAGTGGGGTGGTAGACGGTAGAAGGTAGAGGTGAGAGCTGGGAAAGGAGCTGACTCCAGGTGTTTCTGACCTTCCGAAAGCATTCGGGAGCACCTATCCCAATACAGCCATGCTTGGTGAGTACCACACCTGCCCCAAGAGAACCTTGAAAACAATTTTTTTTTTTTTTTTTTTTGAGGCAGTCTCACTCTGTTGCCCAGGCTGGAGTGCAATGATCTTGTCTTGGCTCACTGCAACCTCCTCCTCCCGGGTTCAAGTCATTCCCCTGCCTCACCTTCCCAAGTAGCTAGGGGTTAACAAGTGTGCACCACCACGCCTGGCTAGTTTTTGTATTTTTAGTAGAGACGGGGTTTCACCATGTTGGCCAGGCAGGTCTCCAACTCCTGACCTAAGGTGATCCGCCCACCTCGGTCTCCCAAAGTTTGGGATTACAGGCATGAGCCACGCATCTGGCTGAAAAGAATTAAAGGTGAAATCAACCACATTTTCCAGCAAATTTTACACTATTACAAAAAATACAAAAATTAGCCAAGCCTTGTGGCCCATGCCTGTGGACCCAGCTACTCAGGAGGTTGTGGTGAGAGGATCACCTGAGGTGAGGAGTTTGAGACCAGCCCAACCAACATGGTGAAACTAAAACTAAAACTGGTCTAAAAACACGGTCTCTACTAAAACTACAAAATTTAGCCAGGTGTGGTGGTCAGCACCCAGCTACTTGGGAGGCTGAGGCAGGAGAATCGATTGAACCTGGGAGGTTGCAGTGAATTGAGATCACACCACTGCACTCCAGCCTGTGCAACAGACCCAGACTCCGTCTTACGAGAAAAAAAAAAAAAAGGCAAGCATTTTGTGCTTACTAGAAATATTAGCATGATTGAATGCGACCTTGCACATGAAAATTAATTTAACATTGTAAAATATCTATTTGGCAGGTGTGGCGGCTCAACACCTGCAATCCCAGCACTTTGGCAGGAAGAGGGGGTAGGATCACTTGACTTCAGGAGTTCGAGAATAGCCTGGACA
Source organism: Macaca mulatta (assembly GCF_049350105.2). Classification (NCBI taxonomy): domain Eukaryota; kingdom Metazoa; phylum Chordata; class Mammalia; order Primates; family Cercopithecidae; genus Macaca; species Macaca mulatta. The sequence goes on from NC_133417.1 coordinate 137,627,715, forward strand.
TCATAGTGAGACCCCGTCTCTACAAAAACAACAACTGAGCCCAGGGAGGTTGAGGCTGCAGTGAAAGAAGATTGCTCCACTGCACTCTAGCCTGGGCAACAGAGCAAGACCTTGTCTGGAAAAATATATACATCTATTTGAGGACCTGGCTCTCTCAGGACAGTTTTTTGTTTTTTTTTTTTTCAATTCTAGGTTTTAGTGGCTGTCATAAAAACATGGGAGGTGAACAGAAGGTAGTCACCAGTAGCTGGCCTTACTAAAGCATCACACTCATTGTTACATTCCATTCACCAAATATGCAAAGGTTTGGGTAAAATCCAGCTAGTATATTTCTATCTTCCCAGTTGTCAGTGGGTTAGGAAGTTCCTCTTTCTAACCAATGCGGAGGTGTTGCATGTTTAGGTTTTACATGAGTGCTCACACCCAAGGACTTCTATATTTTAAAAGTGAAGACGTTTTAAAAACAGATTATTCTAGCTAGGCATTGTGGCTCATGCCTGTAATCCCATCCTTTTGGGAGGCCGAGGCAGGTGGATCACTTGAGGTCAGAAGTTTGAGACCAGCCTGGCCATCATGGTGAAACTCCGTCTCTACTAAAAATACAAAAATTAGCCAGGTGTGGTGGCAGGCGCTTGTAATCCTAGCTACTCGGAAACTCAGACAAGAGAATTGCTTGAATCCAGGAGGCAGAGGTTGCAGTGAGCCGAGATGGCACCATTGCACTCCAGCCTGGGTGACGAGAGTGAAACTCCATCTCAAGAAAAAGAAGAGGAAGAAGGAAGAAGAGGAAGAGGAAGAGGAATAGGAAGAAGAAGAAGAAGAAGAGGAGGAGGAGGGGGAGGAAAAAGATTATTCTGAAATTAGATCATTCTGTTCTCAAGCTTCCTTTTCCTGTGTAGGTATGAGTGTTTATGAGTCCAATACATTGTTTACCCCAAAATCAAGTGTCAAAGAAAATATTTTCAAACTTCTGCTCAAAAATATGCTCTTTCCTTAGCATGAGTTTTGTTTTGTTTGAGACGGAGTTTCGCTTGTATCGCCCAGGCTGGAGTGCAGTGGCCCGATCTCGGCTCACTGCAACATCTGCCTCCCGGGTTCAAGCAATTCTTCTGCCTCAGCCTCCTGAGTAGCCGGGATTACAGGCAACCACCACCACGCCCGGCTAATTTTTGGTATTTCTAGTTCCAAAAGTTGATAAGTCGACCTGCTCCACGCATAATTTCAAGGTGGTCACGTTGGGGTCACCACTTGCAGCTTGTAGCTGCTGTGAACGCTGAGAGTGAAGTACTCAGACGACTCCAGCTGAGCGGGGCAGGGAGCAGCTCCTCTGAGAGAGTGCTGCCCCCAAATCTGTCCGCCAAGTATTTATTAGAGGGCTTGTTAAACTACAAACATCCACCAGATAGGTTTTTGCCGTGGGGTCATGAGGCACATATGGCCTTGTAAAAGCACTCAGACCACATTCTTAGGAGGCTGTTTTCAGCGCTCCTTATCACACATTCCACTCCTTGTCCTGTTTTCAAGGTCAAGGAGTTACATTCTCACGCACAAACAACGTACACACAGTGCCTGAGTATTTTTCCATGCCTCAAGCTCAAATGCACCCCCCACATCTCCCCCTTCTTTAATTCTTAGAGCTTGCTGGTTATCTAATGCAAGGTAAGCGTCTATCCTTCTTCTCTGGTCATAAATGCTTTGGGCGGCAGCACAGAGCCATTTACAGAAGCCTAGCAATCAGATACAAAAAATAATATAGCGGCCATCACCCAAATGTGTATATTTAACTCAGGCAACCAAGTATTCGGGTTCAGTCATTGAAAGCCTTCTTGTAATTGCCGAAGGGTATTTGTTTGTAATTGCTGTGAGACCATTCTTCAAGTTGTTTCTTCAACTCAACCTCAGATGCTTTGTACATAAGCTTGAATATATTGCCGTGCACTCCCTCCACCACCCCACCCCCGCCCTCACTGCCTGCCGGAGAGCTGGGAATGGCTGCTCCCGCTGCTCCGCTAAACACCGAAGTTATCCCAGGTAAATTACTTACGACTTCCTCCCGCGCGTGGCCGCTGTGCCCTCCCTCACCTCCTCCCCTGCTTTCCCTTCCTCTCCTCTCGCGCACCCTCCTCCCGCGCGCAGGAACCCCTGGGCAAGGCCACTGCGCCCTGGGTCCGCGGCCCCTGACGGGGCGCTCCGGGCGCGCACTCACACGGATGACGTAGCGCAAAGAGTTGCTGCAGTCCAGGCTGACCATGAGTGAGAAGAGCGCGACGGTGCTGTACACGCCCTGCACTTTTTACAGCAGCTGGTTGAAGTCCCATCCCGCAGCGACCCCCGGGCGCTCCGCCACGCCACACTGCGCAGGTCCCAGCCCCCGCAGTCGTCGATGATCTCCAGCCTGGGCGGCGGGTTCAGTCGTTCGATCTCGCGCATCTCGAGGCACAAGCAGAAGAAGGCGTGCACCTAGTGCTGGGCAGCGCCGCTGGGTCCACCCTCGGGCCGAGCCAGCAGGCGCCGCAGGCGCTCCTCGTTCTGCTCGCCAATGGCCGCAATGGTGCCATAGGTGAGCTTGTCGTCAGGGATGGCGTGGCGCCTCAGCCACCGCCGCAGGCGAACGAGTAGAAGTCCTGGCATGGGTCGATGCTGGCGTCCAGGTTGGCTGCCAGGAAGCGAGCGGCGCACGCAAAGGCCTTGCGCTCAGGACAGCCTTCAGGACAGGCGCCGCCGCCGGCCGCGACCGAGCCCAGGTACCTGAGCGCCAGCATAGCCGCCAGGATGGAGCAGAGGCCGGCTGCAAACACCAACCCGACAGCAGGCTCACCGCAAGCTGCTTCCAGCGCTGCAGCCCGGCCTGGGCCCGATGGCCTGGGGGCAGAAAGGCCCCGCAAGCGCCCCCAGCGCCGCAGTGACTCACATACTTGACCTCCTAGAACTCATCGAGTGCGCCATCAGCGAATACCAGGACTGCATGGCGCCGAGGCCGCTGGGGTGCAGCCCTGGGCCACCTGGGCTACGCCATGCGCGTGACCGCCTGCCTCCTCGTGGGCCTCAGCGTGGCTCCTGGGGCCTCAGCTGCCAGAAGGACAGAGGCAAGCTCATGAGGCGCCGCAGCCCGACGGGGTTCTCGGGCACTGTGAGGAGAGGAATAGGCCTGGGTGCAGAGGCCCCAGCCGCAGGCCTCATTCACTGGGGAAACCAGGGACCAGGAGGGCTCAGCGGGGCCACCACCTCCGCGTGCACAGTGGAGTCTTCTCCCCTGTCCCCCTCTCTGCACACACGTGCGGGTCCCTGGGTTGGGAGGGCCCTGATGGGAAGGGGGAGGCGCTGGGCACGGGGCCTGGCACGTAGTGGGCCTTCACTGAAAGGCCCGTACCTCTTCCCTTCGCCTTTCTGGTCCAGGACCTGCCCTAGCCAAGGCCGGCCGGAATGTGGGGGAAGGAGCGGAGGCTGGAGTGAGGAGGTGCGGTCAGGAGCGCGCCTATGCTGCACTTTCAGTTTTCCACGCTGAACACAGAGGCTCCACAAAGTGGCCAAAGAACCAAACTTTGTACTCGCGGAAGTCCGCGGGATCGACCACTCCAACCCCGCTCGCTGGCTTCCTCTGCTCAGTGGCCCGACGGCCCACCTGCCCCTTCCCCAGGGGGGAGCGCCAACGCCCCAGGGTCGTGGATACACAGCCCACCCCCTGGGCGGCCCTGATGGAGACCGGCTCCGTCCCTCACCCACCCCCGCTCCCCGTCTGTGACCCCGACCCGAGCCACTCCTGACTTCAATAGGTTCTCCCCAGAATCCAAACTTGGGCGAAGTTTCACCTCCCGCGGGGCGCGAGCAGACGAAGCCGGGAGGCTCTGCGCAGTGGCCGAGATGGTGGTGACTGCTGCAGGGATTCGGCGCCATTTACCTGGCAAGTGCGCACCTGAGCAGGACCTGGCCTAGCGGGCCCGCTACGAACCAGAGCCTGAGCCTGAACATAGCTGCACGGGCAGTTGCTGTCTCCCAGCGCCCCCTGCCTTTTCTGCCGCCGAGCCGCCAGCCCGCGGGGTCCAGCCCTGTCCCAGGACCAGTAAAGGCAGCGGGTACTCCTGGGCGGGGTCCCTTCGGATCCCGCGTCCCCAAGCTGAGCTGCCCACCAGCCGGCTAGAAAGGTGCTGGAGCTACGCAGCTGGGGGCCACCATGCCCCAGCCCACAGCCCTAGAGCACCGCTCGGGGAGGACTCCTCCTAAAGGATAAGGGAACCGTAATGGGAGTGCCTGGGCTGCCCGCACAGCGCCGGCGCGGAGCGCACCTTCACCAGGGACCTTCCTTGTCCTCCTGGGAACCCCTGTACAGGATCTCCACGGGGCGTCTGGGCTTCTGGTTGGCCTCGCTTTCTTCCCCCAGTTCCTGACCCAGGGAGAGCAACGGAGCACCCTGCCAGAAGGCGGCCTGGGGCTGCGAGTGCGGCCCCCATGATAGCAATGCACAGTTGAACCAGAGCACAGCAATCGCAGCCTATCGGAGATGACGTGGGTTTAGCCTCTGACCACATAGTCCTGGTCACCCTGCACAGACTGCCAATAAAGAGGGGTCCGAGGCCCAGCTCCTTGGCTCCCCTGCAGTGTCTCCAAAAGAGAAGCTGAGGCTGTGGGTCAGTGGGTAATGCCAGTGGTCCAGGCTCCAGTTCCACCTTGCACAAAGACCTTCCTAATCTTTCACCACAAAATACTCGTGTCCAACCTCAGACTGGTGCCACTCTTTTCCTTGATCCTTGTAGCCAAGGATAAATATTTCAAAACAATCCTGTGATCCTCCTCCCTTTTCCTTTTAAAACCTTTGTCTTCCTTCACCTCCCTAAATTCACACGTACTTTCCTATGGCCTGCTTATTCCCGTTGCAATACCTATTTCCAAAGAAAGTTCATTTTATTTTAGAGTCTTTCTGTATTTGTTATGCAGTGTCACATAGTGGAGCCAGAAGTGGGACCGCAGTGAATTCAGCTTGGGTGAATCAGAGTCTCCTGGAATCTAACGCAGCATTGACTGAGCCCTCTGCAGACTGCCCTTGCCAGGAGTTGATTTTCTGTTCTGGTGAATCTCCTCAAATACCCAGACTCCCTCCCTTTGGTCAGTTCCTTTTTACTTTATCCTGGATGTGATTTGGTTATAAGGCTCCCTTAAACAAAGGACCTTTCATCCCTCCTGGGAGTATAAAGTTTGGGTTTCTTTCTTTTTTTCTTTTTGCTTGTTTACTTTTGGCAAGCACTTTCTGGTGTAAAGAGAAGTACCCTTCTGGTTTGAGGACTCTGATTTCTACAGAATTAACGTTCTGTCTGCGAGGCAAGTCTTTTCTGGTGAACTCACTTTTGGTTCTGCATGCCTGACTGAATATTTTGTTTGATGTGCACACCTTGGTTGAAGTTTTGTGAGCACTCTGATTTTGGTTTGGTTTCCCACATCTTTAAATGATTTGGCTCTTTTTTTTTTCTTGCTTGTTCCTGAACATCTTCTGATCATCCCACAGCAAAAATAAACATAAATAGTTTAGCACCATAGGAATTCTTAAAACACACATACACATGGTGAGGGTCGGCCCCTCCAGGTGGCTCCTGCCTGTAATCCCTGCACTTTGGGAGGCTGAGGTGAGAGGATGGCTTGAGCTAAGGAGTTGGAGACCAGCCTGGGCAACACGATGAAAACCCCCCTCTAAAACAAACATGAAAATGAGCTGGGTGTGGTGGTACTCACCTGTCACAGCAATCTGGGCCCACATTCAGGAGAAATGGACTTGGAGAGCAACCAGAGTGCTCAAGGGTGTGTGATGTGTGCCACAATGGTGGACTGTGACGGTTACTACGGGACTGAATGAAGGGGGAAGAACTCAGAAATGAAAACAAAGGCAAAAGATACTGCTCTAAAGAAGGGGCCAGGGAGCTCCTTGCTTCTAGTGAGCAAGGGCCTTGAGCTTCCACAGCCCTTCGTATTTACTGGCTAGCAAGAGCAGGGAGGAGCAGCTAATGATTGCTCACCTGCTTGATTGATCACAGGTTTACATTATTGTTATCAGGCTTCAGATGTGCCCAATCACAAGAAACACTGCACCTGGGGCGTGACTGCTGTCAGCATTCCTTCTGGGCAGCAGAAGCAGTTTGTCAGTTTGTCAACAACCTGTTTCATGAGAACAGTTTGCTCTTTACTCACACAGCCTCCATGGTATACTGAGTTGATCATGACCATCATTTTTTTAGCCTCCAACAGTGGGCAAAACAGACTTCTCCCCTTGTGGAGGGCACAGTCCAGTGGAAGAGGAATGTTTTTCATGCTGGCCTTCAAACTGTGGGGAGTTGTTGGAATAGGACAACGGGCTTAGGAAGGCCTTTCCTAGAAAGTGTGGTTTGAGCTGAGAATTAGGGATAACTAGGAGTTAGGCTGATAAGGGAGGGGAGGTGGTGATTGGAGGAGAAATCATCTGTCTTTGTCCGAGATTACCCTGCATTAGGGCAGTAGCTGACCCTTTTCTGGGATCACCCAAGGTGGGATAGCGGGTGGAGGAGAAATGTGGACTGTCGAAACCAGTAGATTCTGAATCCTGTCTCTGCCATGAATCCTGTCTCTGCCATGTCCTACTGTTTGGCCTTGGGCAATTTACTTGTCTCTCTGTTGCTTCTGATAGAAAAGGAGGGTGGTGAGAGGGATTCAAGTTGAAGAGAGACAAAGTTAATCATGTTTTAAAGTGTTGGCTTTGGCTGCTGTGGGGAGATTGGATTAGAGTGGGGGTGTTAAGAAAAAGGGAGAGACTTGGATTTCTGGTGAGAATCAAGGTAGCTGAGGCCAGGGTTTGGTGCTGTGGGTGGGGAAGAATAGAAAGTGATCCTTTTTTTTTTTTTTTGAGATGGAGTCTCTGTCTGTCACCCAGGCTGGAGTGCAGTAGTGTGAACTTGGCTCACAGCAACCTCTGGGTTCAAGCAGTTCTCCTGCCTGAGCCTCTTGAGTAGCTGGGATTACAGGCATGAGCCTCTACACCTTGAGGCTCTTGCCACCACGCCCAGCTAATTTTTGTATTTTTAGTAGAGATGGGGTTTCACCATCATGGCCAGGCTGGTCTTGAACTCCTGGCCTCAAGTGATCTGCCCACCTTGGCCTTTCAAAGTGCTGGCATTATAGGCGTAATCAGAAGTGAAAATTAGGCCAGGTGTGGTGGCTCACGCCTGTAATCTCAGCACTTTGGGAGGCTGAGGTGGGCGGATCAAGAGATCAGGAAATCAAGACCATTCTCGCCAACATGGTGAAACTCCATCTCTACTAAAAATACAAAAATTAGCTGGGCGTGGTGGCAAGAGGCTGTACTCACAGCTACTAGGGAGGCTGAGGCGGGAGAATTGCTTGAACCCAGGAGGCGGAAGTTGCAAGGAGCCGAGACCATGCCACTGCACTCTAGCCTGGCGACAGAGCCAGACTCTGTCTCAAAAAACAAAAAATAAAAAAAGGAAGTGATAATTAATTGGATTTGGTCGGTGAGGGAGTGGTCAAGGGTAACTTTCAGGTTTCTCTCTTCTGTTATTATAAGTAAAAAAGAAGAATGGCTGAACTTCATTAATATATTTTCCATTTTTGTGGTCATGCAAAAAATATTTTCCATCTATTCCATTTAAAGACTAATAACAGGCCAGGTGCGGTGGCTCACACCAGTAATCCCAGCACTGTAGGAGGCTGAGGTGGGCAGATCACCTGAGGTCAGGAGTTCAAGACCAGGCTAATCAACATGGTAAAACCCCATTTCTACTAAAAATACAAACATTAGCTGGGCATGGTGGCAGGCACCTGTAGTCCTAGCTACTTGGGAGGCTGAGGCAGGAGAATCATTTGAACCCACCTGCGGAGATTGCAGTGAGCCAAGATTGCACCATCGCACTCCAGCCTGAGTGACAGGACAAGACTCCATTTCAAAAAAAAAAGGTCGAAGAAAGCCAAGCATCCATCAACAGACAATGGAAAAACTGAATGGGGTCATCCACCCAATGAAATATCATGCAGCCTTGAAAAGGAAGGAGGCCCTGAAGAAGATTCTGTTACACCGTGGATGAACGGTTAGGACATTACACCCCGTGAAATATGAAAGCCACAAAAGGACAAATACTGTCTCCTGTAAAATAAGATTCTTAAAAACAATAACAAAGAGCACAAATACACATGAACACACTTCTCTGAGGTCCCTAGAGGAATCAAATTCATAGAGACAGAAGTGGAATGGAGGTTACCTGGGACTGGAGGAGGAGCAGTGGGTTAGGGTTAGAGTTGGGTTTAAGGTTGGGGTTGGGGTTAAGGTTGAGTTGGGGTTTAATAGGGACAGAGCTTCAGCGTTTCAGGATGAGAACGTTCTGGAGATCAGCTGCACAACACTGTGCGTGTACTCAACACTGCCGCCCTGTATACCTGAAAATGGTGAAGGAGATAAATTTCATGTACCATGTTATGTAGCACAATTCAAAAATTGGTTCAAGAAGAAAAAACTCCTCCAGCTCCACCCACCCCAGCCCAACCACAGCAGCCCCTTCTCCACTCAGGCCTGTTTACCTCAAACCCCAGGCTTGGCCCTCAGAACCCAGGGGACCTCACCTGCTGCCCAGCCTCTGCCTGCCCTGCCCCACTCCACACCACGCCCAGGGCCTCCCCTCATGCCGAGCTTTCCCGGGTCCTCCCGTCTGCATCCTGCCTGGCTTCCCACTGGTCATCCTGGGGCTCTCAGGGAAGATGTCACCCTCCATGGACCATTCCTACCTCCTGCTTGTTGCCCCCTTAGTTCCCTCTACCTCCTGCTTCATCTTGCTTAGAAATATTCTTAAAGGTCAGAGGAGACTCACTAACAGGCAGGCCCTTAATTAATTCATTGATTCACTCCAAAGTCAGAGCCAGTCAGGAGCCATCCTGAGTATTTTTTTTTTTTAAGATGGTGTTTCACTTTGTCACCCAAGTTGGAGTGCTGTGGCACCATCTCGGTTCCCTGCAACCTCTGCCTCCCAGGTTCAAATGATTCTCCTGCCTCAGCCTCCCATGTAGGTGGGATTACATGTGTGTACCACCATGCTGGCTAACTTTTTTTCATTTTTATTTTATTTATTTTTTTTGAGAGAGTCTTGCTCTGTCGCCCAGGCTGGAGTACAGTGGCGCAATCTCGGCTCACTGCTACCTCCGCGTCCCAGGTTCATGTGATTCTCCCACCTCAGTCTCTCGAGTATAAGGGATTACAGGAGCCGGCCACCACACTGGGCTAATTTTTGTATTTTTAGTAGAGACAGGGCTTCAACATCATCGCCAGACTGGTCTCAGACTTCTGAAGTCAGGCGATACGCTCGCCTCAGCCTCACAAAATGCTGGGATTACAGGAAATAGCTACTGCACCCAGCAGAGTTTCGTGTTTAAGTTGGAATTTTTGACAAACTATAGATTCGCATGTAGTAGTAAGAAATAATACAAGAAGGCTGGGCGTGGTGGCTCAAGCCTGTAACCCCAGCACTTTGGGAGGCCGAAGTGGGTGGATCGCCTGAGCTCAGGAGTTCAAGATCAGCCTGGCAACATGGCAAAATCCCAACTATATAAAAATAATACAAAAAATTAGCCAGGTATTGTGATGTGCACCTGTGGTACCGGCTACTCCTGAGGCTGAGGTGCAACGATGGCTTAAGCCTGGGAGGCAGAGGTTGCAGTGAGCTGAGATGGCACACTGCACTCCAACCTGGGTGACTGAGAAAACATCTCAAAAAAAGAAAAAGAAAGAAAATAATAATAATAATAATAACATAAGAAATACCGGGCTGGGCACGGTGGCTCACACTTGTAATCCCGGCACTTTGGGAGGCCAAGGTGGCTGGATCACGAGGTCAGAAGATCGAGACCATCCTGGCTAACATGGAGAAACCCCGTCTCTACTAAAAATACAAAAAAATTAAAATTAGCTGGGCATGGTGGCAGACGCCAATAGTCCCAGCTACTCGGGAGGCTGAGGCAGGAGAATGGCATGAACCCGGGAGGCGGAGCTTGCAGTGAGCCAAGATAGCGCCACTGCACTCCAGCCTGGCTGCAGAGCAGAACTCCGTCTCAAAAAAAAAAAAAAAAAAAAAAAAAAAAAAAAAACCAGCTGGGCACAGTGGCTTATGCTTGTAATCTCATTACTTTGGGAGGTCGAGGCAGGCGGATCACCTGAGGTCAGGAGTTTGAGACCAGCCTGACCAACATGGAGAAATCCCATCTCTACTAAAAATACAAAATTAGCTGGGTATGGTAGCGCATGCCTGTAATCCCAGCTACTCCATACGTTGAGGAAGGAGAATCACTTGAACCTGGGAGGCGGAGGTTGCAGTGAGCCAAGATTGTGCCACTGCACTCCAGCCTGGGTAACAAGAGTGAAACTCTGTCTCACAAAAAAAAAAAAAAGCCTTGTGCACTTTGCTTAGCCTCCCTCAATGGCATAATCTACAGTGATTATTCAGATTTCCCCAGTGTTCGCTGTATTCATGTGCATATGTGTGGGAGTGTGTATACAATTTTATCACCCAAGTAAGTTTGTGTAACAGCACCATAGTTGAGATACTGAAGTGCTCCAACCCCACGGGGTCGCTTTTATAACCAGGCCACCTCTTTCCTCCACCTCTTCCTCTGTCCCTAATCCCTGGCAATCTGCTCTGCATCCTGTATGTCTAAAATTTTGTCATTTCAACTAAGTTACATAAATGCAAACAAACAACGTGTGATCTCTTGGGAAGGGTGTTTTTTCATTCGACATAACTTCTTGGAACTTCATCCAAGCGTGTGCCATAGCTGGCTCCTGCGTAGTGCTGAGCACTATTTCACAGGGTGGAAGCACCACAGTGTGTTTAACCAACCACCTGCTGAAGGAAGTTTGGGAAGCTTTCAGTTTTGGCTTTTATAAATAAAGCTGCGATGAGCATTCGTGGGTAGGTTTTTTAGTGAACATATGTTTTCATTCCTCTTGGATAAATGGCCAGGGCTGTATGGCGGTTGCATGTGTAGTTTTTGGAGAAACTGCCAGCTTGTTTTGCAGATTGGCTGTACCATTACGTGTCCACCAGCAAGCTGAGGGATTGAATTTTTCAGCATACTTGCCAGCATCTGGTGTTGTCATATGTTTTATTTTAGCCGTTCTGATAGCTGTGTAGTGGGAAGTTTCTTTCAACGCTCTTCTTATGATGACCTTAAGCGATCCTCAGCTACAGTTTGCCCTGGTTTCCTAACTCAGGCCTGTAATCCTAGCACTTTGGGAGGTTGAGGCAGGAGGATCCCTTGAGGCCAGGCTGGGCAACATGGAGAGACCTTGTCTTTACAAAAAATTAAAAAATTACTCAGGTGTGGTGGTGCCTGGGACGCCTTTCGTCCCAGCTACTCCAGAAGGTGAGGCGGGAGAATCACCTGAGCCCAGGAGTTTGATGCTGCAGTGAGCCATGTTTGAGCCACTGTATTGCAGCCCAGGTGACATAGGGATACCCTGTCTCACAAAAGAAGAAAAAAAAGAAGAAGAAATATCAATAAACGTGTGTGAAAAAGTGTCCACCAATGTAGAAGAGACCACACTGGGTGGGGTGGTATCCCAGATCCCACGTTGGCATAGATTTAAAAGTCCACCCCTAGGGAGCTGGAGGGAACTGGAGGAACCAATAGGAGCATCGTTCTGAATGTTCAGCTGTGTACATCCCACGGGACAGCAATTCTGTCCTGGGTAAGTGTCCTGGAGAAACTTGGCACACGTTTCAGGAGGAAAGCACCAACGTGTACAAAGTGGCATCGTCTAAATAGTCAGACATTGAAACAGCCCCAAATGGTGACTGACAACAGAAAAGATAAAAGGTCAGTAGTTTCACAATTAGAATAGTATACAGCAATGGATATAATCAGGCTTTTGTAACAGGCAACAGATTAAATGAATCTCACAGACATAAAGCTGGACAAAAGATGCAAATCACAAAAGAATACATAGGGTGGAACATATCTTTTATGTATATAAAGTTTAACTGGGAAAAACTAAACTATATGAGGGATAAAACTATGAAGAGGAAATGAGTATCAAAAAATTCAGGGAGACCAGGTGCAGTGACTCATACTTGTAATCTCAGCACTTTGGGAGGCCAAGGTAAGAAAGAAGATTGCTTGAGCCCAGGGGTTTGAAACCAGTCTGATCAACACAGGGAGATTCTATCTCTAGAAAAAATTTAAACATTAGCTTTGTGTGGTGGCACATGCCTGTACTCCCAGCTACTTTCAAGGCCGAGTTGGGAGGCTCACTTGAGCCAGAGTGTGAGGCTGCAGTGAATTACGATCCTGCCACTGCACTCCAGCCTGGGTGGGAGAACAAGACTCTGTCTCTAAACAAACAAACAAAACAAAAACCAACCAACAAACAAACCCAACAATTCAGTTTCCTTTGGTGACAAAGGAAGAGATAGGGTTATGAATGGGGAAGGTATGGGGTGGGCTGGGGAGATCCTGGTCATAGTCCATTTCTTCCTTTTTTTTAGATGGAGTCTCGCTCTCACTCAGGCTAGAGTGCAGTGGTGCAATCTTGGCTCACTTCAACCTCCACCTCCCGGGTTCAAGCAATTCTCCTGCCTCAGACTCCCGAGTAGCTGGGATTATAGGCACATGCCACCATGCCCAGCTAATTTTTTGTATTTTTGGTAGAGACAGGGTACTGTGTTGCCCAGGCTGGTCTCGAACTCCTGAGCTCAGGCAATCTACCCACCTCGGCCTCCCAAAGTGCTGGGATTACAGGCGTGAGCCACCACACTCACTGTCACAGTCCATTTCTTGATCCGGGTGGTGGTTTCTTCAGTGTTCAATTCTGTAATTATTCTTTAGGTCATAGCTTTCTGTTTTAAGCACTATGCTTAAATGTTTGATACATCTCAAAAAGAAGGAAAGAAGAAGGAACACGCTCGCAGTTTCATTTAGATTAGATGTGTCTGTTCCAGCTACATTTCCCATTTTCATCTCAACCAGCATTTTCTAAAATGTGTCATATACATATTGCCAATCTGTGCCACTCCCGATGATGTTAGGTGCTGTGGGGGATGTTTTAGCTGCTATCTAGGCATGACATTAAATAGCATTGGACTTCACAATAGCATTGGACTTCACAATGAGAAAGTTATTAGTTTTTTAATCTTTTCCATCCCTTCTGATAATGTCAAGGAGAGAATCTCAGTTGGTTCTATGATGTCTTCACTACCACCCTAACTTTGCCATCTCCCTTTTAACAAAATAAAGCATGCTGTAGACTCAAAGCATCTAAGGAAATTGTAATAATATTGCTTTTTAGTCAGTTTGCTGGCAGGAGATGGCAGTCTTCTATTTTTAGTAGCTACAAGTTTCTAATAAACTTAAGGAAAAACTGAGCTTATATAAAGAAAAATATTCATTGCCAGGCACGGTGGCTCACACCTGTAATATCAGCCCTTTGGGAGGCTGAGGCTAGAGGATTGCTTGAGGTAGGCAGTTTGAGACCAACCTGGCCAACATGTTGAAACCGTGTCTCTACTAAAAATACAGAAATTAGCCAGGCGTGGTGGCACGTGCCTGTGATCTCAGCTCCTTGGGAGGTTGAGACAGAAGAATTGCTTGAACCTGGGAGGCAGAGGGTGCAGTGACCTGAGATCATTCCACTGCACTCCAACCTGGGCAACAGAGCAATATTCCATTAAAAAAGACATATCTTGGCCAGTGTGGTGGCTCACGCCTGTAATCCCTATAATCAGTATTTTACAGATGGGAACCATTTATAATTTTATGTATATCAGTACAACCCCAATATATTTGGTACTTCTATAAAATTTTAAGAAGCCAAAAACACACTTATATTTACGTTTGGCAATTTATGTTTTTGTGTTTTACCTTATTTGGAAATGCCCCATATATTTAATGAGTATCTGTCACTTAATGTAATATAACATGACTTTAAGATTTCAAATTCTGACCGGGCAGTGGCTCACTCCTGTAATCCCAGCACTTTGGAAGGCCAAGAGGGGAGGATTGCTCGAGACCAGGAGCTGGAGACCAGCCTGGCCAACATGGTGAAATCCTGTCTCTACTAAAAATACAAAATTTAGCTGGGCATGGTGGCACATGCCTGTAATCCCAACTACTCGAGAGGCTGAGGCACAAGAATCACTTGAACCTGAGAGGCAGAGGTTGCAGTGAGTCAAGATGGTGCTATTACACTCCAGCCTAAGCAACAGTGTGAGAATCTGCCTAAAAAAACACAAAAGCAAAACACACACAGCAATAACAACAGATTCTATGAAAAGCTTATTTATAGACATGTATGCCATGTACATTTACCTAACTTATATTTTTAAGAACTATATCCCCATTAGTTTTGAATACTGCGATATTACACAAAGCTAATCCTAATTTTAGGTTATTCTCCTGTTTACGATTTTTGTAGCCTGTGACTCTCAGATGTTCACCTAAGAACCTTAAAGTTAAATAAATAGGTATTTTGCCAGTAACTTGTAAGACAAGAGTTGTTTTCATTAAAGCAGAAATGCTAAATTAGTTTTATTGATCAAAGAACTCCACAAGCAAAGATCACTCTGTTTTTAGGTTGGGTTTAAAGTTTTATGACCTGGAAGCATCTAGCAGAGACATGTATAATCCTACCTGACCCGCAAACCCAGGGGAAAATGTACGCTGCAAATGCTAAAGATGGATGTGTGCAGTGGCTCATGCCTGTAATCCCAGCACTCTGGGAGGCCGAGGTGGGTGGATCACTTGAGGCCAGGAGTTCGAGATCAGCCTGGCCTACATGGCAAGACCCATTCTCTATTACAAATACACAACAATTAGCCAGGGGTGGTGAGGCGTGCCTGTAGTACCATTTATTCAGGAGGCTGAGGCATGAAAATTACTTGAATCTGGGAGGTGGAGGTTGCAGTGAGCCAAGATTGCACCCCTTCACTCCAGCCTGGGTGACAGAGCAAGACTCTGTCCTAAAAAAAAAAAAAAAAGAAGGCTGGGCGCGGTGGCTCACGCTTGTAATCCCAGCACTTTGGGAGGCCGAGGCGGGCGGATCACAAGGTCAGGAGATCGAGACCATCATGGCTAACATGGTGAAACCCCGTCTCTACTAAAAATACAAAAAACTAGCCGGGCGTAGTGGCGGGTGCCTGTAGTCCCAGCTACTTGGGAGGCTGAGGCAGGAGAATGGCATGATCCCGGGAGGCAGAGCTTGCAGTGAGCCGAGATAGTGCCATTGCACTCCAGCCAGGGGGACAGAGCAAGACTCCGTCTCAAAAAAAAAAAAAGAAAAGAAAAAAAGAAACAAAAGAACATACTAAATATATTTGTATTTTTATCAACAAATTTAAAATCAGCTTATTTATCAAAGATGTAGTTAAATCACATGAACTAAAAGGTATCTGGGTTCATTACTATGCTATATTTGTATATGTGTATACATGTATTTACATATGTATACATGTATTTATGTGTCTACACATGTGTACATATACATAGATATGTGTGTGCGTGTATATATGTATATTTGTGTGTATGTATATATATCTATATTTGAGAAAGGGTCTCACTCCATCACACAGGCTGGAGTGCAGTGGTGCAATCACAGCTCGCTACAGCCTCTACTTCTGGAGTTAAAGTGATTCTCCCGCCTCAGCCTCCCAGGTAGCTGGGACTACAGGCACATGCCACCAAGGCCCGGCTAAGTGTTGTTGTTGTTGTTTTTTTGTAGAGATGCAGTTTTGCCACGTGGCTTAGGCTGGTCTTGAATTCCTGAGCTCAAGCAATCCACACACCTCGGCCTCGCAAAGTGATAGGACTAAAGATGTCTGACACCACATCCAGCCTATATACATATTTTTTTAGAGATGGGGACTTACTGTGTTGCTCAGACTGGCCTCAAATTCCTGGTCTCATGTAATCCTCATGCCTCATCCCTCTGAGTAGCTGGGAATACAGGCATGCTTCACATGCCCTGCTCACTGTATATTTTAACAAGTTTAATTTATCTTTTTTTTTTTTTTTTGAGACACAGTCTCGCTCTGTCACCCAGGCTGGAGTGATCTCGGCTCACAGCTGCCTCTGCACCCACGGGTTCAAGCGATTCTCCTGCCTCAGCCTCCTGAGTAGCTAGGATTACAGGCACATGCCACGAGTCCCTGCTACTTTTTTTTATTTTTAGTAAAAATAGGGTTTTGCCATGTGGCCCAGGCTGGTCTTGACCTCCTGACCTCAGCTGATCCACCTGCATTGGCCTCTCAGGTGCTGGGATGACAGGCATGAGCTACCGTGTCCAGCCACCCTGAATGGAATTCCTTAAGGGATTTCTGGCTGACTATGCCAGATTTCAACTTAGAGACACAACATACAACATGCAAAAACATACATACATAGACAGAAACATAAATAAGACCCTATAGCTTTCATTTTAGAATTTTAGTCATGAGACAGCAAAACACTGTAATACGGACTCACAGATGTATAAAACACAGTTGGATCCAAATGAGATTTCTGAGAAAATGGGAGAGTCCCAAAGCTAAACTTTAAGATTGTTCAGGGCCAGGCACTGTGGCTCACACTTGTAATCCCAGCACTTTGGGAGGCCAAGGTGGGCGTATAACCTGAGTTCAGAAGTTCAAGACCAGCCTGGCCATGATGTTGAAACTCAGTCTCTACTAAATATTCAAAAATTAGTCAGGTGTGATGGCAGGCATCTGTAATCTCAGCTACTCTGGAGGCAGAAGAATCACTTGAACCCAGGAGGCAGAAGTTGCAGTGAGGTGAGATAGTTCCATGGCATTCCAGCCTGGACAATAGTGAAACTCAGTCTCAAAAAATTGTCATTAGTCCGATCAGCGATCGTATGAGGGCAGTGAACCAAAATTTTGGGTAAAACAGTTTCGTTTTCTTTTCTTTTTTTTTTTTTTTGAGAAGGAGATTTGATCTTGTTGACCAGGCTGGAGTGCAATGGCTCGATCTCAGCACACTGCAACCTCCACCTCCAGATTCAAGGGGTTCTCCTGCCTCAGCCTCCCAAATAGCTGGGGTTACAGGCCTGTGCCACCAAGACCGGTTAATTTGTATTTTCAGTAGAGACGGGTTTCCCTATATTGGTCAGGTTGGTCTCGAACTCCTGACCTCAGGTGATCCGACTGCCTCAGCCTCCCAAAGTGCTGGGATTACAGGCATGAGCCACCACCCTCGGCCCATTTTATATTTTCAGTCTTTTCCCAATGCACCTAAAATAGACAGCTCTATTCAGCCCCAACAATGTTAGCACACTGGACTTCAAGAAAGAGGGAGTGAGAATTAGGAAGAAAGAGAGGAAGAACTCAGGACAAGTGATTTCAGTACTTTGTGACTCATTCTATGTGGCTGAAAAGTTTCCATGGTCGTACCCAATCCCCTTACCACGCATCTCAAAGTTTCTACTCTCATGTGGCCACCTAAGCTTTACAAAATCAACTCCGCTGCCTTCTACAACATTCCAGGTACGCTCCAGGCTTCTTCTTTCCTGCGCTGATTTAGACTGGGAATGAGCCAATGAGTGGGGGGTAAGGATGATTTGTATCCAGAATCCTTTTTTTATAAAAGCCCTTTCGGAGTAGCTGTTCCATCTGTGGTTGCATTTCCGCCATTCCCTCATGGCATTGTTTTTATTTAAAAAGGCATTTGCTGTTGGCAATATATCTTGTCTGCTATATCTACCTTTTAGTGGGACATGAGAAAAAATGAAAGAAGTGGTTTGTGTATTACCCTATTGGAACAGCACCTGGCAAATACCTTCAGCTGAGCCATGTTGGGAACATGTGTGCTTTCAGCCCACTGTGAAGCAAACCTCCCCCGCTGGGTAAATTTGCTGTAACACAAGTTTCTTCCAATCTTGGGCAGTGTTTTCTCTACATCTCCCGAAGGTCTTTGCTGACAAAGAAATGCCTTTCAGTTTGTCGACAGATCATTTACTGTTCACTGTTCTGTTACTTTTCCTGCAGCAGAAAGAATAAGTGTCTGCTGAGTGGTAGGTATTTTTTGTCTCATGCTATCATGCAAGAAACTTTAGACCAGCTTTCCAAACATGTATCGTTGCTTAGGAAAATAGCAAAAAATACTGGGTTGAACTGCATATAACTTTAAACATTGATGAGGTCTGGTGCGGTGGATCACGCCTGTAATCTCAGCACTTCGGAAGGTGGAGGCAGGCAGATCACTTGAGGTCAGGAGTTCGAGATCAGCCTGGCCAACATGGAGAAACCCAGTCTCTATTAAAAATACAAAAATTAGCCAAGCGTGGTGGCAGGTGCCTGTAATCTCAGGCACTTGGGAGGCTGAGGCAGGAGAATCCCTTGAACCTGGGAGGCAGAGATTGCAGCAAGCCGAGAACCCACCACTGCACTCCAGCCTGGGCAATAGAGCAAGACTCCATCTAAAAAAAAAAAAAAAAAAGATGGAAACAAATTGTGTGACTTTTTCTTCAGCTCTGGAAGCTTAGTTTTAGAGGCCTTGACAACCATGAGGATTTCACAGTACTGATCAATATATTCTTCAAGCACAAGGCACCCGAGGCAAGCTTCAGCAGTAACCACAGAATGGGGGGACTCAGAGAGTTTTGTTTGCTGATTTTTTATATCAGGGGCTAACGTCTGGTCACGTCTGTACCCCAGGTGACCTGAGCTTTGCCAGGAGTGGTAAGGAATTCTCAGCTCGCCCTTCTGCTGTGGGTCACCCGCTCTGGATTCTTGGTGTTAGTTGCAGATTATTTGCAGGAATCTTCCGGGAGCCTCTTGGTCATTTTGGAGGTTGAGTTTGGTGAAAACTAAATCATACAATTGTAAAGCAAAAATAAACTTCTAAGGCCCTCCAGCCATCTGAAAGGCCTTCCTCCTTGGCCAGGGCACTCTAAAATTTAACCTCAAAGACTGGTTCAGGCCCTGAGGAGAAGGGGGGTTCCAACATGCCTCATCATCCCCTCCAGCATTACAGCAGCACAGACCTTAAGTGTGATGAGAAATATTGACAGTCTATTCTCTCTGAAGCCTGCTACCTAGAGGCTTCATCTGCATGAGAAAACTTTGCTCAACACAACATCTTACCATAACCCCGATATTCCTTTCCATTGATAATAACTCTTTCAACCAGTTGCCAATCAGAAAAAGTTTAAATCTACCTATAACCTGGAAGCCATTCTGGACCAAACCAATGTATCTCTCAAATGTATTTGATTGATGTCTCATGTCTCTAAAATGTGTAAAACCAAGCTCGCCCCAACCACCTTGGGTATATGTTCTCAGGATGTCCTGAGAGCTGTGTCAGGGGTTATGGTCCCTCATATTTGGCTCAGAATACATCTCTTCAAATATTTTAGAGTTTGTCTCTTTTCGTCGACATAATCCATCAATCCACTTAGGCAGCTGCATTGAACTCTAATGTTCCCCAGTCCACTGAAAGATGTATGTGGGAGGGGGTACTGTGTCAACCCCTGGCCTGGGGCACCCCATTTTCTTCCCCCAGGACACCCGAGAACCACCTAGGGTGGGTGCCTGCATGAAGGGTGAAGGAACCAGCATGGAACTCACTATTAAACAGGAGAGGTACACATTCCTGTCTTGGGGCGCCCCCTGCCCAGGGCTACGGCAAGGCATGTGGTGAGCCCAGCACACAGTAGGGACTCAGGAGGGCCTAAAGTCCTTTTAACCAAACCCCAAGGTTGAGGTTGGTCCTAAACTACTTGGACCAAGGCAGGCCACTCAGGCTGCGCAACTCCCTGTGAGCAGGGGCGTCCACTCCCTGCAGAGCACAGACCCCAGAGGGCACCACAGGTTCAGTCCCCACAAGACCTGGAGCCTCCTTAAGGCCCTGCCCCTGCACAGATCCAGTGATTGGCACAGGAAGCCTCGTGAGCAGGAGAGAGGTGCACGCTTCCTGTAGCTTCTTGGGAGGACTCAAGGAGGTTCCCTGCTGGGCCCCTCTCCTAGCTTGGGTGCTGACGATGCATGTGATGGTGCCCTAGGCCCTCCTGGGTCCAGAACAGGTATCCCTACCTGGTTAGCATCTGCATGACTATACTCCAGCCTGGGCAACAGTGCAAAACTCCATCTAAAAAAAATAGATGGAAACAAATTGTGTAACTTTTTCTTTGGCTCTGAAAGGGGCTTCACCCCTAGAGGAAGCGCCCCTAAATCCCAGCCTCCCAAAGGGGCCTTCAGATGCCTAGTGTGGGATTTACTATGTGGGACTTTCAATTGCACCCTCTGACCTAAGGCAGGCCCCAGGCCTACTGACTCCATCCAACCAGAGCTTCCTGCTTCGCTACCAGGGCACACACCAGACCCCCAACACCAAGAAGCAGCTGAAGTTCTTCTTGATAGAAACTTGCCATCCGGGATGCCACTGGGCATGCATTGGCCAGGGTATGTTATGACTTGACTGCTGAAGCCAGGTTTGGAGCCTGGGCTGCAGTGTCATGGCAGTACAGGGAGGGTGTAGTCAGTGGGAAACCCACCCACATTCAGACCCAAGGGGTGTAGAGACACACTCCATTCCCATCTGGTTCTTGTTGGGTAGATGGAAGGCAATGAGAACCTGTGGAGGGAGCATCTCTGTAGGAAGGTGGAGTGAGCTGGGAGGCACACACCTCCTCCACCACTACCCTCACATCCTAGCCTCCTCATCCTTGAAGGCTGTCCTGGTGGCCCAGCCACAACCATTTCCTGACAGTGCATCTTCTGTGCCATCCCTGGGCTGGGCCACCAACCTGTCCGCCCACACCCAGTGAGCCTCCTCTGACCCTAAGGTCTGGGTCAGGCACCCCCGTGGACTTGTCCACTTCCTGCCCAGTCTTCTTGACTAAGCACTGGATGCTGAAGCGGATGCTGTTCAAGTTGTTCTTGTAGTAGGTCTTGCTGTGGACTTCAAACTGCAGGAGCACGGGCAACACTCAGCCGCACACCAGGAGGGGGCTGCCAGCAGACAGCGCCACAACCTGGCCATGCAGGCCACCTGCCCTCCCAGGTGCCATTAGCAGAGGGGCTGTGGTCAGGTTGGACAAGCAGGGACACAGTCCCACCTCATAGTCCTTGTCCAGGGACCCAGTTTGAGCAGGAAGTCCAGGTAGCCGCCATCATCACCATGTACTGAAGCTGCGGGCTGGAGGTCAGGTGAGTGAGGGTGAGGCCCTCACTGGTTGCCAGAGGGCTGAGAAATTGCGGCTGGGCTAAACACCAAAGTTACCCCAGGGAAATTACTTACGCCCTCCTCCCTACCTCTGCCGCTGTGCGCTTCCCTCCTCTCCCCTCCCCTGCTTTCCCTTCCTCTCCTCTGGCGCTCAGGGACCCCTGGGCAAGGCCACTGCGCCCTGGGTCCGCGGCGGGTGGCGGGGTGCTCAGGCGGCGCACTCACACGGATGACGTAGCGCGGAGAGTTCTGTTATCCAGGCTGACGGTGAGCGAGAAGAGCGCGACGGCGCTGTACACGCCCTGCACTTCTTTTTTTTTTTTTTTTTTTTTTTTTTTTTTTTTTTGAGACGGAGTCTCTTTCTGTCGCCTAGGCTGGAGTGCAGTGCCGCGGTCTGGGCTCACTTCAAGGTCCGCCCTCCAGGTTCACGTCATTCTTCTGCCTCAGCCTCCCGAGTAGCTGGGACTACAGGCGCCAGCTACCATACCCGGCTAATTTTTTGTATTTTTAGTACAGACGGAGTTTCACCGTGGCCGGGTACGGTGGCTCACGCCTGTAATCCCAGCACTTTGGGAGGCCGAGGCGGGGAGATCACGAGGTCAGGATATTGAGACCATCATGGCTAACACAGTAAAACGCCCTGCACTTTTTACAGCAGCCGGTTGAGGTCCCATCGCGCCGCGACTCCCAGACGCTCCGCCGCGCCGCCCAGGTCCCAGCCCCCGCAGTCCTCAATGACCTCCAGCGTGGGGCGCGGGCCCAGTCGCTCGATCTCGCGCATCTCAAAGCACGAGCAGAAGGCGGCGCGCACCTAGTGCTGGGCAGCGCCGGCAGGCGCCGCAGGCGCTCCTGATTTTGCTAGCCGATGGCCGCGATGGTGCCATGGATGAGGTTGTCGTCGGGGATGGCGTGGCGCCACAGCCAGCAGCCGCCAGCTAAAGAGTAGAAGTCCTGGCATGGGTCGATGCTGGCGTCCAGGTTGGCGGCCAAGAAGTGAGCGGCGCGCGCGGGACAGGCGCCGCCGCCCGTCGCGACCGTCCCAGGTACTTGAGCGCCAGCACAGCCGCCAGGATGGCGCAGAGGCCGGCCGCGAACACCAACCAGACAGCAGGCTCACCTCGCGCCACCTCCAGCGCTTCAGCCTGGGCCCTGTGGCGCTACGCCCGAGGGAAGCCTGAGCGCAGGGAGGCCCCGCGTGCGCCCCCACGCGCCGCAACTGTTCGCTTACTTGACCTCATCGTAGTGCGCCATCAGCGAATACGGTGGCTCTATGGCGCCCAGGCCGCCGCGGTGCAGTCCTGGGCCACCTGGGCTATGGGATGAGCGTGGCCGCTGGCCTCGTCGTGGGCCTCCGCGTGGCCCCCGGAGCCGCAGCTGCGGGAAGGGTAGAGGCGGGTTCAGGAGGCGCAGCAGACAGACGGGGCTCCCGGGCACCACGAGGTGCAGAGGCCCTAGCTGCGGACCTCATTCACTGCGGAAACCAGGGATCAGGAGGGCTCGGCGGGGCCACCACCCCCACGTGCAGTGAATTCTTCTCCCCTGTCCCCTCCCTACACACACCTGCGAGCCGCAGGGTTGGGATGGCCCTGATGGGAAGCAGGAAGCGCCGGGCACGAGGCCTGGCATGTAGTGAGCCTTCATTAAAAGGCCGTCGCTCTTCCCTTCGCCTTTCTTGTCCACGACCTGCCCCAGCCAAGGCCGGGTAGGGTGATGGGGAAGGAGCGGAGGCTGGAGTGAGGAGGTGCGGTCGGGGTGCCTCTCTGCGGCACTTTCAGCTCTCCCAGCTGGGTCCAGACAGACGCTCCACAAAGCAGCCAAGGAAACAAACTCTGTCCTAGCGGAAGTCCGCGGGATCGACCGCTCCAACCCCGCTCGCTGGCTCCTGTTAGGTGGCCCGACGGCCCACCCGCCCCTTCCCCAGAGGGGAGCGCCAACGCCCCACAGTTGCGGATCCACAACGCACCTCCTGGAGGGCCCTGATGGAGAACCCGAGACCGGCTCCGTCCGTCCCCCACTCCCACTTCCCGTGTGGGTCCCCGACCTGAGCCACTCCTGACTTCAATAGGTTCTCCCCAGAACCCAAACTTGGGTGAAGTTTTACCTCCCACGGGGCATGAGCTCTTCGGATGCGCCCCACTCCTGGAGCCGCGCGGTGCAGTTCCCGGAGCCCGAGAGCCGAGCCCGGGAGCCGCAGACACAACCGCAGCCAGAGCTGCAGCCCAGAGTACTTAGACGAAGCTGGGAGGCTCCGCGCAGCGGCGGCGATGGTGGCGAAGGCTGCCTGGATTCGGCGCCATTTACCGGGCAGGTGCGCACCTGAGCAGGACCTGGCCCAGCGGGCCCCCTTGGAGCCAGAGCGTGAGCCTGAACAGAGCTGCGTGAGCAGCCGCTGTCTCCCAGCGCCCTTCTCTGCAGCCTAGCCGCCCGCCCGCCCGCCCGCCAGTCCAGCCGTGTCCCGGACCAGTGAGGGCAGCGGATACTCCCGGGAGGGGTCCCTTCGGATCCCGCGTCCCCACGCCAAGCTGCCCACCAGCCGGCTAGAAAGGGGCTGGAGCTACGCAGTTCGCGGCCGTCCTGCCCCAGCCCACAGCCCTGGAGCACCGGGCTGGAGCCCGGAGAGGACCCCTCCTAAAGGATAAGGGGGCGCTGATGGAGTGCCTGGGCTGCCCGCACAGCGCCTGCGCAGCTTCACCAGGGAGCTTCCTTGTCCTCCTGGGAACCTCTGTCCAGATCAGCTCTCCCCGGGGCGTCTGGGCTTCTGGTTGGCCTCGCTCTCTTCCAACAGCTCCTGACCCAGGGAGAGCAACGGAGCACCCTGCCAGAAGAAGGCCTGGGGCCGCGAGTGCGGCCCCCATGGTACCAATGCACAGTTGACCCAGAGCACAGCAATCGCAGCCTATCAGAGGTGACATGGGTTTAGCCTCTGACGGTCACCCTGCACAGACTGCCAGTAAAGAGGGGTCCGAGGCTCAGCTCCTTGGCTCCCCTGCAGTGTCTCCAAAAGGGAAGCTGAGGCTGTGGGTGAGTGGGTGATGCCAGTGGTCCAGGCTCCAGTTCCACCTTGCCTAAAGGCCTTCCTAACCTTTCACCAAAAAATACTTCTGCAAGGACATTTGCCCAGCAACTGCCTGTCCAACCTCAGACTGGTGCCACTCATGTCCTTGATCCTTGTAGCCGAGGATAAGTATCTCAAAACAATCCTGTGATCCTCCTCCCTTTTCCTTTTAAAACCTTTGTCTTCCTTCACCTCCCTAAATTCACACGTACTTTCCTATGGCCTGCTTATTCCCGTTGCAATACCTATTTCCAAAGAAAGTTCATTTTATTTTAGAGTCTTTCTGTATTTGTTATGCAGTGTCACATAGTGGAGCCAGAAGTGGGACCGCAGTGAATTCAGCTTGGGCGAATCAGAGTCTCCTGGAATCTAACGCAGCATTGACTGAGCCCTCTGCAGACTGCCCTTGCCAGGAGTTGATTTTCTGTTCTGGTGAATCTCCTCAAGTACCCAGACTCCCTCCCTTTGGTCAGTTCCTTTTTACTTTATTCTGGATGTGATTTGGTTATAATCTTAAACAAAATACCTTGCATCCCTCCTGAGAGTATAAAGGTTGGGTTCCTTTTTCTTTCTCTCTCTCTCTCTCTCTCTCCCTCTCTCCCCTCTCTCTCTCTCCCTCCCTCCCTCCCTCCCTCCCTCCTCCCTTCCTTCTTTCTTTCTTTTTCTTCTTCTGCTTCTTTACTTTTGGCAAGCACTTTCTGGTGTAAAGAGAAGTGCCCTTCTGGTTTGAGGACTTTGAGTTCTAAATAATTTATGTTCTGTCCATGAGGCAAGTCTTGCCTGGCTGAATATTATGTTTGATGTGCACACCTTGATTGAAATTTTGTGAGCGTTCTGATTTTGGTGTGGTTTCCCATGTCTTTAAGTGATTTGGCTCTTTTTTTTCCTTGCTTGTTCCTGAACATCTTCTGATCATCCCACAGCAAAAATAAACATAAATAGTTTAGCACCATAGTAAATATAAAAACACACATAACACATGGTGAAGGTTGGCCCCTCGAGGTGGCTCCTGCCTGTAATCCCTGTACTTTGGGAGACTGAGGTGAGAGGATGGCTTGAGCTAAGGAGCTGGAGACCAGCCTGGGCAACACGATGAAACCCCGCCTCTACAAATAATACAAAAATTAGCTGGGTGTGGCAGCACCCACCTGTAGTCCCAGCTATCAGGAGGCTGACGTGGGAGGATTGCTTGAGCTCAGGAGGTTGAGGCTCCAACTCCTGGCCTCAAATGATCCACCCACCTCAGCCTCCCAGAGTGCTGGGATTACAGCCGTGAGCACCTTTAGCATTTGCAGTGTACATTTTCCCCTGGGTTTGCAGGTCAGGTAGGATTATACGTGTCTCTGCTAGATGCTTCCAGGTCATAAAACTTTAAACCCAACCTAAAAACAGAATGATCTTTGTTTGTGGAGTTCTTTAATAAATAAAACTAATTTAGTATTGCTGCTTTAATGAAAACAGCTATCTTACAAGTTACTGGCAAAATACCTATTTATTTACCTTTAAGGTTCTTAGGTGAACATCTGAGAGTCACAGGCTACAAAAATCGTAAACAGGAAAATAACCTAAAATGAGAACTAGCTTTGTGTAATATCTCAGTATTCAGAACTAATGGGGATATAGTTGTTAAAAATATAAATTAGGTTAATGTAAATGGCATAAATGTCTATAAATAAGCTTTTCATAGAATTTGAGATTTTTTTGTTTGGTTGGTTGGTTGTTTTTTGGCAGATTCTCTCACTGTGGCCCAAGTTGGAGTGCAGTAGTGAGATCTTGGCTCACCGCAACCTCAGTCTCTGGGTTGAAGGAATTCTCCTGACTCAGCCTCCCAAGTAGCTGGGCCTACAGGTATGTGCCACCATGCACAGCTAATTTTTGCATTTTTAGTTGAGACAGGGTTTCACCATGTTGGCCAGGGTGGTCTCAAACTCCTGGTCTCAAGCAATCCTCCCCTCTTGGCCACCTAAAGTGCTGGGATTACAGGTGTGAGCCACCGCGCCCAGTCAGAATTTGAAATCTGTTTTTTTTTTGAGATGGAGTTTCGCTCTTGTTGCCCAGGCTAGAGTGCAATGGCATGATCTTGGCTCACCGGAACCTCGTTCTCCTGGGGTCAAGGGATTCTCCTGCCTCAGCCTCCTGAGTTGGGATTACAGGCATGCACCACCACGCCCAGCTAATTTTTGTATTTTTAGTAGAGATGGGGTTTCTCCATGTTGGTCAGGCTGATCTTGAACTCCCGACCTCAGTTGATCTTCACGCCTCGGCCTCCCAAAGTGTTGGAATTACAGGCAAGAGCCACTGCGTCCAGCCAGAATTTGAACTCTTAAAGTCATGTTATGTTACATTAAGTGACAGATACTCATTAAATATAGGGATCATTTCCAAATAAGATAAAACACAAAAACGTAAATTGCCAAACATAAATATAAGTATGTTTGTGGCTTCTTAAAATTTTATAGAACTACCAAATATATTGCGGTTGTACTGATACACATAAAACAGTGATGTTTCTAAAATTATAAATGGTTCTCATCTGTAAAACGGTGATACGTGATGGTCAGTTGGCCACCATGATGAAACCCTGTCTCTACCAAAAATACAAAAGTTAGCTGGGTGTTGTGGCGGGTGCCCATAATCCCAGCTACTGCAGAGGCTTAGGCAGGAGAATAACTAGAACCCGAGAGGTGGAGGTTGCAGCGAGCTGAGAGTGCGCCATTGCCCTCCAGCCTGGGTGACAAGAGTGAAACTCCGACTCAAAAAAAAAAAAAAGAAAAAAATGTTTTTTTCTTTTGCTTCCTAGTTTTTCACTAGAAATTAAGGTTGCTAAGAGTTAAAATTTCTAATTAATCTATACAATTCGGTGGACCAAGTGTACCAAAAAAAGATGCATTTTTGATAAGAAAAATTATTTAAAATGTGTAAAAACATGTTTTTGCTTTATTTGGTATTGTTGTATATTTAAAACTTATTTGAACTTTTTATAAATTAAGAAAAATAGAGAGAGGATTCTGCTATGCTGCCCAGCCTGGTCTCAAATTCCTAGGTTCCAGTGATCCTTGTGCCACAGCCTCCCAAGGTGTTGAGATTGCAGGTGTGGGCCACTGCACCTGGCCAAAATGTGTTCTTTATGGAAATAAAGGAATAATTTTGTCAAATTTGAAGATTATATAATGTTGTCTCAAAATATGGATTTATGAACAAAATAAAAACAAGATTGAAAGGAACCAGTAAGTAGGAGAGAGATGTGAAGAATGTTACAGGTATGAAGATATAGTTTTGGTAAAAACAGTTAAAAGAAAAAAAAAGAATTCGGAATGACAAAGGATCTTGTATGGTAAATTTTCTGTCCTAAATAAAATGACTTATTACTTAAGAAAGGAGAAGTTTAGGTCAAAGCAGAGGTCTAAGCATGTCATGGAATTGCTAAGTCATGAAAGGTTTGTGAAGGATGAATTTGTGAAAGAAATTTTTGTACATGATCAAGTTGGCTAAAATTAGAAGGAAATTATTTATGAGTCTTTCTAAGGATTGAGCTTTCATATTAAAACTACACTGAGGATGGGCATGGTGGCTCATGCCTGTAATCCCAGGAGTTTGGGAGGCCAAGGCGAGTGGATCACTTGAGGTCAGGAGTTGGAGACCAGCCTGACCAACATGCTGAAACCCCATCTCTACTAAAAATACAAAAATTAGCCAGGCATGATGGCACATGCCTGAAATCCCAGCTGCTCCAGAGGCTGAGGCAGGAGAATCACTTGAATTTGAATCTGGGAGGCAGAGGTTGCAGTGAGCCAAGATTGTGCCACTGTACTTCAGCCTGGGTGACAGAGTGAGACTCCATCTCAAACAAACAAACAAACAAACAAACAACAGCAACAAAAAAACCCTACACTGATATTGTCCTCTTATGGCTCTAGAAGAAAAAAAGAAAAAAGAAAAAAGAAAGAAAGAAAGAAAGAAAGAGAAAGAAAAAGAAAAAAAACTACACTGATTAAAAAACCAAAAATCTGCTGCCACGTGTGGTGGTTCATGCCTACAATCATAGCATTTTGGGAGGCTGAGGCAGGCAGATATCTTGAGGTCAGGAGTTCGAGACCAGCCTGCTCAACATGGGGAAGCCCCATCTCCACTAAAAATACAAAAATTAGCTGGGTGTGTTGGCAGGTGCCTGTAACCCTAGCTAGTTGGGAGGCTGAGGCAGGAGAATTGCTTGAATGTGGGAGGCGGAAGTTGCAGTGAGCAGAGATGATGCCACCGCGCTCCAGCCTGGGCGACAGAGTGAGACTCTTTCTCAGAAAAGAAAAAAAGAAAGAAAGAAAAAAAAGCACACCTAATAATTTGGTCCCCTGTGTTAGTACAACAAAGTTTTTTCTTGAAGTATAGATCTGCTCTTAGAAAATCTAGAAGAGTTATTAATTTTTACTCCTGAAATATATTTCATGTCAAAACTGAAGCTTTCTTTTTTTTTTTTTTTCCTGAGACAGGGTCTCGCTCTGTCATCCAGGTTAGAGTGCAGTGGCATAGTCTTGGCTCATTGCCACCTTGACCTACCGGGCTCAAGGGGTTCTCCTGCCTCTGCCTGCTGAGTAGTTAGGACTACCAACTACTGTGCTAACTTTTTTGTATGCAACACCACACCTGGCTAACTTCTTTATTTTTGTATGGACAAGGTATAAGAAAATTCCAACATTGGATAAAACTATTAGAAATCTAATATTTCACCAGGCATGTCACTCCATGATTACGTGGTATGTTGCAGACATAACCAAACTTCCTTGTCAATTGCTAATTACAATAAACTATCATCAGATTTTTTTTTTTTTTTTTAATATAAGTAGAGGCTCTCTGTCACCCAGGCTGGGTTGCAGTGGCATAATCATAGCTCATGGCAGTCTTGAATTCCTGGGTTCAACTGATGCTCCCACCTCAGCCTGCCAATTAACTGGGACTATAAGTGCATGTCACCATGCCCAGCTAATGTTTTTATTTATTTTATTTTATTATTATTGTTATTTATTTATTTATTTATTTATTTATTTATTTATTTTGAGACGGAGTCTCGCTCTGTCGCCCAGGCTAGAGTGCAGTGGCACATCTCGGCTCACTGCAAGCTCTGTCTCCCTGGTTCACGCCATTCTCCTGCCTCAGACTCCCGAGTAGCTGGGACTACAGGTGCCCGCCACCACTCCTGGCTAAGTTTTTGTATTTTTTTAGTAGAGTCGGGGTTTCACTGTGTTAGCCAGGATGGTCTTGATCTCCTGACCTCATGATCTGCCCGCCTCGGCCACCCAAAGTGCTGGGATTACAGGCATGAGCCACTGCGCCCTGCCATGTTTTTATTTTTTAGGTAGACGGGATCTTGCTATGTTGCCCAGGCTGGTCTGCATTTCCTGGTCTGAAGCTGTCCTCCCAAAGTTCCTTCCAAAGTTCTAGGATTGCAGGTGTGAACCTCCATGGCAGGTCTGAATTTCAATCCTATTTTTAAGAAAGGCTATTCAAAGTCTCTGTCATCCACAGTATTGTCCTTCCCTGAAAGCATCTCCAATCAGATGCATGGTAAAGATGTTACCAAGTACTCTTAGGACAAGTTTCTGATAACTTTAAGATCAAAGGACTAGGCTGGGCTCGGTGGCTCATGCCTGTAATCCCAACACTTTGGGAGGCCGAGGCATGTGGATCCCTTGAGGTCAGGAGTTCAAGACCAGCCTGGCCAGTATGGTGAAACCCCGTCTCTACAAAAACAAAACAAAAAAAGACTTAGCTGGGCATGGTGGCAGGTGCCTGTAATCCCAGCTACTCAGGAGGCTGAGGCAGGAGAATCGCTTGAACCCGGGAGCTGGAGGTTGCAGTGAGCTGAGATCATGCCACTGCACTCCAGCCTGGGCAACTAAGTGAGACTCGGTGTCAAAAAACAAAACAAAACAAACAAACAAACAAAAAGAAACTTGGTTGGGTGCAGTGGCTATTGTCTGTAATCCCATCAATTTGGGAGGCCGAGGCGGGCAGATCATGAGGACCCCAGAAAGCTCAGCCTGAGGGGAAGCCCGTGGGGGTGGTGGGGAGTGGGGCAGGGCAGGCAGCAGGTGCGATCCTGGATTCTGGATTCTGGGGGACAAGCCTGGGGTTTGAGGTAAACAGGCCTGAGTGGAGAAGGGGCTGCTGTGGTTGGGCCGGGGTGGGTGGAGCTGGAGGAGCCTTTTCTTCTTGGACCAATTTTTGAATTGTGCTACATAACATGGTACATCAGATTTACCTTCTTTATCATTTTCAAGTGTACTGGGCGGCAGTGTTGAATACACGCACAGTATTGTGCAGCTGATCTCCAGAACGTTCTCATCCTGCAACCCTGAAGCTCTGTCCCCACTAAATCCCAACTCTAACCCTAACCCCAACCCTAACCCATTACCCCCTCCCCCAGTCCCAGGTAACCGCCATGCCATTTCTGTCTCTAGGAATTTGACTCCTATAGGGACCTCAGAGAAGTGTGTTCATGTGCATTTGCCCTTTTGTTGTTGTTTTTAAGAATCTTATTTTACAGGAGACAGTATTTGTCCTTTCGTGGCTTTCATATTTCACAGGGTGTAATGTCCTAACCGTTCATCCACGTTGTAACAGAATCTTCTTCAGGGCCTCCTTGCTTTTCAAGGCTGCATGGTATTTCATTGGGTGGATGATCCCATTTGGTTTCTTCTATCTTTTGGGCATATATATATTTGAATGTGTGTGTATATATATATATTTGGGGTGTGTGTGTGTATATATATATATTTGGGGGTGTGTATGTGTGTGTATATATATATTTGAGAGTGTATGTGTGTATATGTATGTATTTGGGGGTGTGTGTGTGTATATATATATTTGTGTGTGTGTGTGTGTGTGTGTATGTGTATATATATATATATATTCATTCCAGGCTGGCCTGGAACTCATGAGCTCAAACAATTCTCTGACCTTGGCCTCCCAAAGGCTGGGATTACAGGTGTGAACCACCACGCCCCGCCGTCCTTTTGGTTATCCTTTTTTTCAAAATTTTTCCAAATTTTATTAAGACTGTGATAACTGGCTGGGAGCAGTGGCTCATGCCTGTAATCCCAGCACTTTGGGAGGCCAAGGCGGGCAGATGCCTTAAGGCCAGGAGTTCAAGACCAGCCTGGCCAACATGATGAAACCCTGTCTCTACTAAATATACAAAAAATTATCCGGGTGTGGTGGCATGCATCTATAGTCCCAGCTACTTGGGAGGCTGAGGCAGGAGAATCACTTGAACCCGGGAGGCAGAGGTTGCCGTGAGCCAAGATCATGCCACTATACTCCAGCCTGGGTGACAGAGTGAAACGCTGAGAAAAAGTTTTTTGAAAATGAAAAAACAAAAACAAAAAAACACTGTAATAAACCCTTGGATTGAAAAAGTTTATAATGATAACTTCTACAATGTAAAAAATTAAAAAGTAAAAAGAGTTTAAAAATAAATAAATAAAATTATCAATGAATCCCAATCAGAATAAATATAAAGTTGAAAACCACACTAAACCAATCACTATATTATTTAGGA
Source organism: Macaca mulatta (assembly GCF_049350105.2). NCBI lineage: Eukaryota > Metazoa > Chordata > Mammalia > Primates > Cercopithecidae > Macaca > Macaca mulatta. The sequence continues at coordinate 137,659,487 of NC_133417.1, forward strand.
AAACATGCATATGTGGTAAAAAACAATCAACAGCAAAGTCAAGATTAACCAAAATACAGGATAGTTGTTACCTCTGGGGAGAAAGGTGGGAGACTCAAAGGCTTTAAATGTCTTAGTAAATCGTTTTCTCAAAAAAGATTTATCCCTAAGAGTAAATAAGGGTTTATTTTTGTTATTCATCTTAAAATGGAACAGATGGAAAATATTTTTTTGCATGACCACAACAAATGGAAAATATATTAACAAAGTTCAGTCATTCTTCTTCTGTTTTACTCATAATAACAGAAGCCAGAAACCTGGGAGTTACCCTTGACCACTCCCTCACCAACCAAGTCCAATTAATTTTCACTTCTAATCACACCTATAATCCCAGCACTTTGAGTGGCCAAGGCAGGCAGATCACTTGAGACTAGGAGTTCGAGACCAGCCTGGCCATGATGGTGAAACCCCATCTCTACTAAAAATACAAAAGTTAACCAGGCGTAGTGGCTCATGCCTGTAATCCCAGCTACTCAGGAGGCTCAGGCAGGAGAATTGCTTGAACCAGGGAAGTGGAGGTTGCTGTGATCCGAGAGCACAACATTGCAGTCCAGCCAGGGTAACAGACCAAGACTCTGTCTCAAAAAAAAAAAAAAAAAAGCATTACTTTCTATTCTTCCCTACCCACAGCACCAAATCCTGGCCCCAGCCACTGTGATTCTCACCAAGAACCCAAATCCCTCCCTCTTCCTTAACATCCCCGCTCTAATGCAATCTCCATACAGCAGACAAAGCCAACACTTGAAAACATGATTAACTTTGTCTTCAACTTGAATCTCCCTCACCACCCTCCTTTTCTATCAGAAGCAGCAGAGAGACAAGTACATTGCCCAAGGCCACACAGCAGGACATGGCAGAGACAGGATTCAGAATCTACTAGTCCTGACAGTTCACACGTCTCCTCCACCCACTATCCCACCTTGGGTGATCCCAGAAAAGGGATTGCCCTAACACAGGGTAATCTCGGACAAGAACAGATGATTTCCTGCAATCACCACTTCCCTTCCTTTATCAGCCTAACTCCTAGTTATCCCTAATTCTGAGCTCAAACCACACTTTCTAGGAAAGGCCTTCCTAGGCCCCTTGTCCTGTTCCAGCAACTCCCCACAATTTGACGGCCAGCACTTTGTACATCTCTAAAAACATTCCTCTTCAACTAGATTGTGCCCTCCACAAGGGCAGAGGTCTGTTTTGCCCACGATTGTGGCACATGTCACATACCCTTGAGCACTCTGGTTCCTCTCCAAATCCATTTCTCCCAAATGTGGGCCCAGATTGGTGGCTCAAGTCTGGAACCCTAGCAGTGTTGAAGGATCGCTTGAGCCCAGGAGTTCAAGACCAGCATGGGTAACATAGGGAGATCCTGCCTCTATACATTTTTTTAAAAATTAGCTGCACGTAATAGAAGATAATGGGAGGTTGATGTGGGAGGATTGCTTGAGCCTGGAGGTGTGGTGTGATTGCACCACTGCACCCCAACCTAGGTGACAGAGCCAGGCCCTGTCTCAAAATAATAATAATAATAATAATAATAAAACAGAAAAAAAAATGACGACAGGATATTTGAACTGGAGAAATACTTTTTAACTCAGCCTGAGGCTATCAAAACATCTGATCCTCATGTGAGAGGCTACAGTTCTGGGCGTGCTCAGGGCCCATGGAAAACAGAGTCGGCCCAGGCACCTTCTACCTGTGCAAGGGAACAGATGTCAAATTCAAGTGCACAAGCTGCTCTGGAAGACCCAGCCCAGGCCTGGCTGGCCGAGGGCACTGGACTTTCCCCATCTGCATCGTCCAAACATTAGTGAAGATGCACCTGCACAAACACATACACAATCACACACAACACGTGAGCAGTGGGCAAGACTGGCCCGGCCCCACTCAGTGTTGTCACCACTGGCCCCATAGCCGCCCACAGCCCTAGAGCTCTGGGCCCGGATTCCTGCCAGCCCCCGCTGTCCAGGCCAAGGCCAGATGATGGAACAAGGGGGTGCCAGGGCAGCAAATCCCCCACGTGCCCCTTTCCCACAGGGCACAGGCTCCTGGAATCAGAAGGCTGAACCTAGTCCCTGGCCCGGGCTGTGTGCTTCCAGCCTCTTCTCCTCTCGACACCAGAACAGAGCCTGGCTCCAGCTCCCAGGAAATACAGAAAAAAAAATGGGTAAATGAACGAGTGACAGGGTGTCTTGTTCCACATAAGACACAGTGAGCAGGGGGAGGGGCTCCTGGCTGCAGGATGCACCCCACACCGTACCCAAAACCCCACCCTTCCCTGGGGGACACATGGTCCCACCCCGAGCTGCCTTTCTTAGGACCCCAGCCCCAGCTGAGCCCAGCCACACCCTTCCACTCCCTTCAGCCAGTCAAGAGGCTGGGCGGGGTCAAGCTGGCAACAAGGGGAGGGGCCAGGACACAGTTCTCCTTGATTTAAACCCAGGGAGCCTGCAGTGCAGCTCATGCTCCATACCCCCGATTCCCACCTTGCCACTCTCCTGCTGCCCTCCAGACATGCGGGGGCCCTGGGTGCTGCTGCTGTTGGCTCTGAGGCTACAGCTCTCCCTGGGTGTCATCCCAGGTAATGAGGCTCCCCTAGCTGCCCCTACACACAGGGCACCCCCCAGCCCAGGCTGACCTGATCTTTGCTCTCCCCTGCCAGTTGAGGAGGAGAACCCGGACTTCTGGAACTACCAAGCAGCCGAGGCCCTGGGTGCCGCCAAAAAGCTGCAGCCTGCACAGACAGCCGCCAAGAACCTCATCATCTTCCTGGGTGATGGTGAGTGAGCAAGGCCTGTCCAGCGCCGCAGCCCTCACAGCCGCGGTGCCCAGACTATCGGTGGTTCTAGGACAGCCCTGGGGCCCAAGCTTCACACACTTCTGCTCCTTCAGGGATGGGGGTGTCTACGGTGACAGCTGCCAGGATCCTAAAGAGGCAGAAGAAGGGCAAACTGGGGCCTGAGACCCCCCTGGCCATGGACCACTTCCCATATGTGGCTCTGTCCAAGGTAAGGGCTGGGCCACCTTAGAGTCTTCAAGCAGAGAAGGGTATCCTGGCTATGGAGTGTCGTAGGACGGAGGGACCCTAAACAGCTGGGCCTCCAGTAAGGAGCTGGAGGCAGTTGGAATCCCAGAGGACAGAGATCAGGGTCTGTGTGTCTGCCCCAGAGAAGAGCTCAGTGTCTCTGTCCCCAGACATACAGTGTAGACAAGCATGTGCCAGACAGTGCAGCCACAGCCACGGCCTACCTGTGCGGGGTCAAGGGCAACTTCCAGACCATTGGCTTGAGTGCAGCTGCCCGCTATAACCAGTGCAACACGACACACGGCAACGAGGTGGTCTCCGTGATGAATCGGGCCAAGAAAGCAGGTGAGCTGGGGCCCACTGCGGGATCAGGGCCAGGTCACAGACCTCTGTCACCCTTAAGGAAGTCAGTGGGAGTAGTGGCCACCACACGGGTGCAGCACGCCTCACCAGCCAGAACCTACGCCCACACGGTGAACCGCAACTGGTACTCGGACACCAACGTGCCTGCCTCGGCCCGCCGGGAGGGCTGCAAGGACATCGCCACACAGCTCATCTCCAACATGGACATTGACGTGTGACCCCAAGGCTAAGGGTTGGGGCTGGGCAGAGAGTAGCAGGGGGCATCAGCTCAGACCCAGGCAACCAACAGCCTGATCTGGGCCAGCAGGGTCTGGAGGTGGGGTTGGGGGCATAGAAGGTGCAGCCCAGGCCGGGCCACTCCCATAGCCTTGGGGAAGGGAGCCAGGGGCTGTGCAGGAGGAAGTGGCACAGGGCCAGCCAGGCCCCAAACCCACGTGCCTGATCCTCTGTTCCCAGGTGATCCTGGGTGGAGGCCAAAAGTACATGTTTCCCATGGGGACCCCAGACCCTGAGTACCCTCATGACTACAGCCAGGATGGGACCAGGATGGATGGGAAGAACCTGGTGCAGGAATGGCTGGCGAAGCACCAGGTGATGGGGGCTGGCGGGTGCAGGAGGCACAGCAGGGGAAGGGCAGAGGTGTGGGGCTCAGGGCTGTGGGCTGAGGCCTGGCTCTCTCCCTCCCTGCAGGGTGCCCGGTAAGTGTGGAACCGCACTGAGCTCATGCAGGCTTCCCTGGACCCATCCGTGACCCACCTCATGGGTAATGACCCCCTTCCTGCCCTGGCATCCCTCAGACAGCCTCAGATGGCACCTTCTGAACCTGTGTACACGTCTGCCAGCACCCTTCCACCCCCAGCCTGCCAGTCACCATGGGACCCCTTGTCCCACAGGTCTCTTTGAGCCTGGAGACATGAAATACGAGATCCACCGAGACCCCACACTGGACCCCTCCCTGATGGAGATGACAGAGGCTGCCCTGCGCCTGCTAAGCAGGAACCCCCGCGGCTTCTTCCTCTTTGTGGAGGGTGCGTGGTGGCCCCTGGGGAGTGGGGGTTGGGGTTTGGAGCAGGGCAGGTTCAGCACCACCCTCTCTGGCCTTCCTGCAGGCGGTCGCATCGACCATGGTCATCACGAAAGCAGGGCCTACCAGGCACTGACTGAGGCGGTCATGTTCGACGACGCCATTGAGAGGGCGGGCCAGCTCACCAGCGAGGAGGACACGCTGACCCTCGTCACCGCTGACCACTCCCACGTCTTCTCCTTTGGTGCCTACCCCCTGCGAGGGAGCTCTATCTTCCGTAAGCCCGGGGAGAGTGGCAGGTGCTGCTGCATCAATTACGTGGGTGAAATCTGAGCCTCAGTCTCCCCCTCTGTCAAATGGGAGTAATGCTGGCACCAGCCCTGTAGGGTCTCCTGAGGACTAAGCCCCTGACCAGGCAAAAAGTGGCGGTTCCTAGCACGTGGGAGGCACTCCACAGCTGTGTTCAGCTCAACCACAGGGACCCCTCTCTCTGCAGGGCTGGCACCCGGCAAGGCCCAGGACAGGAAGGCCTACACGGCCCTCCTATATGGCAACGGTCCAGGCTATGTGCTCAAGGATGGCGCCCGGCCGGATGTTACCGAGAGCCAGAGCGGTGAGTGCTGCGGGGTCGCCCCCTGAGGGGGACCAGGGTGCCAAGGATGGGGGACTGGCGGGAAGGGGTCACCTTCTGTCTGCCTGGAACTGAACCTTCCTACCGGAACTGAATCCTCCTACCAGGGAGCCCTGAGTACCGGCAGCAGGCAGCGGTGCCCCTGGACGAAGAGACACACGCAGGCGAAGACGTGGCGGTGTTCGCGCGCGGCCCGCAGGCGCACCTGGTTCATGGCGTGCAGGAGCAGAGCTTCGTAGCGCACATCATGGCCTTTGCCGCCTGCCTGGAGCCCTACACGGCGTGCGACCTGGCGCCCCCCGCCGGCACCACCGACGCCGCACACCCGGAGCGGTCCGTGGTCCCCGCGTTGCTTCCTCTGCTGGCCGGGACCTTGCTGCTGGGGACGGCCACTGCTCCCTGAGTGCTCTGTCCCTAGGGCTCCTACTTCGCCATCCTGGTGTTCTCCTGCTCCTCACCTCCAGTCGTCCTGCCCAGCCTCCATCTGGAGCTGTCACCCCCGGAGTCACCACACAGATGTCCTGCCATGGAACCTTCCCCTCCCAGTGCACCCTGGGGACTGAGCCGTTGACACCATGCCCTTTGCTGTATCTTGCTCTTCAAATTTTGGCCCCAACTCCAGGGACTGGGGATTTGTGCCTGGCAGCTGCCTGCATTTCAGGAAAAGAGAAGGCTTAGACCACCCAGCCCCAGCCCATATCCTGAGGTGGATCAGGCAGGCTCTCTCCCTGGGACATGAGGCACCCAGACCTAGGGCCCCCTGCGCCTTTCTTAGCTTCTGTCATGGCAGCACCTGAGGGACACAAGGATTGGGTGCATCAGGATGCCTGGAGAAGCGTGGCTTCCTGTCACCCTGCAACCCACCCTGCAGGCCAAGGAGGCTGCTGTGGTGGGGATCCCCAGGGGGGCTTTGACACAGTCCTCTGCTGTCCCTCCACTGGGCTAATGCTACACCCCTGCACCCCTCCTAGGGTGCAGAGAGGCTTGCCCCAAGTCACAGCCACTCAGATGCTCGAAGCCCTCCAAGGTCCATTCCAGCACCCAACTGAGTTCCCAGGAGCACCTGGGTGCAGGATAGCAGCCCAGAGTCCATGGCCCCTCCCAGGCCATCTGGGCACTGGGCATGGATTTCTCAATAAGGAAGACTATTACCTCCCTTCCCCAGGCCTCCATTCTTCTAGGAAACACAAAGCAATAATATAAGGAAGTGTTAGACAGTGTAATGCCAGTACTGCTTCCTAGGAGAAAAATCGTGAGTGCCTGTGGGCACAGTGGCTGGAGGGGTGGGTAATGCAGGCCGGGAGGGGCTGCTGAGGAGCAGACGATTGAGCAGGAGACCTGAACAGAGAGGGGCTTGAGCAAGGCGGCACAGCAGTGCAAAGGCCCTGGGGCAGCGCCAGCAGGCTGTCTGGGAGGCCAGGGGCTGGATCAGAGGATGGGTAGATGGGGGAAAGCCTGAGGGGTCAGGAGGGTGGGGGACATGGGGGACTGTGAAGTCTTGGTAGAGGGGTGTGGTTGGAGGTCTTTGAGGAGGGCTGTGACCTGCCCTGGCTGGGAAATGAGCATTCTGGCTGCTGCTAGGAGGAGGGTCTGGTCTTTTGGGTAGAGGGTGGGGGTGGTAGAGGGTAGAAGGTAGAGTTGAGAGCTGGGGAAGGAGCTGACTCCAGGTGTTTCTGACCTCCCTCCGAAAGCATTCTGCAGCACCCATCCCAATATAGCCATACTTAGTGAGTATCACACTTGCCCCAAGAGAACATTGAAAAGAATTAAATAAAGGTGAAATCAACCACATTTTCCAGCGAACTTTACACTATTACAAATTTATTTGTACATTTACAATGGTACAAGAAGCACTTTGTCAACATGGTGAAATTCTGTCTTTACAAAAAGTACAAAAATTAGCCAAACTTGTTGCCCGTGTCTGTGGTCCCAGCTACTCAGGAGGCTGAGGTGGGAGGACTGTTGGGCCCTGGGAGAGTGGAGGCTGCAGTGAGGTGTGATCATGTCACTACACTCCAGCCTGGGTGACAGAGCAAGACCCAGTCTCAAGGAAAAAAAAAAAAAAAGGACTTTGTGCTCACTAGAAATACTAGAATGATTGAATACTTCGTTTATGAAAATTGAATTAACATTGTAAGACATCTATTTGCCAGGCGTGGTGGTTCAATGCCTGCAATCCCAGCACTTTGGGAGGAAAAGAGGTTAGGATTGCTTGAGTTCAGGAGTCCCAGACCATCCTGGGCAAAATGGTGAGACCTCACCTCTACACATTTTTGTTTAGTTTTGAGGCAGAGTCTCCCTCTGTCTCCCAGGCTGAAGTGCAGTGGCAGGATGTAGGCTCAGTGCAAACTCCACCTCTTGGATTCAAGTGAATCTCCTGCCCCAGCCTCCAATGTAGCTGGGATTACAGGCGACTGCCACCAAGACAGACTAATTTTTGAATTTTTAGTAGAGATGGGGTTTCACCATGGTGGCCAGGCTGGTCTGGAATTCCTGACTTTACGTGATCCACCTACCTTGGCCTCAGAAAGTGCTGGGATTACAGGCATGACCACCATGCCCAGCCCCAAATTTTTTAAAAAATTAGCCAGGCCAGGTGGTACGTGCCTGTCGTCCTGGCTACTTGGGAGGCTGAGGTGGGAGGTCACCTGAGCCCAGGGTAGTCGAGGCTGCAATGAGCTGAGATTTCGCCACTGCACTCCAGCCTGGGCGACAGACCAAGACCCTGTCTCAAAACAAAACATGTATTTGAGAACCTGGGTTTCAGGACAGTTTTTTCAATTCTGGGTTTCAGTGGCTGTCACAAAAATATGGGAAGTGAACAGAAGATGGACTCCATTAGCTGGCCTTACTAAATTATCATACTCCTTGTTAAATTCCATCCATCAAATATGCAAAGGTTTCTGGTAAAATCCAGCTAGTATATTTCTGTCTTCCCAGTTGTCAGTTAGTTCCTCTTTCTAACCAATGCAGAGGTGCTGCATGATTATATTTTACATGAGTGCTCACACCCAAGGACTTCTATTATTTAAAACTAGACAAGTTTAAAAATAGATTGTTCTGGAATTAGATTATTCTGTTCTCTAGGTTTTTGTTTTTTGTTTTTGTTTTTCATGTGTAGGTATAAGGGCTTATCAGTCAGCTACATTATTGACCACAAAATCAAGTGTCATGAAAATATTTTCAAACTTCTATTCAAAAATATGCCCTTTCCTTAGCATGAGTTTTCACGGAAAGATAATTACCTTCTCTTTTTGTCATTGAAATGACATCTTTACCTGAAGGACACACAGGAAGTATATTTATATTTTCCATCTTTTCACGGTACGCCTAAAATGGAGAGCTTTTCAGTTCAAAGTCAGCAAACTGGATTGTAAGAAGGAGGGAGGGAGAGTTAGGAAGAGAGGGAGAACTCAGGACAAGTGGGTTCGGTACTTTGTCATTTTGCAACTCATTCTATGTGGCCAGAAAGTTTCCATGGTTGCACCCACTCCCCTTACCAAGTATCTTAAAGTTTTTACTTATGTTTAAGTTTAAGTTTCTATTATGCGGCAATCTAAGCTTTACAAAATTAACCACCTTCTGCAACATCCCATGTAGGCTCCAGGCTTCTTCTTTCCTGTGCTGATTAGACTGGGTGTGAGCCAATGAGTGAGGGGTAAGGGTGAACCTACTTCTGCATGCTGATTCGTATCCAGAATGCTTTTTCTGAAAAAACGCTTTCTGAGTAGCTGTTCCATCTGTGGTTGCATTTCCACCATTTCCTCATAATGTTGTTTTTATTTTATTTTTTAATTTTATTTTATTTATTATTTATTTATTTTGAGACGGAGTCTCGCTCTGTCGCCCAGGCTGGAGTGCAGTGGCCGGATCTCAGCTCACTGCAAGCTCCGCCTCCCGGGTTTACGCCATTCTCCTGCCTCAGCCTCCTGAGTAGCTGGGACTACAGATGCCTGCAACGTCGCCCAGCTAGGTTTTTTTTTTGTTTTTTTTTTTTTTTGGTATCTTTTTGTAGAGATGGGGTTTCACCGTGTTAGCCAGGATGGTCTCGATCTCCTGACCTCGTGATCCGCCTGTCTCGGCCTCCCAAAGTGCTGTGATTACAGGCTTGAGCCACCGCACCCAGCCAACACTGTTTTTATTTAAAAAGGCATTTACTGTTGGCAATACATCTTGTCTGCTATATCTTCTCTTTAGTGGCTCACACACACCGACAGAAAAAGCGGTTTGTTTATTTCCTTATTGGAACAACACCTGGCAAATACCTTCAGCTGAGCCATGTTGGGAACATCTGTGCCTTCAGCCCACTGCAAAGCAAACCGCCCACACTGGGTACTTGGCTCTAACGCGAGTTTCTTCCAATCTTCGGCAGTGTTTTCTCTATATCTTCCGACGGTGTTTGCTGACAAAGAAATGCCTTTCGGTTTGTTAACAGATCATTTACTGCTCATTGTTTCTGCCATTTTTCCTGCAACAGAAAGAATTAAGTTTCTCCCTGGTGGTAGGTGTTTCTCACGCTATCATGCAAGAAACTTTAAAAGAGCTTTCCAAATATTAGTCATTGCGTATGGAAATATCAAGAAGTACTGGATTGAACTGCACTTAAATTTAAACATTGATGGGAAAAAATTACACTCTTTCTTCGGTTCTGAAAGCTTCGTTTGGCCGGGCACAGTGGCTCACGCCTGTAAAACCAGCACTTTGGGAGGCAGAGGTGGGCGGATCACCTGAGGTCAGGAGTTCAAGACCAGCCTGGCCAACATGGTAAAACCTTGTCTCTACTAAAAAATACAAAAGTTAGCCGGGCACGGTTGTGCATGCCTGTAGTCCCAGCTACTTGGGAGGCTGAGGAGGGAGAATCACTTGAACCCAGGAGGCGGAGGTTGCAGTGAGCTAAGATCTTGCCACTGCACTCAAGCCTGGGCGACAGAGCGACACTCCATCTCAAAAAAAAAAAAAAAGCTTAGTTTTAGACACCTTGCCAACCATGAGGATTTCACACTGCTCACAAGTAATTAGTAATACCTCCAGGAACAAAGGCCCAGGGCAAACTTCAGCAGTAATCACAGAGTGCAGGAAATTCAGAGTTTTGTTTGCTGATTTTTTCTTAATACTTTATGTTTGCTGATATTTTATTATTAGGAGCTAACGTCTGGTCAGGTCTGTACCCCTGGTGACATGCGCTCTGCCAGGAGTAATAAGGAATTCTCCGCTCTCCCTTCGGCTGTGGTTCATCTGCTCTGGATTTCTGGTGTTAGTTGCAGATTCTTTATAGGAATCTTGTGTGAGCCTCTTGGCCCTTTTGGAGGATGAGGTCGGTTAAAACTAGATCATATAATCCGTCAGTCCACTTAAGCAGACACACTAAACTCTAATATTCAAAAACTCTAAAACTCTAATACTCTAATACTCCGCAATTTGCTGAAAGCTTGCCATCTGGAGGGCGTACTGTGTCAGTACGGGCCTGAGGGCCTGAGTCCCTTACTCCGGGACACCCAGGAACCACACGGGGTGGGTGCCTGCATGAACGGTGAAGGCACCAGCATGCAGCTCGATATGAAACATGAGCTCTTGGGGCGCTCACTGCCCAGGGCTGTGCTGAGGCATGTGGTGAGCCCAGCAAACAGTAAGCACTCAGGACAGCCTGATGTCCCTTTAACCAAACCCCAAGGTCCAGGTTAGTCTTGAGGTGCTTGCAGCCTAGGCAGGCCTGAGCAACTCCTTGTGAGCAGGGACGTCTCACTCCCTGCAAGATTCAGACCCCAGATGGCACCACAAGTTCAGTCTCCACCAGATCCGAGGCCGCCTGCCCGTTGAGTGCCTGTGAGCCCCTGCACAGTTCCAATGATGGGCACAGGAAGCCTCATGATCGGGGAAGAGGAGGATGCTCCCTGCAGCCTCTCGGGAGGACTCAAGGGGGATCCCAGCAGTGCCCTTCTGGCCTGGGTGCTGACATTGCATCTGATGATACCCTGGTCCCACTGGTTCTAGGAATAGGCCTCCCCACTGGGTTAGCATCTGTGTAACTGGCCTTTGCCCTCCTCCCAAGGGGTCCCCAGATGTCTACAGTGTGTGGGATTTACTATGTGGGACTTGCAATTGTACCCTCTGAACTAAGGGGGCCCCAGGGCCTACTGACTCCATCCGACCAGAGCTTCCTCCTTTGCTACCAGGGCATACACTGGACCCCAACACCAAGAAGCAGCTGAAGTTCCTCTTTATAGAAGCTTGCCACCCGGGATGCCACCAGGCATGCGGGTATGTTATGTCTTGGTCACTGAAGTCAGGTCATAGAGCCTGGACTGCAGGACATTCTGTGGTTACACTACAGGGAGGGTGTAGTCAGTGGGAGACCTGCCCACATTTGGACACAATAGGTGTAGAGACACACCCTGTACCCATCTGGTTCTTGTTGGGTAGATAGAAGGCAATGAGCACTGTGGGGGGAACAGCCACCTCTGTAGGAAGGTCACAGAGCCTGGACTGCAGGACATTCTTGGCAGCCCAGCCACACCCATCTCCTGACAATATACTTTCTGTGCCACCTCTGAGCTAGGCCACCACCCTCCCGGCTACTACCTCATGACCCTCCTCTGACCCCCCAGCTCTGGGCCAGGCACCCATGTGGACTTGTCCACCTCCTGCCCAATCTTCTTGACTGAAAGCTGGATGTTGAAGCGGATGCTATTCAAGATGTTCTTGTAGTAGGTCTTCTCGTGGACCTTAAACTATGCAGGGCACGGGCAGCACTCAGCCACAGACCAGGGCAAGGCTGCAGACAGCGCCACAACCTGGCCATGCAGGCCCTCCCAGGTGCCATTAGCAGAGGGGCTGTGGTCAGGCTGGGCAGGCAGGGACACAGTCCCATCTCATACTCCTTGTCCACAGACCCAGTTTGAGCAGGAAGTCTGAGTAGCCGACCATCGCCACCATGTACTGAAGCTGCAGGCCAGAGGGCAGGTGAAGGTGGCATGGGGCCTCAGGACACAGCGTCCCTGCCCACCCCCGCCCACCAAGGAAAGGAGTACTAGGCCAGCCTGGGAGTGGGCTTCATGGTGGGGGAGGCAGGCCTGGTCAACTCCACGAAGGCCTCTTTGTCCCTTTTATTCTCTTTCACCGGCACACAGGAGGTGCTCAGTCAATGTTCATGGGACCAACCGGTGGCACTGGGGGCCCCTCGCCACGGCCCCAGCAGCTGTTCTGGTCTCCATGCAGTCCAGCTCCTCCAGGCACTGGCCCTGGAGGTACTTGATGTCTTCCACCAGCTGCCACACCTGCAGGGTCAGGGGTCAGGGAACAAGGGTCAACCCAGCAGCCTTTCACTCTGGTCCATCATTCCTGGCACGAAGGAGTCTTTAAGCACCACTTGCTAAGCCCAGAGCTCGGTGCTAGGTGCCAAGAGGACACGTTGGAGGTGGGAGTCTAGACCCTTCCCCTCCAACAATAAGCTCACAGGCTAGAAGAGGCAACAGCTGCAGCAACCACCATGGGCATCCCTAAGGAGATGACTCCTGAGCACGGCTGAGAAGGTGGGCAGGGGCCTGGCGGGGAAGGCCACCTGCTACTGACAGACCAGGAGGAGGAGTCCTGCGGAGGAGCATCCTGGAGCCTCAGAATGGGCTGAGGCCTAAGCAGGGCCTGGTACCCCTGCTTGCAGTGGGATGTGTGGGGCTCCCCACGCTAGGACCATGGCCTCGGGAGGGCTCCACCCTCAGTTCAGCACCAGCCTCCCCACCCTAAACCAGAGCAGCCCACCTTGGCTGAGGCGGGCTGAGAAGTGTTCATGTACAAAGAGGGCATGAAGCGCCATGCCAAAGTGGTGGTTGGCCTGGCTCAGGCTGACCCGGGCCAGTTCCTGTGGCTTGTTACTGCCCTCTATCTCCCGTGCCAGCTTGTGCAATGCCTCATGGAATGACACGAACAGGTGCTCACTCAGGACCACCACCACGCCCCACACAAGGTAGTTGTGCAGGATGCTGGGGGCCAGATGAAGCCAGTGGGGTGTCCAGAAAGACATTCATATGGGCCACCAAGGGCACCACCCCGACCTGTACTCCCCAGCCCGCGACTGGACCCAGCACCCAGATAGTCCCTCAAAGAAGGGGCAGGAGGTCATCCCAAGTATGTGGAGGCTGGAATTGGAGTGTGCTGAGCTCAATGACACAGCAAGACACTCTTGCTACTGATGCCAGCCCCTGATGTGATGGGTCAGGGCTTGAATCATTTCCTGACTTGCCATGGGGAGACAGCATCTGACCTTGAGGGTGACTGTCTGACTCAGAACTGGCCTGCAAAGTCCTCTGTTCCTCCCCATGGTGGATAGACACCACGAGGCTCTCCCAAGGGTGGTGCAGGAACAGCAGAGCTGTAGCCACACTTTCTCTTTCCAACCATCCCTAGGTGAGGAAACTGCAGCTCAGGAAGCTCCCAGCCCTGCCCAGGGGCTTGGAAAGCAGAGGGGAGAGCTAGGATCGGATCTTCGGGCTCTGGGTCCTTTTTGAGTGCTGCCTCCTTTAATGTGACTACTGGACAGAAGAGGAGGCGGAAATTCATGGCACACCCAGCAGGCAAGTCCAGGGGGCAGGGGAGGGGCCTGGGCCATATGGGGAGGTGATATTCTGCAGCTGCCCCAGTGTCACCTTTTTGTACATGGAGCTGATATCTGGCTGGAAATGATCATACTCTGACACAGTGATCTGGGTGGGGGTAGAGATCAGGGCTGAGCCAGTCTTGTCTCATGGTCCCCTGTCATCAGCTGTCCCCACTACAGCCACAGGGTCTCCTTGGCCTTCTGCTCTACAGCATCAGCACCCAGGAGGCTGAGCACTCGCTCTATGAACACACTGTATGCTGCCAGTATCTGCACCATGGGAAGGGGCTCCTCCAGGGACACGGACAGGCCTAGTCTGGGCCCACCCCTCCTGGGGCCCCAGGCCTTCTCTGCCTCCCCATCCCATGTCCCAGCACCTTTTCACTCGCCTTATCCTGAGCGAGGTACAGGGTCCTCTCTGGCAGGTTGAGCCCATCCTGGTCAATCTGGGGAGGGAGACAGGGGCCAGAGGTCAGAGGTCCACATGCCAGACTCCCCAAACAGATGGAATTCTCACCCCAATGCCCAGAGAGCGACCAGACATGCATGAGGACAGCTCCAGAAGCACGCAGACCCCAGCCCCTCTTTCCACCAGATGAGATGACCAAAGCCCCATCCCCGACTGTCTCAGCCTACCCCTGAACGCCTGCACTTTCCCTACCTGTCGGGGGCACTTGCTGCAGTGCCGCACTGACAGTTGGGGTTCCTGGCTTTGGCGCCAGCCCCAACCCTCACGGAGATGTCAGCCCAGCCCGCCGGCGCATCCTCCTTCCCCACCCTCACTGCCTTCCAGAGGGCTGGGAAATTGCGGCTCCCACAGCTCCGCTAAACACCTCAGTTAACCCAGAGAAATTACTTGCGCCCTCCTCCCGCGCTCTGCCGCCAAGGGCTCCCCTCCCCTGCTTTCCCTTTCTCTCCTCTCGCGCGCCCTCCTCCCACGCGCAGGGACCCCTGGACAGGGACGCCCCCGGGTCCACGGCCGCTGGAGGGGCGCTCGGGGGGCCTTCTCACGCGGATGATGTAGCGCGAGGAATTCCTGTAACCTAGGCTGACCCAGAGGGAGAAGAGTGCTGCGGCGCTGTACACGCCCTGCCCCTTGTACAGCAGCAGGTTGAGGTCCCAGGGCGTCACGACCCCCGGATGCTCCGCCGCGCCGCCCAGGTCCCAGCCCCCGCAGTCCTCCACGACCTCTAGCATGGGCCGAGGACTCAGTAGCTCGATCTCGCGCATGCCGAGGCACGAACGGAAAAAGGCGCGCACCTTGCGCTGGGCCGCGCCGCCGGGCCCACCCCTGGGCCGTGCCAGCAGGCGCCGCAGGCGCTCCTCTTTCTGCTCGCGGATGGCCGTGATGGTGCCATAGGTGAGCTTTTCGTTGGGAATGGCGCGGGGCCTCAGTCAGCGGCTGCGGGCGAAAGAGTAGAAGTGCTGGCATGGGTCCATACTGGCGTCCAGGTTGGCTGCCAGGAAGCCGGCGGCGCGCGCTAAGGCCTTGCCCTCGGGGCAGCCCTCGGGACAGGCGCCGCCGCCCGCGACGACCGGGTCCAGGTACTTGAGCGCCAGCATAGCCGCCAGTATGGCGCAGAGACCAGCGGCGAACACCAGCCCTGACAGCAGGCTCATCTCGTGCAGGGTTCCAGCGCTGCAGCCCAGACCCGTCCCCGGTGGCGCTGCTCCTCCAGAGAAGCCTGGGGGGCAGAAAGGCCTCTTGCACGATCCCCGCGCCGCAGCAGCTCAGGTACTTGACCTACTGGGACGCGTCTTAGTGCGCAGTCAGCGAATACCGCTCCCCATGGCACCGAGGCCGCCGCGGTGCAGCCCTGGGCCACCTGGGCTATGAGATGCGCACGGCCGCTGGCCTCCTCGTGGGCCTCTGCATGGCCCCAGGGCCAAGGCTGCGGGAAGAGCAGTCAGGCTTAGGAGGCGCAGCAGCCCGACGGGGCTCCCAGGCACAGCGAGGAGAGACGCAGGCCTGGGTGCAGAGGACCCAGCTGCCGGCCTCATTCACTGAGGAAACCAGGAATGAGGAGAGTCTGGCGGGGCCACTACCCCGGCGTGCACAGTGGAGTCTTCTCCCCTGTCCTCCTCCCTGCACACACGTGTTGGACGCTGAATTGGGAGGCCTCTTATGGGAAGAGGGATGCTCCAGGCACGGGGTCTGGCATGTAGTGGGTCTTCAATGAAAGGCCATACCTCTTCCTTTCGCCTTTCTTGTCCACGACCTGGCCTAGCCAAGGTCAAGTGGGGTGGGGGAAAGACCGGAAGCTGAAGTGAGGAGGTGCGGTCAGGGGCAGGTCTATGAGGCACTTTCAGCTCTCCGAACTGGACCCAGACAGACGCCCCGCAAAACGGCCAAAGAACCAAACTTTGTTCTTCCTCGCGGAAGTCCGCCGGATCGACCACTTCAACCCTGCTCGCTGGCTCCTTCTGCTCGGTGGCCCGACGGCCCACCCGCCCCTTCCCAAGGGGCACGCGCCAACGCCCCAGGGTCGCGGATGCACAACCCACTCCCAGCACGGCCGTGATGGAAAACCCGAGACCTGTCGGTCGCTATCCCCTTTCCGCTCCACTCCTGGCTTCAACAGGTTCTCCCTAGAATCCACACTTGGGCGAAGTTTCACCCACGTCGGGGCGCGAGCTGTCCGGGCGAGCCGAGTCCTGCAGACGCGGCGCGCAGTCCATGGAGCCGGAGAGCCGAGCCTGGGAGTCGCAGCTACAGCGGCGAGGACGCAGACAAAGCCGGGAAGCTCCTCGCAGCGGCTACGAAGGTGACGGAAGTGGCCGCCACGGTGACCGCGGCTGCAGGGACTCAGGCGCCACTTACCCGGCAGGTGCGCGCCGGAGCCTGACAGAAGCGGAGCGGGTCGGGCCGGAGCCGCTGCCTGAGCAGGAGCGAAGCGACGCGGGCGGCCGGTGTCTCCTGGAGCCCGCTGCCTTCTTTGCTGCCGCCCCAGCCCGCCGCCCGCCTGCCTGCCGGAGGGAGGGGACGCGCCGGCGGCTCCACCCTCCTCCGCCAGTTCCGCGCTCCCTTCCTTCCTCCTGCGACCCTCGGGCCACCTGGCAGCGCGGCGGCAGCTGGGACCTGGGTCGGGGGCCGCGGAGACAGGCTTTCGAGGGTCGTGCGCGGGCTACGGTGGGGACTCCGGGTCTAGCCGCGTCCCGGGACGAGTGGGAGGAGTCCCCTCCGATCCCGTGTCCCCACTCGGAACCTCCCACCAACCGGCTGGAAAGGAGCTGGAGCTACGCAGCTGGGGGCCGTCATGGCCCAGCCCACAGCCCTGGAGCACCGCCCAGGGAGGACTCCTCCTGAGGATTGAGGGGGCGCTAATAGAGTGCCTGGGCTGCCCGAACAGCGCCTGCGCAGAGCGCACCTTCACCAGGGAGCTTCCTTTACCTCCTGGGAACCCCTGTCCCAGATCAGCACTCCCCGGGGTGTCTGGGCTTCTGGTTGTCTCGCCCCCTTCCCCCAGCCCCTGATCCACGGAGAGCAACGCAGAGCCCTCCCAGAAGCAGGCCGGGGGCTGTGAGTGCGGCCCGCATGGTCCCAATGGGCGGTGGTCCCAGAGCACAGCAATCACTGCCTATAGGAGGTGACTTGGGTTTAGCCTCTGACCACACAGTCCTGGTCACCCTGCACAGACTGCCAATAAAGAGGGGTCCGAGGCCCAGCTCCTTGGCTCCCCTGCAGTTCCCCCAAAAGAGAAGCTGAGGCTGTGGGTGAGTGGGTGATGCCAGTGGTCCACCTCCAGTTCCCTCACTGTAGGGGGCTTCCCCTACCCCTGTGATATGGTTTGGCTCTGTGTTTCCACCCAAATCTCACCTTGAATTGTAATCCCCATGATCCCCACATGTCAAGGGTGAGACCAGGTAGAGGAAATTGAATCATGGGGCTGGTTCCCCACATGCTGTTCTTGTGATAATGAGTGAGTCTCGCGAGATCTGATGGTTTTATAAGCATCTGACATTTCCTCTGCTTGCTCTCATTCTCGCTCCTGCGGCCCTGTGAGAAGGTGCTTTCCACCATGACTGTCAGTTTCCTGAGGCCTCCCCAGCTATGAGGAAATGTGAGTCAATTAAACCTCTTTTCTTTATAATCTACCCAGTCTCAGGTACTTCTTCATAGGAGGGTGAGAATGGACTAATACACCCTGATTGTCCAGGTGACCCCATGACTCATATGCAAGAGCATGACAGACCACAGCAGTGCCCAGTGACACCCAGTG
Source organism: Macaca mulatta (assembly GCF_049350105.2). Lineage (NCBI taxonomy): Eukaryota > Metazoa > Chordata > Mammalia > Primates > Cercopithecidae > Macaca > Macaca mulatta. The sequence goes on from NC_133417.1 coordinate 137,677,373, forward strand.
AAGCCCTGAGTGACACAACTGGATACCTGATGTGAGGGTTGGGGGCGGGTGTTGGGAGGGGGTAGAGTAGCCAGAGCTGCCTTGGAGAGAGAAGGCCCGAGGGGATGCCAGGCACAGACCGTGAGGGCTTTAGAATCTGACTCACTGCCTCCTCCCTGACTAAGGACAGATCCCAGTCACCCAGCCTATGAACCTTGTCAGAATCAAAATGGAGTTCCTTTTGTTAAAAACCCTGAGAAGTAAAGCCAGGAACATGAAGGGGATTTATCATGCACAAAACCTGACAAGAACTGTCACAGAAGACTGCAAACAACCAGCTTGCATAATGACTTTCACAACCTTTCAACAAAGAATACTTCTGCAAGGACATCTGCCCAGCAATTGCCTGTCCAGCCTCAAACTGGTGCCACTCATATCCTTGATCCTTGTAGCCAAGGATAAATATCTCAAAACAATCCTGTGATCCTCCTCCTTTTTCCTCTAAAAACCTTTATCTTCCTTCACCTCTCTAAATTCACACATAGTTTCCTATGGCCTGCTTATTCCCATTGCAGTACCTATTTCCAAAAAATTTTATTTTATTTTAGAGTCTCCCTGTATCTGTTATGCAATGTCACATAGTGGAGCCAGAAGTGGGACTGAAGTGAACTCTGAAGTGAACTCATCTTGGACGAATCAGTTTCCTGAAATCTAATGCAGCGTTGACTGAGCCCTCTGCAGACTGCCTTTCCAGGAGTTGATTTTCTGTTCTGGTGAATCTCCTTGAATACTCAGACTCCCTCCCTTTGGTCAGTTCCTTTTTACTTTATCGTGGATGTAATTTAGTTATAAGGCTTCCTTAAACAAAGGACCTTGCATCCTTCTTGGGAGTATAAAGGTTGGAGTTTTGTTGGGGCGTGTGTGTGTGTGTGTTTGAGACAGTCTTGCTCTGTCACCCAAAAGAGTCCTGCCCTGCTGCTCAGGCTGGAGTGCTTGGCAGGATCACGGCTCACGGAAACCTCCTCCTCCCAGGTTCAAGCGATTCTTGTACCTCAGCCTCCCCAGTAGCTGAGACTACAAGCGCGCACCACAACGTCTGGCTAATTTTTGTATTTCTGGTAGAGACTGGATTGCACTATGTTGGCCAGGCTGATCTTGAACTCTTGACCTCAAGTGATCTGCCCACCTCGGCCTCCCAAAGTGGTGGGATTACATGGGTGAGCCACTGTGTCTGGCCAGTTTTGTTTTTTCATTTGCTGCTTTGCTTTTCGCAAGCACTTTCTGGTATAAACAGAAGTGCCCTTCTGGTTTGAGGGCTCTGGTTTCTACAGAATTTATTTTCTGTCTAGACAGCAAGTCTTTTCTGGTGAACTCACTTTTGGTTCTGGATGCCTGGCTGAATATTTTGTTTGATGTGCAGCACCTTGGTTGAAATTTTGTGAGCACTCTGATTTTGGTTTGGTTTCCCACGTCTGTAAATGATGTGGCCTTTTTTTTTTTTTTTTTTTTTTTTTGTGCTTGTGAACATCTTCTAATCATCCGATAGCAAAAATAAACATAAATGGTTTGGTACCGTAGGAAACATTTAAAAACAAATAAATAAATAAATGTTGAGTGCAGGCCTGGCACAATGGCTCGCGCCTATAATCCCAGCACTTTGGGAGGCCAAGGTGGGAGGATGGCTTGAGCTCAGGAGTTCAAGACCAGCCTGGACAACATTACAAAACTCTGTCTCTACAAAAAATACAAAGATTAGCCAGGCGTGTTGGTCCATGCCTGTAGGCCCAGCTACGAGGGAGGCCGAGGTGGGGGGGATTGCTTGAGCTCAGGAGGCTGAGGCATAAGAATTGCTTGAATCTGGGAGGTAGAGGCCACGTTGAGCTGTGATCGCACCACTGCACTCCAGCCTGGTTGACAGAATGACCCTGTCTCAATAACAACAACAAAACAATTTCAAAAGGTGGGTATGAGATGGCCAGTTAAAAGAAACTAGGGCATCACCACCATTGAAATACTTGTGCAAACTCCAGGATTTATAGGATTTTCTTTGCTTTTGAGATTCATAAGAAAGGGAATGACATTCTCAAACATTAACAGCCAGCTACATGGCTTTTCCTCATGCACATTTTAAAATCAATGGCATGATGGGAATCATTTGAACTCCCCAAGTTTGCTTTTTCCTTATACTGAATTTTAAAACTGCCAACTACAGAGTTAAGTGCTCTCTCTTTTTTCTGCCTACTTGAAATCTGCTGACATTTCTGCTGGTATTAAGATAAACCCACAATATCACTTTCCAGCCAAGATAAAAACCAATAAGGAAGAGGTTTTAAAAGGTTTTCAAATTAATGGCTCTACAAATTACAACAGCTCCATGGCAACCCACAACCTAGACACCTTTTGGAAATGTAAATTTAGGTTTGCCTGTCTAACAGTTGCTTTGGGTGATGGACCAGTCCATGGAAGGGCTGCTATTAGAAAGAACAGAACGAGAGAAATGTTTATAAAAATTAGGCTCTCAGATCAAAGAGGTCAAAATTGTGAACTCAGTGCAATAACAAAAAGGATCTCCGCTCAGAATAAAAATTGCTTTGTCTGCTACACAGGGCCAGAAGAAAGCTGAAAAACCCTCCTAAAATGCTTCTCTACCTGCATGGAGCTGTCAAGCAAATAAGAGTATGTTTTTTCATGTCGTGCGTTGTGTCTCCAATTTGAAATCTGACACAATAGTCCAGAAATTCCTTAAGGCATTCTATTCAGGTTAACTTAGATTAATTAAACTTGTTCAAATTTATAGTGAGCAGGGCATGGTGGAGCATGCCTGTTTTCCCAGCTACTCGGGGCTAAGGCAGGAGGATTACTTGAGCCCAGGAGTTCAAGGACAGTTTGAGCAACATAGCAAGACCCCATCTCTAAAAAAATATGTATATAGGTTGGGTACGGTGTCAAACGTCTTTAGTCCCACCACTTTGGGAGGCTGAGGTGGGTGGATTGCTTGAGCCCAGTAGCTGGAGTTCCAGATAAGCCTAGGCAACATGGCAAAACCCCATCTGTACAAAAAAAATACAAAAATTAGCCAGGCATGGTGGCGTGTGCCTGTAGTCCCAGCTACTGGGGAGGCTGAGGCAGAAGAATCACTTTAACTTGCGAAGTAGAAGGTTCCATGGGCTGTGATTGTACCACTGCACTCCAGCCTGGGTGACAGAGTGAGATCCTGTCTCAAAAAAAAAATGTACATATATATATACACACACATACACACACACACACCTGTGTAGATACATACATATATAAATACATGTATACATATTACATATACCTACATATATAACATAGTAATGAACCCAAATACCTTTTAGTTCATGTGATTTAACCACATCTTTGATAAATAAGCTTGTTTTAAATTTGTTGATAAAATAAAAATAGAAATATCTTTAGCATTTTCTTTTCTTTTTTCCTTCCTTCCCTCCCTTCCTTCCTCCCTCCTTTCTTTTTTTTTTTTTTTTTTTTTTTTTTGAGGCAGAGTCTCGCTCTGTCGCCCAGGCTGGAGTACAGTGGCCGGATCTCAGCTCACTGCAAGCTCCGCCTCCCGGGTTCATGCCATTCTCCTGCCTCAGCCTCCCGAGTAGCTGGGACTACAGGCATCCGCCACAACGCCCGGCTAGTTTTTTGTATTTTTTAGTAGAGACGGGGTTTCACCGTGTTAGCCAGGATGGTCTCGATCTCCTGACCTCGTGATCCACCCGTCTCGGCCTCCCAAAGTGCTGGGATTACAGGCTTGAGCCACCGCGCCCGGCTCCCTCCCTCCTTTCCTTTCCTTTCCTTTCCTTCCTTCCTTCCTTCCTTCCTTCCTTCCTTCCTTCCTTCCTTCCTTCCTTCCTTCCTTCCCTCCCTCCCTCCCTCCCTCCCTCCCTCCCTCCCTCCCTCCCTCCCTCCTTCCTTCCTTCCTTCTTTTTTTCTCAGAGTCTCTGTCTGTCACCCAGGTGCAATCTCAGCTCGCTGCAACCTCCACCTCCCAGGTTCAAGTGGTTCTCATGCTTCAACCTCCTAAGTAGATGGTACTATATAGGTGCTCATCACCACCCCTGGCTAATTTTTTTTTTTTTTTTTTTTTGTATTTTTAGTAAAGAATGGGTTTTGCCATATTGGCCAGACTGGTCTCAAACTTCTGGCCTCAAGACAAAAACGTTAAAATTAAAATTAAAAATCAAATGCCTGGCCTCAAGTGATCCACCCGCCTCGGCCTCCCAGAGTGCTGGGATTATAGGCGTGAGCCACCATGCACGTTCATCTTTAGTATTTGCAGCGTACGTCTTCCCCTGGGTTTGCGAGTCAGATAAGATTATATGTGTCTCTGCTAGATGCTTCAAGGTCATAAAACTTTATTTTATTTTATTTTTTTTATGAGATGGAGTCTCACTCTGTCACCCAGGCTGGAGTGCAGTGGTGTAATCTCAGCTCACTGCAACCTCCGCCTCCAGGGTTCGAGTGATTCTCCTGCCTCAGCCTCCTGAGTAGCTGGGATAACAGACATGTGCCACCACACCCTGCTAATTTTTGCATTTTTATTAGAGACATGGTTTCACCATATTAGCCAGGCTGGTCTCGAACTCCTGACCTCAGGTGATCTGCCCACCTGGGCCTCCCAAAGTGTTCAGATTATAGGCGTGAGCAACCTTGCCTGGCTTAAGGTCATAAAACTTTAAACCCAACCTAAAAACAGAGTGATCTTTGTGTAGTTCTTTGATAAATAAAACTAATTTAGTATTGCTGGTTTAATGTAAACAGCTCTGTCTTAGGAGTTACTGGCAAAATATCCATGTATTTAACTTTAAGCTTCTTAAGTGAACGCCTGAGAGTCACAGGCTATGAAAATAGTGAACAAGAAAATACCTGGAAATGAGTACTAGCTTTGTGTAATATCTCAGTATTCATAATTAATGGAGGTATAATTGTTAAAAATATAAATTACGTAAATGTAAATAGGATGAATCTCTATAAATGAGCTTTTCATAGAATTTGAAATCTTTTTTTTTTTTTTTTTGAGACAGAGTCTCCTCTGTCACTCAGGCTGGAGTACAGTGGTGTGATCCTGGCTCACTGCAACCTGGCGCCTCCCAGGTTCAAGTGATTCTCATGCCTCAGCCTCTTGAGTAGCTGGGATTACAGGTGTGCGCCACCACACCCAGCTACTTTTTGTATTATTGGTAGAGATGGGGTTTCACCATGTTGGCCAGGCTGCTGTCGAACTCCGGGTCTCAAGCAGTCCTCCGCCTCAGCCTCCCAAAGTGCTGGGATTACAGGCGTGAGCCACTGTGCCTGGCCGGACTTCGAAATCTTAAAGTCATGTTATGCTACCTTAACTGACAGATACTCATTAAATATATTGGTCATTTCCAAGTAAGATAAAACACAAATACATAAATTGCTGAACATAAATATAAGTTTGTTTTTGGTTTCTTAAATTTTATGGAACTACCAAATTTATAGGGGTTAATACATATAAAAATTATGCGATGGGGAAACATGTTTCTAAAATTATAAATGGTTCCCATCTGTAAAATACTAATATGTGACTGTCATTTAAATGTTTTTTGCTTCCTAGGTTTTCACTAGAAATTAAGGTTGCTAAGAATTAAAAATTCTAATTAATCTATACAATTCTGTAGACAAAGTGTACCAAAAAATAATATGTATGTTTGATGAGAAAAACTATTTAAAATGTGTAAAAACATGTTTTTGCTTTATTTGAGTTTTTTATATACTTAAAAATTGTTTTAACTTTTTTTAAATTAAAAAAAAAATAGAAATAGGATCCTGCCACGCTGCCCAGACTGGTCTCGAATTTCTAGGCTCAAGCGGCCACCTCCCAAAGTGTTGAGATTGCAGGTGTGAGCCACTGCACCTGGCGAACATGTGTTTTCATATATCCAAAATATGGATTTATGAAAGAAAGAAAAACAGGATAGAAAGGAACCCGTAAGTAGGAGAGAGATGTGAAGAAAGGTATGAGGATATATTTTTGATAAGTACGGTTAAAAGAAAAAAGAATAATTTGGAATGAGAAAGGATCTTGTATGGTAACTTTTTGTGTCCTAAAGTAAAATAACTTGTTACCTAACAAAGGGGAACTTTAGGTCAAAGCAGAGGCCTAAGCATGTCATAGAAGTGCTAAGTCGTGAAAGGTGTGTGCAGATTGTGCCACTGCACTCCAGCCTGGGCAACAAAGAGAGACTCTGTTTCCAAAAAAAAAAAAAGAGAGAGAAAGAAAAGCTTGAGGTATTTCTATTTTATCAACCAATTTAAAACCAGCTTGTTTATCAAAGATATAGTTAAATCACGTGAACTAAAAGGTATTTGGCTCATTACAATGTATATATGTATGTATATGTATAAAACAGAGCTGTTTTCAATAAACCAGCAATACTAAATTAGTTTTATTTATCAAAGAACTACAGGAACAAAGATCACTCTGTTTTTAGGTTGGGTTTATAGTTTTATGACCTTGAAACATCGAGCAGAGACACATATAATTCATCCTTCCCATCTTTTGGGGAAGGATGAATTTGTGAAAGAAATTTTTGTATGTGATCAGGTTGGCTAAAATTAGAAGGAAATTATTCACGAGTCTTTCTAAAGATTTAACTTTCATATTAAAACTACACTGATATTCTCATCTGAAAGCTCTAGGAGAAGTAAAAAACAAACAAAACAAACCTACACTGATTTAAAAACTAAAAATCTGGTCCCCTATGTTAGTACAACAAGATTTCCTTGAAATATAAATCTGCTTTTATTTTGACTTATTTATTTTTGAGATAGAGTCTCGCTCTGTCGCCTAGGCTAGAGTGCAGTGGCGCGATCTCAGCTTACTGCAACCTCCACTTCCCAGTTCCAGTGATTCTCCTGCCTCAGCCTCAGGTAGCTGGGATTACAGGCACGTGCCACCACACACAGCTAATTTTTGTGTTTTTGGTGGAGTTGCGGTTTCACCATGTTGGCCAGGCTGGTCTCGAACTCCTGACCTCAGGTGATCTGCCTGCCTCAGTCTCCCACAGTGCTGGGATTACAGGTGTGAGCCACCATGCCCGGCCTAAATCTGCTTTTGGTAAATCCACAAGAAGCATTAATTTTTAATTCTGTGTTTAACAGCCATCTAAACTGAAGCTTTAATTTTTTTTTTTTTTTTTTTTTCTGAGATAGGGTCTTGCTGTGTCATCCAGGCAAGAGTGGATCCCTCTAAAATTCAGACACTATTCATGAGTATTCTTATGACAATATGGTTATTTGAAGTTTAAGAATTTGCTCTCTTTTTACGTAGGATACAATTGGAGACATTGACTATATTACCAAAGCTTTGATTGCAATATATTTGTGAATGTGCATAGAATGCCTAGCTTCCGGGGTTCCCAGCCTCACAGCGAACAAGTAAAAATCATCAGTTCCTGGCAGGCCCAGGAACCTTCAGACTGCAGAAAAAAACATCTGAAGTCTGTCTTTGTTTGGCTTCCTAGCCTCAAGGGGTTTTATAATCTGAGATTCCTTTTTTTTTTTTTTTTTTTTTTAAGACGCTGTCTTGCTCTGTCACCCAGACTGGAGTGCAATGCTACAATCATGGTTCACTGAAGCCCTGACCTCCAGGGCTCCAGTGATCCTCCCATTTCGGCCTCTCTAGTAGCTGGGACTATAGGCACATGCTACCACGACCTACCGATTTGTTTTTTTTTTTTTTTTGTAGAGATGGGGTTTCGATGTGTTGCCCAGTCTGATCTCCAACTTCTGGACTCAAGTGATTCACTCACCGTGGCCTCCCAAAGTGCTGGGATTACAAGCATGAGCCTCCGCACCCAGCCTGAGATTCCTGTTCAATCAATGTAGAGAGGAAAAGTTATGTGTATGAAGAAAAGCTTTACACCTGTTATTAGATTGCAGCCCTGTGCTTTATTTATGAGTTCTTTGATTTACCCGTAGAGAGGACTAGATCCTGAATTCTTCTAGCTTCCTCAAATCCAACTATCTTCCATGGAATTATTATTATTGTTATTATTATTATTTATTATTATTTGAGATGGAGTTTGCTCTATCAGCCAGGCCGGAGTGCAGTGGCATGATCTCAGCTCGCTGCAACATCTGCCTCCCAGGTTCAACCAATTCTCCTGCCTCAGCCTCCTGAGTAACTGGGACTAAGGTGTGCTCCACCATACCCAGCTAATTTTTGTATTTTTAGTAGAGATAGATTTCACTATGTCGGCCAGGCTGGTTTTTAACTCCTAACCTCAGGGGATTCACCCGCCTTGGCCTCCCAAAGCGCTGGGATTACAAGCGTGAGCCACTGCGCCCAGCCTTCTGTGGAACTCTTAAAAATGGGACCCGCCTTTGGGAGGCCAAGGTGGGCGGATCACCTGAGGTCAGGAGTTTGAGACCAGCCTGACCAACATGGTGAAAACCCATTTCTACTAAAAATACAAAAATTAGCCAGGCATGGAGGCAAGTGCCTATAATCCCAGCTACTTGGGAGGCTGAGACAGGAGAATCTCTTGAACACGGGAGACAGGGGCTATAATGAGCCGAGATCGCGCCACTGCACTCTGGCCCGGGCAACAAAGAACGAAACACGGTCTCAAAAAAAAAAAAAAAAAAAAGGAGGACCCGCTTTGTTCCTAAAGAGAGGGACCCCCACAGGGCAGGGCTAGGAGACAGTGACGTGGACGGGGACTGCAGGATCAAGGCTCATGGAGTGTTTGGGGTCACTGGGACACCTGGGAACAGGGCCCCATGCAGGCCAGTGGAATCCCAGAGCAGGGAGTGAGTCCTCTCCACTCCGACACCTGCTGAGTGACCCTGCTGGAGCCCTTCTTGTCTCTGGGCCTCAGTTTTCTCATCTGTAACATGGGAATAATAACAGGACCAACCAACCTCTCAGGGCGATTGCAGGGTTTGTATGAGGCGATGCTATGAAAACCCCAAGTGGCAGCAAGTCTGGCACACAGCAGGTCAACCCGCTGCCCCCCGTGCATACACACAAAGAGACGCATACACATGCACACACACACAGATGCATACACACACACGTGCATGCACACATGCACACACACAGATGCATACACATGCACACACACACAGATGCATACACACACGTGCACGCACACATGCACACACACAGATGCATACACATGCACACACACAGATGCATACACACACATGCATGCACACATGCACACACACACAGATGCAAACACACACGTGCATGCACACATGCACACACATGCATACACATGCACACACACACAGATGCATACACACACATGCATGCACACATGCACACACACAGATGCAAACACACACGTGCATGCACACATGCACACACATGCATACACATGCACACACACACAGATGCATACACACACACGTGCATGCACACATGCACACACACAGATGCATACACATGCACACACACACAGATGCATACACACACGTGCACGCACACATGCACACACACAGATGCATACACATGCACACACACAGATGCATACACACACATGCATGCACACATGCACACACACACAGATGCAAACACACACGTGCATGCACACATGCACACACATGCATACACATGCACACACACACACACAGATGCAAACACACACGTGCATGCACACATGCACACACATGCATACACATGCACACACACACAGATGCATACACACACATGCAGGCACACATGCATACACAGATGCATACACACGTGTATACACACACGTGCACAGAAAAAACACAGGGCTCACTCCCCAAGGGGACCTCACTGTGCGTCAGTTTGCCCATCTGTAAAGGGGGTGATTATAGCCCCTACTGCATGACGCTGCTGTGGGGCTCCGTGAGTCAGTACCTGGAGGATGCCTAGGACGGGGCCTGAACTTAACCTGCACAGCCCCACGGGGAACTGAGTGGAGAAGGTGAGCTTGGGTGTGGGGAGCAGAGCGGGCAGTATGGAAACCCAGGGGGTCTTAAAGGTCTAGGTGCCTGTCACCCATGAGGAAGCTGTAAGGGGTCCCTGAGGAACAGTGGCCCCAATCCAATCTCCTGCCCGGTAAGGGAGCAGGACTGAGGCCAGGAACAGGCCAGCAAGAGCCTGCTGGGGCCAAGGAGCCTTCAGTGTGACAGCCAAGGACCCACAGAGCGCCAGCCTGCTAAGGGACCCTGGGCCGCACTCAGGCCTGGGCAAGGGACTGACCTGGGGACTTCCTGAGGTTTCTCTGACTGTACGGAGCTCATCAGGGAAAACATGGGGGATGCCTGGATTCATTGCCCAGCTCTGAGCTCAGCATGAAAACTCCCTCTTGGAACAATCTAGAAAGAGGCTCACCTGAGGCCCAGCACCCAGGGGCCATGCTGTCATGTGGGCCAAGGCATCTGAGGGGCAGGGGCCTTCCCCATCCCACTGCTGCCATGGCCCGTGGCCCACTCTGCCCTGCCCTCCTGACCCGGGGACCCAGTGCATCTCTGTGGGGGCTGGGAGGAGCGTTAGCAAAGGAGAGGCTGCACAGGGCACATTCAGTGGTGACGGGAAACCAAGAGCAGGAAAAGCAACCGTGCTCTGCCCTGGGCGACTCAGACGGGAAAGGGCCTGAGCCTGAGGCAGCCAGGAGGAGGCAGCCTTACCAGGGAGGCCGTGGCGTGGGCCTCCGTGCTGCTTCTGCCCTCCTCATCCAACTGCAGCGGGACAGAGGCCGAGGCCAAGTGGGGGCCTGGAAACAAGGCTTCCAAGGTGGCAACTGTGTCCCAGCCCAGCCAGGCAGTGGCTGCAGAGGGCCATGTATGTTTGCCTGGGTCTATGACCAGCCTCAGGCCTGGGACCAGGGAGCAGGGTGGGGGAAAGTCTCTGTCCCTGGGTGGTGGCCGGGCAGGTGGAGAGCCAGGTTCATATGGGTGACCCTGGGCTCTGCAGCTGCTGTGATCCTCGCAGAGGGGAGGAGGTGTCCTCGGCAGTCAGGAGCAGGATGATGGTAGTGACAAGGCCCTGCCATGGACTGAGCCTCCCAGCCTAGGAAACCTGGCTCTGGCCTCCCCTGCAGGCCTGTGATGTCTGGCTCCAGAGGCCTTCTCCTCTGGGCTTTTCCATGCCTGTGAACTGGGCCCCATTCATTTCCCTGTGGTTTCATGGGAATGTCCAATGTATTCAGGAGCTTGCAGCGCAGCCAGGAGGAGAGGGGTCAGTGAGAGGCCCAAGCTGTGACTGGTGGGCCACCCAGCAGCCACGGCACCCTCTGCTGGAGGCTGGCAGCAGGGTGCATGGCCAGCTGTGGGTGGGGGTCCATCAGTCAAGCAGCTGCACTTCCTCCCCATCCCCCCCACACTGAGGCCAGGGGCTCTACCTGCGGCTCCCTCATGCCAGGCCTCCACTTTCCAGCTCCCAGGCCCCCAGCCCCACCTGGCCTGGCCCGGGACAGAGCTGCCACCAAGATCTCTTCCACTTTCTCTCCCCAGCAGCCTGCAATTCAGTGCCCCACAGACCCATGCCTCCTGGGCCCTGCGGTTTCCCCCACACTATATTCAATTTCCAGCTGCTGAGAACACAGCAGGTCCCATGTAAAGGTTGCCATCACCTGCACCCCATGGGCTGCCCAGCCATGGAGAAGGGGCCATGGTTGGGTGCACAGCTTCTGAGACAGGCCCAGCAGCTGCCTTCATGGCCTTGGCAGAGCCCAGGGCTCTGGAGCTTACAGGGAGCATATGACCAAGTGTGGAAAATTTGGTCTGCAGAAGAAATGAGGCTGAAATTGGCTGGAAGCAATTCTTATCAAAGCCACATTAGCAGTTTTCAGCAAGAGCTAATTGAACAAGCTCTGTGAGTGGCCTCATTCCATTAGCAGGAGCCTCCTACAGAGTGTGACAAGGGCCCTCGTGGCTGAGGGCAGAAGAGGCTGTTTCTGTCCCACATTTGCCTTTGGCCTTTGAAAATGGACACATTTTCAGCTTTGGGGACTGGCCCTGCCCCTCTGCCCTGGCTCCCGCTCATTTCCAAAGCCACTCTCTGAGTGTCTTGTGTCTCAGCGCTTCAGCGGGTGCATGGATCTGAAAAAGGACACGCTTGCAGACACGGCCTCCTTATCAGGAAGGGTTGAGAGACCACGTTGCAGAGGAACCGAAAGTTTGAGGGCCAGGCCAGAGCAGGTTGGGTCAGGAAGCTGGGCCCTGCCTTAGCAACATGCGTGGGCCTGAGGAGAGACCCACGGCCGGCCCAGTCTCCCTCGACTCCTCTGGAGTCACGGTGTCCTCAGGGAGGGAACAGGAGGCAGCTGGGGTGTGGCCAGGCCAGAGCTGAGCTGATGGGACCTGAACCCTGCTTTTGTGGGGTGGCCGTGCTCTCTGCTTTCTCCTCTCTGCTGTGCCCAGTGGGCTTGAAAAGGGCGCAGTCCTCGGGCCAGAGCTCGGGGGTCACCTGTCTGGACTCCAGCCTGTTTCCTCTGTGCTGGGGCTATCAGGGCAAGTGTCTGACCAGGGCCCACAGGGCGCTGGTCAAGGGGCCCAGGGATGTGGGGTCCAGCCCTCTGTGCCCCTGACTGGCTGTCTGATCTGGCCAAGGCCCTTCATCTCTTGGCCACTGTCACATGGCATGGGGAACACTCCTCAGTGCTGTGGCCTCCAGGATGCTATAAGGAAGTGGCATCCGACCACACCCACCCTTTCTGCAGGGACCATGGTCAGGACAGAGCTGTGGACACTGAGCAGGGGCTGGCCTCAGGGCCCACCCAGACAGGCCTCCTTGTCTCTCCCAACACCACAGTGGGGCTTCCTCCTGGGAGTTGGCCAGCTGCCCTCCCCAGGATGGGACCTCAGGCTTCCATCCCGAGCTCTTCCCTCCTGCCCTGGGCCCTGCAGACTGCCCCATAAGCTGGCTGCTCTCCTGGGGTCTTTCCCTCTGTGAGCACCTCTGCAGATACATTCCGGCCTTTGGGATGCTTCAGACAGCAAGCAGGAAGCAGACAGACGCCCCGCATCTCCCCCAGGCCAACTCCAGCCCCATCAGCAGCAACCTGGCGGGGAACTGTCTACACCCGCCAGCCTCCCTCCCTCCGTCCTCTTGGGTTTCTGAACCAGCCTCTCCAGCCGCACCGCCACTGCGACTTACTCCTTCTGGTCAAATCCAAGGGCCCTGTGCAAGCCCTTGCTCTCCTCGGCAGCTCACACTGGGGACAACCCTCAGGCTCCTCCCAAGTCCCCAAGCTGCTTCTCGGCCACCTCCTGTTCCTACTGCCTCTGCCTGGGTGCTCACCACCTCCTGCCCCCCCGTGCCCAGTTGGGAAGGGGGTGCCCTTGTGGCCCCCCATCTCCAGCCTTGCTCTTTCTTTCTTTCTTTTTTTCTTTCTTTCTTTTTTCTTTTTTTTTTTTTTTGAGACGAAGTCTCACGTCTCACTCTGCCACCCAGGCTGGAGTGCAGTGGCACAATCTTGGCTCACTGTAAGCTCTGCCTCCCAGGTTCAAACGATTCTCTCACCTCAGCCTCCTGAGTAGCTGGGATTACAAGTGCCCGCCACCATGCCTGGCTCATTTTTGTATTTTTGGTAGAGACAGGGTTTCACCATGTCGGCCAGGCTGGTCTCAATCTCCTGAGCTCAAGTGGTCTGCCCGCCTTGGCCTCCCAAAGTGCTGGGATTACCCTGCTCTTTTTTGCTTCCTGGGGCTGCTTCTTGGGAGCCTTGGGCTGCTCAGCTTTCATCCCAGCCATGCCCTGCCTCTGGCCCGGTCTCTGTCCCTCACTGCGTCCTGCTAAGGTTCCTGTGCAAAGTCCTTCGCTTGTTCCAACAGCCTTCCCCAGCTCCCAGAAAAGGTGCTGTTTGTAGAGTGTTGACAGGCACCAGGCTGTCCCTGCGCCCCTCCTGGCCCAGCCCTTCAGTCTCCCCTTGACACAGTCTGCCCTTGACTTCTTATTTTTCAAACTAACCTGATGCTTTTCTTTATTTGTTTGTTTTTTGAGAGGGAGTTTCACTTTTGTTGCCCAGACTGGAGTATAATAGCGTGATCTCGGCTCACTGCAGCCTCCACCTCCCGGGTTCAAGCAATTCTCTCGCCTCAGCTTCCCAAGTAGCTGGGATGATAGGTGCCTATCACCACACCCAGCTAATTTTTGCATTTTTAGTAGAGACAGGAGTTTCACCATGTTGTCCAGGCTGGTCTCAAACTCCTGACCTCAGGTGATCCACCCACCTTAGCCTCCCAAAGTGCTGGGATTATAGGTGTGAGCCAACGTCCAGCCTGTTTGTTTTTGTTTTGCCTCCGTGCCTTTGCTATATCACCCCTTTCCTATAAAACAGTCCTTTCTCGCTTACTATGTCTTGGAATTAGTCTTGCACTCAGGAATGCACCTCTGCTGTCAGGGCTCCAGAAAGTTAGGGTCAAGGCCTTCTGGTGCAGCAGTGCAGACTGTGGCCTGCGGGTGGGGGGACTGTGTGTGGCCAGTCTTTTTTTTTTTTCCACACCTAAGGCTTTGACCCACACAGAAAGAGATGGAACAGCCTGGGCTGCAGGGGCCTGGAAAGCGACGAGCATGTGGGCAGCACTGCGTGGGGCAGTTGCAGGGACTGCCTGTTCTCCTTCTCCTAGTGCTGCTCCAAGGGCACAGTCTGGTGACTGCAGCCACTTAGGGAGGCCTTAGGATGCAAAGGAGAATGAGGACACAAGGACACTAACAAAGCCCAGCTCTGCAGGAGGAGGCATGCTGCCCTGGGATGTCGCCGCCGTCTTGTCTGAGCCCGAGGGTGGCACTCGGTCCACCTGTGGGGAGCAGAGAGGAGAGAGGACCCGGCCCTGGCTGCCTCTGGTCTGCCTGGGAACGAGCTCCCTCAGGCGGAGCTTGACAGTCGGTATCCAAGCATCATCATCAGAAGCACGTAGTCCAGAGCTGTGTGCCCAGCAGAACAGGGCACTGGGGCAGGGACCCAGCCTTCTTGGCTCCTGAATTGGAGCCTGGCATGCCCCATCTTAGAGTCCTTCAATCTGCACAGATGCACTTGGCATCTACAGTGGGACCGGAGTCCATGACACTGGGCATGGAAGGAAACGGCCCCTGTGATCAAAGAGGCCATCACAGACATGGCAGCTGAGTGCTGGGATGGGCTCTGAATGGGATGTCAAGAAGCAGGTGGCAGGAGATGGGTGAAGAGAGGGTGAAGGGGAGGGGAGCTGGATGCAGAACCTCATTCCCTGGAAGTAGGACTGTGTCCATGACAGGGGAGCCGCAGAGGGCCTTTCCAGGAGAGGGATGTGGCCAGCTTTGGTGTGAAGTCCACAGAGCAGAGCATGACTAGAAGTAGGGAGGCCACCTGGTAAAAGAGACGGAGGCTGGGACAAGAGTGCTGCCCTTGTCAGAGGGAGGCCAGGAGAAGCTTCTCTAAGTGTGGCTGCATGTTTAGCCCAATTCCTAGAGCTGGGGCAATCATGCCAGTCACAACATAGGACATGTTACAATGATGTCTTATTTTTTTCAAGGCCAGGCACTGGCACATTTCTTCCCTATTTTACAGGGAAAGAAGTGGAGATTCTGAAAGCTTAACTAATTTATCTGGCAAGGCATGGTCTCTCATGCCTGTGATCCCAGCACTTTGGGAGGCCGAGGCAGAGGCAGGAGGATCACTTCAGCCCAAGAGCTGGAGACCAGCCTGGGCAACATAGTGAGACCCCCTCTCTATAAACAAAATTTAGCCAGGCAAGATGGTACACGCCTGTGGTCCCAGCTACTTGGATGCTGAGATGGGAAGATCAGAATCACTTGGGCCACCGGGGGGTCGAGGCTACAGTGACCCGAGATCATGCCACTGCACTCCAACCTGGGTAACAGAGCGAGACCCTGTCTCAAACTTAAAGGAAAAAAAAAGTTTGAAATCATGCAGCAAGAGAGTGACAGGGCTGGCATTCCAGCATCGTCCTTCAAAATGTGACAGACACAGGTCCCACCTGAGCCAGCAGGAATGCAGCACCCAGTGCTGCCTCTGCACAGGCCTGATGCTCGCCGGCACCTTAAAGGCAGAGGAGACCCTATGATAAACGCATGAAGAGCGCATGTTTCATGGGATTGATGTTGATGCTGGCGTTCCCTGCAAGCCACTGAGGAGAAGCCCCTCTCCCAATGGCAGGGCCATGAGAGGTGAAGGACCCCCTCCACCACCCCTAGACAGGTCTTTCCTGGCCACAGATGCCCCAGGTCCCTGAATGTCAAAACCGAACCCCAACCCTCCAGCTGAGCAGAGAAACATTCAGATCCGGTTCCTCGGTGGTCAGGGAAGGCAGGCTTCCTCTGAAGCACAGATGGCTTCACCCTTTTCTCATGAGCCCTGCCAGGGCGAGAGCAGCCTTTCCCAGGATCATCCTTTAAGATGCGACAGAAACAGGTCCCACCTGAGCCAGCAGGAATGCGGCACCCAGTGGCTGCCTCTGCACAGTCCTGGTGCTCGCCGGCACCTTCAGGGCTAAGAACACCCTGTCGTAAATGCATGAAGAGTCCTGTGTTTCATATATTGATGTTGTTGGTCTTTCTTTAGAGGAACACTTGTGCGCTGTGGGAACCTGTGTCTCTACCAGTGTCACCCTTGCTGTGGGGAGTGTGTACTGTGTGGGGGGGCTGGTGACCTTTCCCTGCTGTCTGCCACAGCATGTGAGGGGCTCGCCAAGCCTCATCCCTGCCCTCCCTTTCCCGTCCCTTCCTGCCCCAGGGAGGCCCAGACCCAGGGAGGAGGGGTGCTGGGAGGGAGTGACGAGGAGCTGGGGTCCTGGCCCTGCAGCCGCTGTCACAGCACAGCCCACCCCAGACCTCCAGAGTGGTGGGGCCCTGGTGGTGCGGGCTTCAGACACTCGGCCGATGCCAGGTCTGGGACCGAGGCCCCGTCTCCGAGGCCTTGGCTGGCTGTTCTGGAAGGTGGTGCTGGCTGGCAGCCATTCCCAGCCCCTCGGAGAGCAGTTGTCAGGCAGTCCCTGAGCTCCAGCGCCCCATCCCCAGCAGGCCCAGTGATCTCATGCCTGTGCCCCTGGCGCTGGGAGGAGCGGGGTGACATTAGGGCTGGTGCCCACATCAGGGGAGCAAGGTCTGAGGCTGGGGCAGGGGACAGGGTGCCCTCCCATCCAGCAGCCCCAGTGCCCTCCCTGCCCCCTTCAGGGCTCCCATGGCCCAGAGTGTGGAGCGGCGCAGCCTGACCAGCCAGGACACCTTGGGGCGTTTAGGAGGTTTGGCTGTCCAGGCTGTGCACCTAGCACTGCTCCCCAGGAGAGGGAGGGAGGAGGTCGGGGAAGAGGGCCTTGCTGACCGGGTCGCTGTCACAGCCTCCATCTCTGGCCCTGGGTTCTTGCAGGAGTGCCTGGGCTCTAAGCTGGAGCTACCCCATCCCAGGACCTCAGGAGGAGGAGGAGGCTGGGCGCCACCTGCTGGCCCATCAGGGAATTGACAGGGCAGGGGACTGGAGCCTGGGGTCCATGTGCTGGCCCCAGATGAGAGCCCAACTCCCACCTACCCTACCCCACCCACCCTGCACTGTTCAGCTCAGTTCTCCCACCTGTGGTGCGGGGCCCCGTTTGCGATGGTGAATCCTGAACTTGGTGCAACTCTGGCTGCTGGCAGTTGGGCTTGGCTTTCACCTTCCTGTCCCCAAACTCCACTGGGGACCTCCCTTCCAGCCACCCCAGGGCGTCACCACCACAGCCAGGGGTCAGCCCCACCTTCATTCACTCCTGCTCAGAGCCCACCTGTTCTCTCCGCCCCCATCTGCTACCTGCAGCATCAGAAGGACATGAGGGCAGCAAACAGCCCCTGCAGCTGTCCACAAGCATCATGGCCAAGGCTGCGCCTGGGAAGTGCACTCTCTGTGGTGCCAGCTCCCTCCTCAGTGCCCTTGACCTTTGTCTGGGTCCCTGCTTGATGTGGCCCAACTGGCTGTGCCAGAGCTTCACAGGCGCTGTCCCAACTCCCAGCCCCTCAGAGGGAGGGAGAGGCTGAGACCGAACGGGAAGCAGAGACTTAGCCACACCAGGGGCCCTGGCACGGTGGGCATCTCCTCCAAAGCCTCACCAGGCTTCACATTCAAGGTCACCAAGAGTGCACTTGTTCACTGTCGAGGGCAGGGGTGACTCCTGGGACTGTGCTGGGGTCCAGGGAGGACAGGTAGCAGAGTTGCCAGGGAAGCAGCTTGCCTGAGGTCTGTGGTCATGGCAGAGGCTTCCACAGCAGCCCCACCCTCTCCCTGTCCCCTCCCTCTCCCTGTCCCCTCCCTCCTGTCCTTGTCCTCGTGTTTACTGAAGACCATGAGAAGGGATGTGGAGAGCCCCTGCAGGAACTAAGAGCAGGAGCCTGGCTCAGCCCCAGGGGCCCGCAGACATTCAGTTCCTAAACCCATAGGGTGGGGCATGGGCATAGGGGAGAAACCAGGGCTGCCCTGCACAGCCCTGCTCCTTCACCCTGCCTGCCTAGTGGCCTCCTTAGCCTGCAGCCTCAGTGCAACCCGCTATGGGGCCATGCTTCCCCCTGCTGGCCACACTGCAAAATGCAACCCAGGGTCGACCTGGAGGCTACAGGCGTCCCTCCTCCCCCAGGCCTGCAGCTGGGCTGAAGGGAAAAGGGGGCACCAGGGAACAACCTGGGTGCTCCTGCCCAGGAGGATTGTCCGGCTGCATGGGGAGAAAGTCCAGAACCGTGCCTGGCACATGGTAATCCTTGTGGAGTGAGTGAACGAATGAATGTATGAACTATGCATTTGAGGCTTTTTGCTGATGATGACCCAACCAAGATAGATCACATAAGCCATTTTTCCAGCAGGAACTGGGACTCCTCTTGGGTTGACAAGATGTAAGTACAAAATCTAAATAAGATTCCAATGGCACTACACAGTGACACAGGTGACCCTAGCTATAAACGCCCATGGAAGGGAATTCTGTCTGACATTCAGGGAAGACTTGGAGCAGGGTAAGGGGACGAGATTGATGGCAGGAGTGAGACTTATAGGGCATGGGTGGGAGACCCCTGGCTGGCTATGTTGGGGGAAGAGGGGCAACTGGAAAGCAGCACCTGGATCTCGAGGGACTTGGCCTGCTCAGTCCTTCCATCGGGAGCCACGTCCATTCATAGTGACTGTTGAGTCTAATGACACTCACGTACAGTGAAGCCAGAGCAGCAGCCCCTGAAAGGGTGACTCCGGGGTCTCACCCCGTCCTGACTCCTGCCTCATTCCCTGGTGAGGGCTTCCCTCCTGCTGCCTCGGACTCTGCTGTCCACCCTCAGAGACCCTGTCGGGAGGCTTCCCTCCAACAAGGAACCATCCCCAGGGAGAAGGGAGCCCAACACTCCTGGTCCTGCAGGATCCTCAGTCCACTCACCACTGCGGCATGCCCCAGGGAGTCCTCGAACTAGGGCCTGGGCCAGGGCCCCCTGGGTTCCCATGGCCTGGGTGGGCACAGTGCCCTCTTACAGCCAGGGCTGCCCAAGGGTTCCAGGTGTCCTATCATTCAGCAGAGATCTTTCCTCGGTGCCTTCTCTGGATTGGGTGGGCTGCTGAGCTCTGGGGCTGCAACAGTGAATTAGACAGGGGCTGTCCCTGCTCTCCAGGGTCTAGTGGAGGAGCCAGCACGGAGCTAATCAGTCAGAGGAGAAGGTGGTGTAGACCCACTGGTGCAGGGGAGACCATGGGAGTGCTGGGCAAGACAGGGACTTGGCGGAACACATGAGATGAGGCAGCTGGGAGGTCGTCTTTAAGCTGAGACCTGAAGGGTGATAGAGAGCCAGGCAGGCTGCAGCGTGGGAAAGCCTGAGCAGCTGTCCCCCAACCCCAGCGGTCCCTCCCATCCCACCCACCCTCTGCAGGCTCGTGGAGGTGTTCATGCTCTTGGCCAACATGGCAGTGGCCCTCAAGATCCACCGCGCCTTCCCCGAGCAGGCCCTGCTGCGCCGGCACCCCCCACCCCAGACAAGGATGCTCAATGACCTGGTGGAATTCTGCGACCAGATGGGGCTGCCCGTGGACTTCAGCTCCGCAGGAGCCCTCAATGTGAGTGGTGGGCAGTGTTCAGGGGAGGCTCTGCTTGGGGGAAAGAAGAGAAAGACCTGGAAGGTGGGGGGTCCAAGGGCCTCTGCTTCCCCCCAGAGTCCCTCCCCTTCAGCCAGGTCTCTCCTATAGAGGAGGAAGGAGGCCCTGGGAGGAAGGGCCCCTCTGAGTCACAGGGGTCCTGACAATGGGACTTGCCCCCTCACCAGGACTGTGCCAAGCGGGGACCCTGGAGGCCTAGCAGAGGGCAGGGGTCCTGTGGCCAGAAAGGGCTGGTCTTGGGCCCAGAGGCTTTCAGAGTGTGGGGGCTGGAATTGTAGGAATCCTGGGAATGCTCCTGGTGGGTACTTTCAGGTGCTTCGTGCCCGGGGCCTTGGCTCTGGTCCTAGAGGAGGGAGAAATCTCACCCAGGCCCGACCCTGGGAGGGGAAGGCAGGTGCGCTAGGCCCGAGAGCTGGAGCCCAGTGAGTCCAGGCCAGTCAGCAAGACATGGAAGGTACTAACCTCAGGCCAGTGTGGGCCACAGGCTGTGGGCAGCTGCCCCCTCTCCCCACCCATCCCCTCTGAGCAGGGCTGAGCCCCCAGGCAGCTCCTCCCCCTGAGAGCTGGGCATGAGGTACTTAGCAGATGACAGGGCCCCGAGTCTCTCCCCGAGCTGGACCACACGGGTTTCTGGGATTTGCTTCTAGAAAAGCCTGACCCAAACATTTGGAGATGACAAGTACTCACTGGCCCGGAAGGAGGTGCTCACCAACATGTGCTCCCGGCCCATGCAGGTAAGGAGGGCCCAGCCCCGGCCCATGCAGGTAAGGAGGGCCCAGCCCTGTCCCATGCAGGTAAGGAGGGCCCAGCCCCGGCCCATGCAGGTAAGGAGGGTCCAGCCCCGTCCTCGCCGGCTCCTGGGAGCACACTGGCCCCAGACCTGTGACCTCCACGTGCAAGCACAGCCCACCACCGTTCCTGTCCTGCTCTGGACATGGCTGGGTGGACGGGGCTGCTCCTCCTCTGCCGGAGGGTGGGAGAGGAGGCCGACCCCAGGCAGCACCTAGGAGGGGGCACCCTGAGCCTCTTGAGTTTGAACCGCTGCCTCCTGCTCAGACTTGCTCAAGGACAACATGCCTTGGAGCTGAGGGGCTACCGAGACCTCCTGTCAGGCTGGGGTCCTGGAGAAGAGACAGAGTCCCGTGTGGCTTCCTGTCCCGGGGAACACTCCACAGCCTCCACCCCCGCATGTGGAGTCCAGAACCAGCTGTCAGCCTCTGGCCAGTGTGGGAAAGAAGCAGACCTGGCCGTGGGCCTAGGCCTGGGCCTGCAGGGAGGTGGCAGCCTGTGGGGTGGACAGCTGGGCTTGCTCTGGGACGCCTGTCACAGCCCCCAAGGCTGAGCTTCACCTGTGCAGGGCCTGAGCATCCTGGGACCAGGACCCCAGAGGACCCTCGGGCCAGCGGGAGCAGTGGGTGCTGATGAGTCAGCTCTGGGCCCCAGCCCAGCCCAGGGGCAGGGACAGGCTGTATTTCAGGAGCTTGGTCACACAGCAGATTCAGTCTGTTCTCAAGAACTGGATGGCTTCAGCTGACCCCAGTGGATTTATTTTCTGACACTTCAAGCTCTGCTGGGTTTGAAGCCATCAGGATCTGCTTGGGCCTGGCCGCCCTGACCTGCCCCCAGTCACAAGTGTCTGCCCAGCCAAGCACCTACGGCACCCACAGCTGAGAGGGGCTGGGCCGTGCCTGAGGGGCTGTGTTCTACACGCCAGTGGCTCTAGGCCTGGCAGAGATGGCACAGCAGCCTCTGAGTCCCAGAACTCCCACTGGCTCTGCCCCGCTGGGGCCCATCCCATGCCCTTGCCTCTAATGCCATCACCTTCAAGGAAGTACAAGCCAAGCTGGAGTTCCAGAGATCAGAGCCGCTCCGGAGTCAGCCAGAGCCTGAAAAGGCTGCATTCTCCTGGCTCGCCTGCCCCGGAGACTTGCCCCCAACTTAACCCAGGGCCCAGCAGGGGCTGGAAGGGAAGTGGAGTTAGGGAGCTGAGCAGGTCACCACCAGCTGCGCCCTGGATTCCAGGGCCCGTGTGCACAGAGTAATGGGAGCTGGCTGTCTGGCCAAGGGCACAGGAGGGTGAGTGTGTACAGCAGCCAGGGAGCAAGGGAGCCAGCGAGACACACAGGAGTGACCTTGGACCTCTGCAAGGAACCCGTTCACTCGCTCCCAGGCAGCAGCACTGGCCTTGACACCCAGCCCTGAAAACTGGGGGACTGCAGGGCAAGCAGCTTCAGTGACTGTGGCCCCAGCTGGGCCGGGCTGTGTGCTGGTCCCTAGAGACTCTGGGTATCTCCCCGTCCCAGCCCTGCCTCCTGCCCAGCACAAGGGCCTCTGGAACTCCGCCCTCTGTGTCTCAGCCCCTGGGAAGATCAGATGGTTGGAGATGAGAAGGGCCGAGGCTGGCAGGCCAGAAACTCCCTCCCTTGGCGGCTGTGGGGTGGAGTACTGGGGGGCACAGAGGTGCTGGGGTGAAGCGTGGCTTCAGCTGGGCGGGTTCAGTGCCAGAGGGGATGAGGTTGGCCCTGACCAAAGGTGGGCCTAAGTCTGAAAGAAAGCGCCAGGAGCCTGAGGCCTGTGTTGCACGGGGCAGTGAATGGCATCCTGGGCTTTCTCGCCTGCCTCCCACTCTGGCCAGATGGAGCAATGGACTTGGCCTCCTTGAACAAAGACCCACAGCCACCTCGGCTTCTGCTTGTGTCTCCAGCAGACACTGTCTGCAGCCCCCGGTCATACATGGCCACAGGCTTCTCCCTCCTCCTTCCTGGGCCAGAGTAGCAGCCTCAGTCCCATGCTGGGGAGGAGTAGACCAGAGACCGTTCCCTCCTGGAGGTGCCCAGCAGTGACTCAGCAGCGACGGGACATGTCTGGGCCATTCTCAGTGCTGCCCCTCGAGGGCATTTGGGAGGCCCAGGCAGGCCAGATTTGTCTCCTGGAGAGAGGTATGGGCACCCCTGGGCTCTGCCCAGCCTCCTGGCCTCCCCTTGGGTCCCCTTATGCAGAAAGGGGCACTGGTCCTGGCACTGGTCCTCCTTGGCTTTGCTCAGCAGCCAACAGTCCGTCAGGTCTGTGCACACCAAGGCTGCCAACGGCGAGGCTGTGGGTGACACAGGCCCTCCGGGACTGGCCGGGAAGCTCTGGGCTGGCCAGGCTCTGACTCGCCCCGCAGATGGCACTATACTTCTGCTCGGGGCTGCTGCGGGACCCAGCATAGTTCTGGCACTATGCGCTCATCATGCCCCTG
Organism: Macaca mulatta; assembly: GCF_049350105.2. NCBI lineage: Eukaryota > Metazoa > Chordata > Mammalia > Primates > Cercopithecidae > Macaca > Macaca mulatta. The sequence goes on from NC_133417.1 coordinate 137,700,653, forward strand.
TACACACACTTCACCCACAGTGGGTGCTGAATGGCCCAAGACCATTCAGGAGTGACAGTGGAGGTCCAAAGGTTGGGCGACCCAAGCGAAGGGGAACCTGGCCTGAGAACTCTCCTTATGGACCAGTGCTGCAGAAGCTGCAGGGGGCCCACAGCCAGCCCTGGACACAGCTGAGAGGAGGACACTGACCTCAGAGGGCTGCTTTCTGCTGCCCTGGGAGCTGGGTGCTGGGGTCCTAATCTGTCACCTGGGGTGGAGCACCATGCAGCCCATCCCCCAGCCATTGCCCTTCCCCACTCCCCACCCCCCAACCTCATGCCCCATACAGCACCGCCCACCACCCCACCCCCTCTTCCCAGGCTATAGGGAGCAACTAGACATGGCACCCGATACCCTGCAGAAGCAGGCGGACCACTGCAACGACCGCCGCATGGCGTCCAAGCGCGTGCAGGAGCTCAGCACCGGTCTCTTCTTTGCCGTTCTGGTCAAGGTGAGCCCTCCAGCCTGGTGCCCCTCACCTCCCTCTGGCTCCCGACCCTCCTGGGCACCTACTCACCAGGAGGCCTCAAGAAGCCCAGGGCAGTGCCAGGAGGTGCCATGGCTGCAGCACTGTCCTTGCAGAAGAGTGGCCCCCTGGAGTCAGAAGCCATGGTGATGGGTGTCCTGAACCAAGCCTTCGACGTGCTGGTGCTGCGCTATGGCATGCAGAAGCGCATCTACTGCAATGTGAGTGCCCTGGGAGAGCCCGTGGGTGGCCAGGGCAGCCCAAGCCACCCCACACTGGAGGGGTACAGGCTGTGATGGGTCACACTCCACCCCTCGCTTCCCCAGCCCTAGCACAAAGCCCACCTGATGGGCCTTGCAGAGACGCCCAGCTCTCCCACCTGGGATGGTGGCTTCAGGCCCAGGGTCAGGCCTGGCCCCCTTCCCCAAGGACCCAGGAACCAGAGAGCAGACCCCTCCATGGCCAGTACAGCTCGGCAGGGTGTGCAGGCTTCGGGAACTGTGTTTATAGGAATGTGAAGGAATGAGAGGCCAGAGAATGGTCCTTGGCCGCTCTGGAAACTGTCCCCTGAAGACAAGGAAGAGAGCTGTCCCTGGCTTGGCTCCTGCCCTGAGTGACTGTTGATTCACAGTTCTCTCCAAGGGGACGTGGGCCTGTCCTAACGCCGCCTTAGGGGCTTGGCTCCAGCTGGCCCTGGGGTCTGCAGGTCACCACCTGGGCCCTGTGCCTGGCTTTAAATTTCCTAACATCCAGAGTGCCCTGGGAGTACAGTGTCCAGCCCGTTGTGTGCAGTAAACGTGGTGTTCCTAACCTGGAGCTGGGTAGAAGAGGAAGGACAGAGTCCCCCTGCTGACCCTCGGGACTCTGTGTCCTGAAGTTCAAGTCTGAGTCACCCTGCTGTGGGCCCAGCCCTGCCTGCACTGACAGATGGCACCAGCAGGGGGCGCAGTGCTCTGCCGCCACAGTTCTCTGTCCCCACCTCAGTGCAGTCAGCCCTGGACGCCCCCACCACTTGCCCACAATAGCACACAGAGCTACGGGCCTTCCCAGTCCCCACCCCTGGCCCTTGGTCACTCTCACCTGCTGCCTCAGCCACAGGTGGCCTGGCAGGGCCTCCCTGAAGCTCCCTCCAGCCAGCCAGGGCCCAGGACCGAGGGCGGAGGGCTGCCTCCAAGCAGTGAAGCTCTCCAGGGTGGGAGGGCAGGCGGCCCCCTCTGTGTCCCATCCCCCTTAGTCCTGGCGAGCCCTCCCCTGCCTCCTGCGGTGCCCCCTGCCCTCATCTATGCCCCCTGGGCTCCCCCAGCACTGCAGCCTCCCGGGTGGGGTTTTAGGACCCCCAGGCCCTCCCAGCTCACCCAGACCCTTCCTGAGGGTCCTGCTTTCTGGCACCACCTTCCCTTCCTTGGGGACAACCACAGTGGAGAGAGGTGGGGCTCTACCTGTCCCACTAATGCAGGGGTGCTGACCTTTTGGTGTCCTCTAGAGAACTTGATGAAAGCTATGAGTTTACACCTAAGAAATTGTCGGGCACCGTTTTTCACCAACAACGTGCCCTGAAGGTGGACCCAGGCCCCCAGGTTGCATTTTGTAAGCCTTGGGAGCTCTCAGGATGCCTCTGACTCCCTCAGCTCTGCCCTGACCCGAGGCATTCATCCTGGAGCAGGCCCTCGTTACAGACAGGCGAGCAGAGGCTTCCAGAGGCCAAGGGAGGGTCCTGGGGGTCCTGCGGCAGGGCCGGAGGCAAAGCTGCACCTCGACATCAGTCCTTTTCATCTTTGTCCCCTCACGGCTGGGCTCTGCACAGGTCATCACCATCATCAGCCTGGTAGAGGTGGTCCTGTGGGCGGCCATGACCCTCAAGTATAGTGCTGTCCTGAAGCAGCCGAGCAACCAGGGCCACCTGGGCCCCGAGGAAGAGGAGGAGGAGGAGGGGGTCGAGTGTGAAAAGGAACCTTGGCCAACCCTCCTGCCCCACCCCACTAGCTTTAGGAACAGGACCTGTTGACACCAAGGGGGATTTTTAATTTGGATTTTAACAACGCAAGGGTTTGCTTTTGGTTTTAGTTTTGCATGTTATTTAATGTTTGCAGCTCAGTTTTCAAACAAACTGCAGGGAAGAGGATGGAGCTGGAAAGAAGGCTGAGACCTGGCCAGCAATGAGACTGGCTCCCCTTCTGCCCGGGCCCCACTGCCTCCTCCAGGCCAGGGAATGGGGCCTTTTCTGCAAATCCATGTCAGGGAATAAAATCAAGTGTGGAGTGCCATCTGGTGTTTGGGGCGCCCCTGGGAAGCCTGGGCAGTGGAATGCCCCTTGCACCCAGGGCAAGGGACCCAGCTCAGGCTCCACCCCTCACTGTTGAGCCGATGTCACCGCCTGGAACCTTCCTGTCAGTTCCAGCACGATTCAGAGTCGGCTACGTGGCAGATTGATGCCGGAGTCTCATTCTGCCTGATTAAAAATGTAATTAGTATGCAGGACTGAGAGCGCCCCCGTCACCCTGACGCATGTGACTGTGTCCAACCCTGCCCCCGCTTCCTCCTGCACCAGCTCTGCAGGGCCTGGTGGGGGTCATGGGTCCTGCAACACCGTCTCCCCGCAGTTCCTTGGCCAACACTCTGAATGGCCCTGTCTATACCCTGGGTCTGAGTCAGTGCCCTGGCAGCTCCAGGCCTAATCCTGTGCTCTGGGGACAGAAGCAGGCCTGGGCCTGGGGGAGGGGAAGAGGGCCCTCCAGTGCCTTCCCAACCAGGAGGAGAAACCGGCTCCTGGTGACACAGCCTGGCCCTGTTGCCCACCCAGTGTCCCGAGCACCCACGGATCCCACCTGCCTCGGGTCCCGGACAGAGCTGGCCGGCCACTGGGCAGTCCCTTCCCCAGCCAGCCCGACCCCAGCCTGCCCTCCTTCCCCCTCCATGGGGGAAGCTCCGTGGCTTGGCTTCCCCGAGAGCTGCCAGAAACTAGGATGAAAGCCCCGGTGAGCACGGCCTCTGCTCCCCCGCACCATGTCCTGGGGTGTCTGGATTAACAAGCTCATTTGATCTGGTTACAGTGAATTTTCTTCAAAGAAACACTCAATCGGGTCCCTTGTCAGAGTGCCTCGTAGCGCCTGAACGACAGTGACTGGGTACGGCTGCCTTTGTTCTGCCACCGTCAGATGGGGCTGGCTGTGGGAGGCGACCAAAGACGTCCCCGCCCCTGCCCTCGGAGCCTTTCCCTCCTCCAGGGCTCGGCCACCTCAGGCGGCCTTCAGTCTGTGCATCCTGCCACCCCCGAGATGTCCCAGAGGCCACGGTCACCCCATCTGTTCCTGCCCCCAGAACCTTCTCCTGGAGCCAAGTATCTGCAGGGACAGACAAGTGAGCGTCTGGGGGTTTGGTGCTGGGGTGTAGAAGGCTGTGGGGTGCTGCCCTGCCCCAGGCAACCTGACTGTGAAAGCCCCAAACAGGAGACATCCCAGCCCCTTCCCCTCCCCTCTACGCTGCCCACCCTCTGAGGAACAGTGGCCAAGTTCCTCTCTGAGCCTCTCAGGCCAGGCTGGCCCTGTCCCCCAGGGCCTCCCATGAAACCTGGGAGCTATTCCCTCACAGGCAGCACAGACCTGGACGGACACCTGTCCCTGTGCCCCAGCACCCCCAGGCCCCAGTGAGGAGTAGCCAGGGGGGTGAACAACGGGCTTCCTGCAGGTACTGGGCTCAAAGGTTCTTCAGACAGCCTCGCCTTCCCTGCTGGCCCCAGAGCATGGCAGGTCCCTGGAGCCATGGAGGCCATGGCAGCCCCAGCCCAGTCCACCCCATCCCATCTGGGGAAGTGGAAACCGTATTCACAAGGGTCAGATCAGGTCTCTGCCTACAGTGACCTGGCAGTTTTGTGCCCAGCTAGGGCCTCTATCAGGCCCAGGCTGCCCCCACACCCTACCCAGAGCTCAGAGAAGACGGCCCAGCCTTCTCCCCACGTCAGTCATGCTGAGCCCTGCATCTGCGTTCACTCCTTTAAGGAACGTGGTTGGCTCAATCCGGTGCCGCACCTTCACAGGATGGCTCTCCATGGGTCCACTGGGGGCCCAACCTCTTATATGGCCCCTCGCTAAAAGGACTCAACAAAAAGAGTGACCAGGCACCGACCCTCGTTTGCAGGAGGACTTGGCCATTCCCTGAGCTGTCCCACAGCACCTGCCGGCCAGGGCCCAGGGCACAGAGCGAGACTCTGTCTTTTCCTCAAGGAGACACCGTGGGGGAGGGAAGGAGAGGTAGACACCACCAACCTCATCCCATGACCAGGGGCTGGCGACGCTCAGAGGCCTGTGAGTGTGTTCTCCACCCGGAAGGGTCAGTGCCGGCTCCCTGGACCCAGAGGAAGATGGCTCAGGCGGTGGCCCGGCCTGGGGAAGGAACTGAAGCCACCCTCCTGGAGAGAAACTGACGCCTCCCCAGTTCCTGTTAGGAAGGACCTCAGGAAAGAACTGGGATCAGGCAGCCTGGGGTGGTGGCCTCCGGGCCCCTGAGGAGGATGTCAGGCTGCAGAAGGGAGGGGATGGGCATGAAGCTTGGGAAGGGGGCGCCAGAGGAGGCAAGGCCTGTGCAGAGGCAGCACCAGAGGCCACTGCAGTGGCTCCACCACCCAGCAGCGCCACCATGAGTCCGGAAGTGGGAGGCCAGGCAGGAGGGGCTGTGATGGCCCAGGTGCCAGGAGGAAGGGCTGAGGGGACAGTGCAGGCGTCCAGAGAGGCCTCGCAGGGACAGGCTGCGAAAGTCACAGGTGGGGATGGGCTTTCTCCAGGGAGTTCTACAGCACAGATGGTGCCGCTGACCTGGCTGTGGCCAGCTCTGCACGTGAGCCTGCCCCAGTCCTTGCTGGGTACAGACCAAAGAGCGGTTCCTGGGTTGGAATCACAGAATTCAGGGGCTGATGGCGGTCAGGTTGGGAGTTGGGAGGGGTGAATGAATTAAATATTTGAGCCCTGGTGGAGGCTACAGGATGTGGTGCCTTTCACATTAAAGAAGGTTCTGGAGAAGGGGATGATTCTTGGAATAAGTATCAGTTTCCACATGCCTGAGATTAGGTTCCGGATTTAAAACCTTATTGTAAGATCATCTCTTTGAACCTTCTCTCTAATTGTGAGGTTTTATGGTTTGGGGGAAATTTTGATTATTTTTGTTGTTTTGGGTTTTTTGTTTGTTTGTTTGTTTTTTTGAGACAGGGTCTCCCTCTGTTGACCAGGCTGGAGTGCAGAGGCTGGAGTGCTGTGGGGTGATCAGGGCTCACTGAGGTCTGCACCTCCCTGGCTCAAGAAATGCTCCCACTTCAGCCTCCCAACTAGGTGGGAATACAAGCGAGTGCCACCATATCCAGCTAGTTTTAAAAATGTTTTGTAGTGATGGGGTCTTACTATGTTGCCAGGCTTGTCTCAAGCTCCTGGGCTCAAGCAATCTTCCCGTCTCAGCCTCCCAAAGTGTTAGGATTATAGGTATGAACCACCACGCCCAGCTGATTTGTTTTTTAACAGATAGAAAATCATTTGAGGGGGAAACTGATCCATTTAATTTATTTTACTTAAAAAACAGTTTTGCTCAACCTCGTTCTTAAGCTGTGTTGTGTTCTTAATGTTTATCAATAGTACATTGCTCAGTTCTGGAAAGCACTTAGCCAGATATTTAAAAAGCAACAAATTGAAGTGCAAAATAGAAGATGGAACAAAAACTCTCCAATAGTGTATTCAACTTAACAGGTTTTTGGCTGGGCGCGGTGGCTCACGCCTGTAATCCCAGCACTTTGGGAGGCCGAGACGGGCGGATCACGAGGTCAGGAGATCGAGACCATCCTGGCTAGCACAGTGAAACCCCGTCTCTACTAAAAAATACAAAAAAATTAGCCGGGTGAGGTGGCGGGCGCCTGTAGTCCCAGCTACTCGGGAGGCTGAGGCAGGAGAATGGCGTGAACCTGGGAGGCGGAGCTTGCAGTGAGCTGAGATCCGGCCACTGTACTCCAGCCTGGGCGACAGAGCGAGACTCCGTCTCAAAAAAAAAAAAAAAAACAAAACAGGTTTTCAACTCACCAGAGTGCTATTGGAATACAATTGTCCTCCTGGTTCCTGTCATATAAGATCAAAGTTAAACCACTAAACACAATTGCCGCATCCTTGACTTCATAAACTTTCCTTTCCACACATCCATATAGATGCCCGAAGCACCTTTCAGGGCAGAATTGTCTTTTGTTCCTCACTCTCAGGGGACAACCATGCACTAGGGCTCACCTTCCAGCCATCCCTGCCAATGTCACTACTGCTGGGGGGCAGTGAAGGGGGTGGCCAGATCAGGGCTCAGGATGCCTGGCTAAACGCCCCCTTCACTGAACCTGCTCCTGTGCCTGCAGCTTCCCGCAGGCTGAGGCCCCAGTGCCCTGCTTGTGCTGCTGAGGGAGGCTCCATGGCCTGTTGAGAGGCCTCCCCAGGAAGCCCGTGGGGAGGAGGTTGGGGTGTCTCCTGCCTTGGGGGTGGGACAGTCCCTTCTTGTTCCCATCCCAGGTACCTGACCCAAGTTCTTTTGTGTGTGAGGAATGCCTGGATGTCCCTCCCTGGTAGGTGGGATGGGACAGAGGGAGGTCCTGCCTACACAGCCCTTAATTAGGAATTTAAGAGATTTGTGCTCTAGGAAGGAACTGCTTCCGCTACCATTTGGCCCACTGTGTGGTGTGCAGACCCTCAGATCGGAAACAGGTTTCAAGGGTGTTCAGGACTTACCTCGTGTTCATGAAGGTCAGGGTTCACCTCTTCCCCCCTGCTCCCCCTGCTAACTCTGCAGCAGACCCTGCACTAATTAAGTCTCCACAACAGCCCTGAGCCCCCGGCTCTGTGAAAGTTGTCAGAATCAAAATGAAGCCACTTTTGTCCAACCCTAAGAGCAACAACAAAATAATGTAGCCGGGAGGTTGTGAAGGAGGCCCACCCGCACACCTGCCTGTGATCAGAGCCCTTCCGAAGCCTCTGGGAAGGGCTCTGAGGCGCAGACGCCTGAAACAAGACCTTTTTTTTTAAATTTTTTTGCCAGGACTTTGCAGCTCGCTACGTGAGTCACAAGGACGGCTAGCCAGATGCACAAGAACACTTGCCTGATACACTGTGTCCACTCATAAACTGACGTCCATTCCTGGGATAAGCCCCTGGAATCAGTGTTCTCTTCCTTTCAAAACAACTGTGTAGGCAGATGTGGTGGCGAGTGCCTGTAATGCCAGCTACTCAGGAGGCGGAGGCAGGAGAATTGCTTGAACCTGGGAGGCAGAGATTGCAGTGAGCCAAGATCGCACCACTGCACTCAGCCTGGGCAACAGAGCAACTCCAAAAAAAAAAAAAAAAAAAAAAAAGACAAAAAAGACAAAAACCAAAAACCGAGCATGTACTGCTCCTTTGGTCTTTCAAAGCCCTCCTTGCCTCCCCTCTGATGCGCCCTTAGTTTACTAAGGCTGGGGCTCCACATGCAGTGCTGCTGCTTGTTCCCAATTAAACTCCACAGTTTTGGGGAGCCTCCCTCTGTTTCTTGAGGTTGACAGGACTATCATTCTTCTTGTTCGTAGATGAGGGAATTAAGGCTTGGAGAGGTTCCGTTTTGAAGGACACTCAGTAAGTGGTGGAGAGAGAATTTCAGCTCAGACCCAAAGGCTATTTAATTTATTTCTTTTAAATCCATGCTTCTTAGCGCTCAGCTAGTCACCTATCACCTTGACAACTTTTTTGCTATAGCCACATTACTGCCTGTGGTATTACTTACTGAATATTTTTCTCTACATAAGCTCAGATTTTCATTAAATCTATTAGAAAAGAAAACTTGTAACTGAAAAATGGGGGACCACCATCTCTTACCATAAACAGAAGCCACTGTGTATTCCACACACACCAAACGCAATGTCCTTACAGCCTCCTTAGGTGCTTTGAGTCTAAAGCATGCTTTGTCTTGTTAAAGGGGAGATGGCAAAGTTAGGGTGGTAGAGAAACTAGGCAAAGGTAGGGAAACTATGCAAAGTCCATAAAGCATTTCTTATTTTTTTCTTTTTCTTTTCTTGAGATGTTGTCTCACTCTGTCACCCAGCTTAGACACATATCTGGTTGTCAAGGATTAGGGACAGGGGAAGAGGTGGAGGAAAGAGGTGGCCTGGTTATAAAAGGGACTCTGTGGGGTTGGAGCTCTTCAGCATCTCAACTATGGTGCAGTTACACAAACCTACTTAGGTGATAAAATTGTCTACAAATTTCCACACACATGCACATGAATACAGGGAACACTGGGGAAATCTGAATAATCACCGTGGATTATGCCATTGGGGGAGACTAAGCAAAGCACACAGACATCTCTTGTACTATTTCTTTTTCTTTTTTTCTTTTTTTTTTTTTTTTTTTGAGACAGGGTCTTGTTCTGTCACCCAGGCTAGAGTGCAGTGATATGGTCTTGACTCACTGCAACCTCCACCTCCCGGGCTCAAGTGATTCTCCTACCTCAGCTTCCCAAGTAGGTGGAGAGAGAATTTCAGCTCAGACCCAAAGGCTATTTATTTCCTGTGGAGGGACCACAGGAGCACGCCCTTTTCGCTCTGCTAATTTTTGTATTTTTTGTAGAGATGAGATTTTTCCATGTTGCCCAGGCTGGTCTCAAACTCCTGAGCTCAAGTGATCCTCCCGCCTCAGCCTCCCAAAGTGCTAGGATTACAGAGATGAGCCACTATGTCGGGCCTCTTGTATTATTGCCTGGTTTTTTTTGTTTTGTTTTGTTTTTGAGACAGAGTCTCACTCTGCCACCCAGGCTGGAGTGCAGTGGCACGATCTTGGCTCACGGCAACCTTCCCCTCCCAGGTTCAAGCGATTCTCCTGCCTCAGTCTCCCAAGTAACTGGGACTACAGGTGCATGCCACCATGCCTGGCTAATTTTTTGTATTTTTAGTAGAGATGGGGTTTCACTGTGTTAGCCAGGATGGTCTCAATCTCCTGACCTCAAGAGCTGTCCACCTCAGCCTCTCAAAGTGCTGGGATTACAGACGTGAGCCACTGTGCCCGGCTTGTATTATTTCTTACAACTACTTGTGAATCTATAGTTCTGTCAAAAACTCCAACTTAAACATGAAACTCAGGGTGGCTATAAAGCCCCCTGACTCATCTTGACTTTGGAGTGAATCAATGAATTAATTGCCTGCCCATTAGTGAGTCTCCTCTGACCTTTAGCTAAGAATGTTCCTCACTCAGCAAGATGAAGCAAGAGGTAGAGGGAACTAAGGGGGCAACAAGCAGGAGGCAGGAAGGGCCCATGAGGGTGACATCTTCCCTGAGAGCCCCAGGATGACCAGCGGGAAGCCAGGCAGGATGCAGGCAGGAGGACCCAGGAAAGCTCGGTATGAGGGGAGGCCCTGGGCGTGGTGTGGAGTGGGGCAGGGCAGGCAGAGGCTGGGCAGCAGGTGAGGTCCCCTGGGTTCTGAGGGCCAAGCCTGGGGTTTGAGGTAAACAGGCCTGAGTGGAGAAGGGGCTGCTGTGGTTGGGCTGGGGTGGGTGGAGCTGGAGGAGCCTTTTCTTCTCGAACCAATTTTTGAATTGTGCTACATAACATGGTACATCAGATTTACCTCCTTCACCATTTTCAAGGGTACAGGGCAGCAGTGTTGAGTACACGCACAGTGTTGTGCAGCTGATCTCCAGAACATTCTCATCCTGCAACCTTGAAGCTCTGTCCCCATTAAACTCCAACTGTAACCCTAACCCCAACCCTAACACGAGCCCTAACCCTAACCCTAACCCATTGCCTGCTCCCTCAGCCTCAGGCAACCTCCATTCCACTTCTGTCTCTATGAATTTGACTCCCCTAGGGACCTCAGAGAAGTGTGTTCATGCGTATTGGTCCTTTTGCACTGTGCATTTCACTAAGCATAATGTCCTAAGGTTCATCCACGTTGTAGCAGGTGTCAGGGTCGCCTTCCTTTTCAAGGCTGCATGATACTCCATTGTATGTGTGCACCCTGTTTGGTTTCTCCATTCCTCTGTTGCTGGACACTTGGTTGCTTCCAGCTCTTGGCTGCTGTGGATAATGCTGCTGGGAACATGGGTGTGCAATATCTGTTCGAGTCCCTGGTTTGCATTCCTTTGACTACACACTCAGAGTGGGATGTCTGGACTGGAGCAATACTTTTGAACTCAGCCTGAGGTCACCAAACTCTCTGAGCTCCTTATCAGAGGCTACACTTCTGGGTGTGCCCATGGCTCATGGAAAACAGACTCACCCCAGGCTCAATCTACCTGTGCAAGAAAACAGGGGTCAACCTCAAGTGTACAAGCTGCTGTGGAAGACCCAGCCCAGGCCTGGCCAACCCAGGGCACTGGCCCCTCCCCAGCCTGTGTCCTCAGGACATAGGTGTGGGCACCCACACACACCAAGTGGGTTCTAGGGCAGCCAGGCCACCCCACACGCCTCCTTTCACACTCCTCTGGGGCTCGTGGTATGATGAGCCCTAACCTGGGCCCTGGCCTAGGCTGTGTGTTTCCAGCCTCACCTCTCTTCACACCTTGAATGAGGTGAACAAAGGAGTGGCAACGGATCTCCCACAAGACACTATGAGCCACACACGGTCCCTTCCCTTCAGCAAGCTTGGCTTCTGGTCACAGGATTGGGTGGGGTCAAGATGGACACAAGGGGTGTGGGGAGGGACGTGGAGCATTTACAGCCAGGGACAAAGTCCTACCCTGATTTAAACCCAGGCAGCCTGCACTGCAGCCGGTTCCTAGTGTCCCCACTTCGCCTCCCTCCTGCTGCACCGAAGACATGCAGGGGCCCTGGGTGCTGCTGCTGCTGGGCCTGAGGCTACAGCTCTCCCTGGGCATCATCCCAGGTAATGAGGCTCCCCAAGCTGTTCCGCACACAGGGCGCCCCCTCACCAGGCTGACCTGATCTCTACTCTCCCCCTGGCCAGCTGAGGAGGAGAACCCAGCCTTCTGGAACCGCCAGGCAGCTGAGGCCCTGGATGCCGCCAAGAAGCTGCAGCCCATCCAGAAGGTCGCCAAGAACCTCATCCTCTTCCTGGGTGATGGTGAGTGACCAAGGCGTGTCCAGCCCCGCAGCCCTCACAGCCCCAGCACCTAGGACCTTTGGTGATTCCAGGCCAGCCCTGGGGCCCAGGACTCACACATTTCTGCCCCTTCAGGGATGGGGGTGCCCACGGTGACAGCCGCTAGGATCCTAAAGGGGCAGAAGAATGGCAAACTGGGGCCTGAGACGCCCCTGGCCATGGACGGCTTCCCATACGTGGCGCTATCCAAGGTAAGGGCTGGGCCACTTCAGAGTCCTCCAAGCAGAGGAGGGGGTCAAGGATATGGAGTGTGGCAGGAGGGAGGGAGCCAGGACAGCTGGGGCCTGAGTTAGGAGCTGGGAGCAGTTAGGACCCCAGAGGACCAGAACCAGGCCCCTGGTTGGGGTCTGTGTCCAGAAGGCTGGGTTCTCCTCAGCTGGCCAGGGGGAGAGTAGAGATCAGGTCAGCCTGGTGAGGGGGCGCCCTGTGTGCGGAACAGCTTGGGGAGCCTCATTACCTGGGATGATGCCCAGGGAGAGCTGTAGCCTCAGGCCCAGCGCAGCAGCACCCAGAGCCCCTGCATGTTTTGGGCGCAGCAGGAGGGAGGCGAAGTGGGGATACTAGGAACCGGATGCAGTACAGGCTGCCTGGGTTTAAATCAGGGTAGGACTTTGCCCCTCGCTGTAAATGCTGCCGAAGCCCCAAAGTAGAGCTCAGGGTGTCTCTATTCCCAGACGTACAATGTGGACAGACAGGTGCCAGACAGCGCAGGCACAGCCACAGCCTACCTGTGCGGGGTCAAGGCCAACTACCAGACCATCGGCTTGAGTGCAGCCGCCCGCTATAACCAGTGCAACACGACACGCGGCAATGAGGTCATCTCTGTGATGAACCGGGCCAAGAAAGCAGGTGAGCTAGGGCCCGCTGCGGGGTCAGGACCAGGCCCAAGACCTCGGTCACCAATCCTGACCCCTGTCACCCTCAGGAAAGTCAGTGGGAGTGGTGACCACCACACGGGTGCAGCATGCCTCACCAGCCGGCACCTACGCACACACGGTGAACCGCAACTGGTACTCAGATGCTGACATGCCTGCCTCGGCCCGCCAGGATGGCTGCCAGGACATTGCCACACAGCTCATCTCCAACGTGGACATTGACGTGCGACCCCAAGGCCAAGGGCTGGGGCTAGGCAGAGGGGAAGGTGGGGGCACAGGCTCAGATCCAGGCAACCAAAAGCCTGATCCGGGTCAGCAGGGTCTGGAGGTGGGGTTGGGGAGGTGGAATGTGCAGCCCAGCCTGGGCCATTCCCACTGCCCTGGGGAGGGGAGCCAGGGGCTGTGCATGAGGAGGGGACATGGGGCCAACTAGGCCCCCAACCCACCTGCCCCATCCTCTGTCCCCAGGTGATCCTGGGTGGAGGCCGCAAGTACATGTTTCCCAAGGGGACCCCAGACCCTGAGTACCCAAGTGATGCCAGCCAGAATGGAATCAGACTGGACGGGAAGTACCTGGTGCAGGAATGGCTGACAAAGCACCAGGTGATGGGGGCTGGCAGGTGTGGGAGGCATGGCAGGGGGAGGGCAAGTGTGTGGGTCTCAGGGCTGTGGGCTGAGGCCTGGCTCTATCCCTGCAGGGTGCCCGGTACGTGTGGAACCTCACTGAGCTCATGCAGGCTTCCCTGGACCAGTCTGTGACCCATCTCATGGGTAATGACCCCCTTCCTGCCCTGGCATTCCTCAGACGGCCTCAGAGGGTGCCATCCGAGCCTGTGTGCACATCAGCCAGCACTCTCCTGCTCGCAGCCTGCCCATCACTACCAAGCCCCTTGTCCCACAGGCCTCTTTGAACCCGGAGACATGAAATATGAGATCAACCGAGACCCCACACTGGACCCCTCCCTGCTGGAGATGACAGAGGCTGCCCTGCGCCTGCTGAGCAGGAACCCCCGCGGCTTCTACCTCTTCGTGGAAGGTGTGTGGTGGCCCCTGGGGAGTGGAGGAAGGCAGGGCAGGGCAGGGCAAGTTCAAGCATCACCCTCCTCTGGCCTTCCTGCAGGTGGTCGCATCGACCATGGTCATCATGAGGGCTTGGCTTACCATGCGCTCACCGAGGCGGTCATGTTTGATGACGCCATCGAGAGGGCAGGCCAGCTCACCAGCGAGGAGGACACGCTGACCCTCATCACTGCTGACCACTCCCACGTATTCTCCTTTGGTGGCTACACCTTTCGAGGGAGCTCCATCTTCGGTAGGCCTGGGGAGAGTGGCAGGTGCTGCTGCATCAGTTATGTGGGTGAAGTCTGAGCCTCAGTTTTCTCCTCTGCCAAATGTGTGTAATGCTGGCACCAGCCCTATTGTGAGGACAGAGCCCCTGAACAGGCAAAGTGGTGGTGCCTAGCACATAGGAGGCACTCCCACAGCTGTGGTCAGCTCAACTACAGGGACCCCCGTCTCCCTACAGGGTTGGCCCCCAGCAAGGCTCAGGACAGCAAAGCCTACACGTCCATCCTGTACGGCAATGGCCCGGGCTACGTGCTCAACTCAGGCGTGCGACCAGACGTGAATGAGAGTGAGAGCGGTGAGTGAGGCTGAATGGCCCGCTCAGGGGGACCAGAGTGCCAGGGATGGGGGTATTCGCGGGAGGGGGACGCCGCCCGTCTGCCCTGAACTGCACTCACCCTCCTACCAGGGAGCCCCGATTACCGGCAGCAGGCGGCGGTGCCCCTGTCGTCCGAGACCCACGGAGGCGAAGACGTGGCGGTGTTCGCGCGCGGTCCTCAGGCGCACCTGGTGCACGGTGTGCAGGAGCAGAGCTTCGTAGCGCACGTCATGGCCTTTGCCGCCTGCCTGGAGCCCTACACGGCCTGCGACCTGGCGCCCCCCGCCGGCACCACCAACACCGCGCCTCCCGCTCCCGCCGGCACCACCGACGCTGCGCACCCGGTTCCCGCGTCGCTGCCTCTGCTGGCCGGGACCCTGCTGCTGCTGGGGGCGGCCGCTGCTCCCTGAGCGCCCCACCCTGGAGTTATCCTGCTCCCCACCTCCAGGCGTCCTGCCCTGCTCCCCGTCCTGAGCTGCCACTTCCGGCGTGAACACATACAGGTGACCTGCCGCTGGACCTTCACCCACTAGAGATAAACCAGCATTAGCTGGAGCAGCGCTGCCCTTCTTCCCTCTGCATCCCCTTCAGGGAGCAGGAACCCAGGGCGCCCTGGGAGCTGAGCCTGGGACTCCCAGGACCTCCCCCCAGGCTGCTCTCTGATTCTTCCTCCCAACCCCAGAGACTGCGGATTTGTGCCATGCGGCTGCCTGCACCCCAGACAATAAAGGGACCCAAACCACTCAGCCCCCACCCTGCCTCTAGCCTGAGGAAGACCAAGCAGGCCTGGACCCAGAGACGTCCTCCAACCCTGGATACGACACACCGAGACTGTGTGCCCCATCGTTCTTAGCTTCAATCCTCACAGCACCTGGTAGACCCAAGGACTTGGGTGGATCAGGACACCTGAAGAAGAGCAGCTTCCCGTGCAACCCACCCAAGGAGGCTGCTGGGGCGGGGATCCCCATGGGGCTTTGACACAATCCTCTGCTGCCTCCCCACTAGGATCATTCCACACCCCTGCACCTGACCAAGGGGCCAATGAGGCAGAGGCTTGCCCCAAGTCATAGCCACTCAGATGCTTCCCGACCCCCAGTGCCCTTTCCAGGTCAGGAGATCCAAGGAGCGCCTGAGGAGCTCTGGGTACAGGGCAGCAGCCCAGAGCTCATGGACCCTCCCGGGACATCTGGATGCTGGGCATAGATTTCTCAACAAGGAAGACTCCCCTGCCTCCTGAAGGTCTCCATTCTCCTAGGAGACAAAGCAATAATAAAAGGAAGTGTTAGACAATGTAATGCCTGTACTACTTCCTAGGAGAAAAATCATGAGTGAGTGTGGGCACGGTATCTGGAGGGGTGGATAACGCAGACCAGGAGGGGCTGCTGAGGAGCAGACGATTGAGCAAGACACTTGAATAGAGTGGGGCTTGAGCAAGGCAGCACAGCAGTGCAAAGGCCCTGGGACAGTGCCAGAAGGTGCTCTGGGAGGCCAAGGACTGGATCAGAGGGGTGGGGGTGGGTGGGTAGAGTGGGGAAAGCCTGAGGGGTCAGGAGAGTGGGGGTGGGGCATGGGAGACCATGAAGTCTGGGTACAGGGGTGTGGTTGGAGGTCTTTGAGGAGGGCTGTGACTCACCCTGGCTGGAAAATGAGCACTCTGGCTGCTGCCAGGAGAAGCGTCTGGTCTTTTGGGCGGAGTATGGGGGTAGTGACAGGCCCAGGTGAGAGGTGAGGAAGGAGCTGACTCCAGGTGTTTGTGACCTCCCTCCAAAAGCATTCTGGAGCACCCAT
Organism: Macaca mulatta; assembly: GCF_049350105.2. Lineage (NCBI taxonomy): Eukaryota > Metazoa > Chordata > Mammalia > Primates > Cercopithecidae > Macaca > Macaca mulatta. Next base: position 137,716,576 of record NC_133417.1, read on the forward strand.
CCCAATAGAGCCATGCTTAGTGAGTACCACACCTGCTCCAATAGAACACTGAAAAGAATTAAATAAAGGTGAAATCAACCACATTTTCCAGCAAATTTTGCAGTATTACAAATTTATTTGTACATTTACAAAGGTGCGAAAAAGCATCTCGCTTTTGCAAGAAATAGTAACATGATTCAATATGCTTTCTTATTTACTAAAACCTTGAAATAAAATTGTAAAACATCAGTTTGAAGGCCTGGCTCTCAGGGTCGTTCTTTTTTAATTCTGGGTTTTAGTAGCTGTCACAAAAATATTGGAGGACCATGATCCCACTTGTGAATAGCCATAGGACTCCAGCCTGGGAAGCACAGTGAGAATCTATGTCTAAAATACGAAATAAAAGGATGAATTTTATGGTATGTAAATTATATCTAAATTTTAAAACACAGATTCAAATATATAATCTGCTTTCAAGTTTTTTTTAAATATGTAGGGATGAGGGTTGTATCAGTCAAATACATTTTTGACCACAAAATTCACATGTCCATGAAAACATTCTCAAACTTCAGTTCTAAAAAATGTTTTATTTGGCATGAGTTTTCATTCCAAGATGATTACTTTCTCATTTTTTCATTGAGAGGACATCTTTACCTTGAAGGAGCAGATGCAAGAAAAGTAAAATTATTTTTCAAGCTTTTTCCTGATTGTCTAAAACAGATAGCTCTTGTCATCTCAAAAGTGTCAGCACTTTGGTCTTTAGGAAGGAGGGAGCCCAGGTGCGGTGACTCATGCCTGTAATCCTAACACTTGGGAGGCCAAGGTGGGCAGATCATTTGAAGTCAGGAATTCGAGACCAGCCTGATCAACATGGTGAAATCCCATCTCTACTAAAAATACAAAAATTAGCCAGACACGGTGCCACACACCTACAATCCTAGCACTTTGGGAGGCTGAGGCAGGCGGATCACTTGAGGTCAGGAGTTTGAGACCAGCCTGGTCAACATGGTGAAACACTGTCTCTACTGAAAATACAAAAATTAGCCAGGTGGGTGGCGGGGGCCTATAATCCCAGCTACTCCAGAGGCTGAGACAGGAGAATCTCTTGAACCTGGAGGCGGGGGTTGCAGTTAGCCACGATCACACCACTGCCTCCAGCTTGGGAGACAGAGCGAGACTCCCTCTCAAAAAAAAGGAGGGAGGTAGGAGTTGGGGTGAGGATTGAAAAATTACCTATCGGGTACAAATTCATTATGGGTATTGGGTTCACTAGCAGCCTAATCTCCACCAGTAAGCAGTCTACCCATGTAATAAACAAGCACATGTACCCCTGAATCTAAATTTAAAAAAAAGAATATTCACAGGGAAAAAAATCACAGGGAAGAAATAAATTAAAAATTACTGATAAATTTTAAAAAATAAGGAGGGAGGGCTGGGCACGGTGGCTCACGCTTATAATCCCAGCACCGCGGGAGGCTGAGGCAGGTGGATCACAAGGTCAGGAGATCAAGACCATCCTGGCTAACACAGTGAAACCTCATCTCTACTAAGAATACACAAAATTAGCTGGGCTTGGTGGCAGGTGCCTGTAGTCCCAGCTACTCAGGAGGCTGAGGCAGGAGAATCGCTTGAACCTGGGAGGTGGAGGTTGCAGTGAGCTGAGATGGTGCCACCGCACTCCAGCCTGGGCGAGAGTGAGACTCCATCTCCAAAATACATACATACATACATACATACATACATACATACATACATACATACAGAGAGAGGGAAAGTTAACAGAGAGGGAGGGGAACTTGGGGCAACCCTCTTCAGTATTTTGCCATGAAGATAAGTCATTCTGTGTGGCTGGAAAGTTTTCATGGTCACACCCAATCTCCTTACCAAGTATGGGAAAGATTCTACTCTAATGCCACAGTCTTGGCTGTATAACATGAGCCTACGGTCGGTCTCCTGCAATATTCTGTGCCCTCCAGGCTTCTACCTCTTTCCTGCGCTGATTAGACCGTGGATGAGCCAATGAGTGAGGGGTAAGGGTGAAGCTACCTCTGCACTCTGATTCATATCCAGAATCCTTTTTTAAAAACCCTTTTCTGAGTAGCTATTCTATCTGTGGTTGCATTTTTACCATTTTCCCATATGACATTGTTTTTATTAAAGAAGGCATTTACTGTTGGCAATATATCTTGTCTGCTCTATCTTCCCTTTAGTGGCTCATGAAAAAAAAAAAAAAAGGAAAGAAAGAAAGAAAAGAAAGAAGTGATTTGTGTATTTCAGTATTGGAACAGAACCTGGCAAATACCTTCAGCTGAGCCATGTTGGAAACATCTGTGCTTTCAGCCCACTGCGAAGCAAACCTCCCACACTGGGTAATTTGCTCTAACACGAGTTTCTTCCAATCTTCGGCAGTGTTTTCTCTACATCTTTCGACGGTGTTTGCTGACAAAGAAATGCCTTTCGGTTTGTCAACAGATCATTTACTGCTCATTGTTTCTGCCATTTTTCCTGCAGCAGAAAGAATAAGTGTCTGCCCGTTGGTAGGTGTTTTTTGTTTCATGCTATCTTGCAAGAAACTTTACAAGAGCTTTCCAAATATTTATCATTGCTTAGGGAAATAACTAAGAAGGACTGGGTTGAACAGCACAAAACTTTAAATATTGCTGGGAAAAAAGACTGCACAGGTTTCTCTTCAGTTCTGAAAGCTTAGTTTTAGACACCTTGCCAACCATGAGGATTGCACACTGCTGATGACTTAACAGCTCCAGGCACAAGGTACCTTGGGCAAACTTCAGCAGTAACCACAGAGTAGGGGAAATTCAAAGAGTTTTATTTGCTGAATTTTTATTTTAGGGGCTAACTTCTGGTCAGGTCTGTACCCTGAGCTCAGCCAGGAGTAATAAGGAATTCCCAGCTCTCCCTTCTGCTGTGGTTCACCTCCTCTGGATTTCTGGGGTTCATTGCAGATTCCTTACACGAATCTTGTGTGAGCCACTCAGCCATTTTGGAAGATGAGTTTGGTTAAAACTAGATCATATAGGCCGAGCACTGTGGCTCATGCCAGTAATCCCAGCACTTTGGGAGGCTGAGGTGATCTGCCATCACCTGAGGTTGGGAGTTCGAGACCAGCCAGACCAACATGGAGAAACTTTGTGTCTACTAAAAATGCAAAATTAGCTGGGCATGGTGGTGCATGCCTGTAATCCTAGCTACTCAGGAGGCTGAGGCAGGAGAATCACTCTAACCCAGGAGGCAGAGGTTGCGGTGAGCCAAGATGGTGCCATTATACTCCAGCCTGGCCAACAAGAGTGAAACTCTGTCTCAAAAAAAAAAAAAAGAAAGAAAGAAAAAGATCATATAATCCATCAATCCACTTAGACGCACTAAACTCTAATCCTCCGCAATCCGCTGAAGGCGTGCAATCCAGAGTGGGTATTGCATCAACCCCTGGCCTGGGGCACCCAATTCCCTTCTTCTGGGACACCCAAGAACTATGTGGAGTGGTACCTGCATGAAGAGTGAAGGCACCAGCATGGAGCTCAATATTAAACATGAGCTCTTGGGGCACCCACTGCCCAGGGCTATGGCAAGGCATGTGGTGAGCTGAGCAAACAGCAAAGGGACGTTTGGTTAACGTCCCTTTAACCAAACCCCAAGGTCCAGGTGGGTTCTGAAGTGCTTAAGTACTGGGCAGGATGCCCAGGCTGAGCAACTCCCTGTGAGCAGGGGCGTCTCACTCCCTGCAGAGCACAGACCCCAGAGGGCACCACAGGTTCAGTCCCCACCAGACTCGGAGCCCCCTGTCCATCAAGTTCCCTTGAGCCATTGCCCCTGCACATATCCAGTGATTGGCACAGGAAGCCTTGTGATCCAGGGAAAGGAGCACACTCCCTGCAGCCTCTCAGGAGGGACTCAAGGGGGATCCCAGCTGTGCCCTTCTGTCCTGGGTGCTGACGTTGCATCTGATCTTGTCGTGGCCCCACTGGTTCTAGGAACAGGCCTCCCCACCGGCTTAGCAACTGCATAACTGGCCTCTGCCCCTAGAGGAAGCCTCCCTGAATCTCAGCCTCCCAGAGGGGCTCCAGAGGCCTTCCGGAAGCTGTGTGAGATTTGCAGTTGCACCCCTTCATCTAAGGCGGCCCCAGGGTCTACTGACCACAGCTGACCACAGCTTCCACATTTACTGCCGGTGCGCACACCAGACCCCAACACCAACAAGGAACTGGAAGCTCCCCTTGATAGACCCTTGCCACTAGGGATGCCAGTCTTTGCCAATGCACTTGGCATGGTGCCTGGGAACCAGCCGCATGGCTCTTGAGCTGCCCTTCAAGGAGGAAACAGAAGCCCCCTGTCAAAAGATGAGGCCGCCATCCACCCTTGGTAGGGAGGTGGCCAGGCCCTGGTGCCCTGTTCTGGTACTCTTTGTTCACCAGATTTGCAAATTTGTTGTTATCAGCCAGCACGGTTTCCCCACCTCCACCCACCCTGTCTGGGCTCCTTAGAGTAAAGGAAAATTCTCCCCAAGGAGCTACCTTCAGACCTCTCCACACAGATTCCTGACAGCAGTCCCTGCAATGGTTTGGTTCCATAGGATCGTAGGAGCTTTTTAAAATTATTATTTATGCAAAATATAGACAAGGAAAGATGCGATTTGACTGCACCATGTGACAGCTTCTTGGGGATTTGAGCTGCCTGCCGATCCAATGAACCAGCCATGAGCTGCTGCCAGAGGCTACGGGATCCTGGGTGGCAGCTGAGGTTGGGGAAGCCAGGAACCCATCTCACTCCCTTGCAACCTGATGAGCTCATGCTGGACACAGACCCAGCTTGGGACTGAACCGTGTAGCCCCCTGGGCACCTTGAACCTTGCACCAGGGTGCTGGGGAGGCTGGGGAGGAGGAGGCATCCACTGTGACCAATGGGGTTGCTTTATCTGTGGATGTGTTTATAGCTTTTATTTTATTTTATTTTGCGTGTATTTATTCTTTCTTTTTAATTTTATTTTATTTTTGAGACAGGGCCTAGCTCTGTTTCCCAGGCACAATCTCGGCTCACTGCAACCTCTGCTTTCTGGGCTCAAGTGACCTCCCATGTAGCTGGGATTACAGGTGTGCACCACCATGCCTGGATAATTTTTGTATTGTTTATAGAGACAGGGTTTTGCCATGTTGTGCAGGCTGGTCTTGAATTGCTGGACTCAAGCAATGCACCTGCCTTAGCCTCTCAAAGTGCTGGGGCTGCAGGCGTGAGCCACCACGCCCTGGCCAGTTTTATTTTATTTTTAATTGATAAATAAAAATTGTATATATTTATGGGGTACAATGTGATGTTTCAATATATGTATACATTGTGGAATGATCAAGTCAGGCTTATTAGCATATCCACCCCCTCAAATATTTATTATTTCTTTGTGATGAGAACATTTAAAATCCCATCTTTGGCTGGGTATGGTGGTTCACGCCTGTAACCTCAGCACTTTGGGAGGCCGAGGAGGACAGATTACCTGAGGTCAGGAGTTGGAGACCAGCCTGACCAACATGGTGAAACCCCGTCTCTAATAAAAATACAAAAACTAGCTGGGCATGGTGGCACACACTTGTAATCCCAACTACTTGGGAGGCTGAGGCAGGAGAATTGCTTGAACCCAGGAGGTATAGGTTGCAGTGAGCTGAGATAATGCCACTGCACTCCAGCCTGGGCGACAAAAGCGAAACTCCGTCTCAAAAAAAAAAAAAACAAACCAAAAACAGTAAAATCCAGTCTTTCAGCTGTTTTAAGATATACAATACATTATTATGAACTGTAGTCACCTTGCTATGCAATAGAACAGCAGAACTTATTCCTCCTACTAGCTGTAATTTTGTACCCGTTGACAAACCTCTCCTCTTCCCCGTTCACCTCCCCTCTGTGCCTGGCTTATTTCACTCCATATAATATCCTCTCGGTTCATCCATGTTGTTGAAAATGACAGAATGTCCTGTTTTTATAAGGCTGACTAGTGTTCCGTTATGTAAATACACCATGTGCTAAAAATCCATTTATCTGTTTAGGGACACTTAGGTTATTTCCATATCTCAACTATTGTGAATAATGGTGTCACGAACATGGCAGTGCAGACATCTCTTCCGCATACAGATTTCAATCCTTTGGGTATGTACCCCGTAGTGGGGTTGCTGGATTATATGATACAGGTAATTCTCTTTTTTTGTAGAGATAGGGTCTCACTATGTTGTCCAGGGTGGTCTTGAACTCCTGACCTGAAACAGTCCTTCCCCCTTGGTCTCCTAGAGTAGAGTGCTGAGATTATAGGCATGAGCCACAACACCTAGCCCTCCAAGTAATTCTATTTTTAGTCTTTTGAGAAACCTTCATACTCTTATCCAAAATGGCTGTACTAATTTACAATACTACCAACAGTGTATAATGGTTCCCTTTTCTCCACATCCTTGTCAACACTTACTATCTTTCATCTTTTTTATACTGGCCAATCTAACAGGTGCGAGGAAATATCTCATTGTGGTTTTAATTTGCATTTCTCTGATGATTAGCAATATTGAGCACTTTTTCATATAACTGTTGGCCATTTGTATGTCTTGTTTTGAGAAATGTCTGTTCAAGTCCTTTGCCTTTTTAAAATAGGGTTTTTTTTAAATTATTGAGTCATTTGGGTTCCTTGTATATTTTGGATATTAGCCCTTTACCAGTGTATGATTTGCAAATATCTTCTCCCAATCTTCGAGTTGTCTCTTCACCCTATTAACTGTTTCCATTGCTGTTCACAAGCTTTTTAGTTTGATGCAATACAATTTGTCTATTTTTGCTTTTGTTGCCTGTGTTTTTGGGGTCATATCCAAGAAATCTCTGCCCAGACCAATGGCATGGAGCCTTTCCCCTGTGTTTCTTCTAGTAGTTTTATAGTTTCAGGCCTTGCATTTAAGTCTTCATTTTGAGTTGATTTTTGTATAAGGGGTGAGATAAAGTCCCGTTTTCATTCTTCTGTCTGTGGAGATCTAGTTTTTCCAAAACCATTTATTAAAGAGACTGTCCTTTCCCCATTGTCCAAGACCAGGTAAAGCAGCACATGCCTGTAATCCCAGCCCTCTGAGAGGCCAAGGTGGGAGGATCACTTGAGGCCAGGAGTTTGAGACCAGACTGGACAACATAGCAAGCCCCGTCCCTTTAAAAAAAAAAAAAAAATTCATTAGCTCAGCATAGTGGCATGCACCTGTAGTCCCAGCTACTCAGGAGGCTGAGGCATGAGGATTGTGAGAGCACAGGAGTTCAAGGTTACAGTGAGCTATGATTGCATCACTGCACTCCGACCTTTTTTATGCTCTCTTAAGTGGGGTTGTTTTCGTAATTTCTTTTTCAGACAGTTAGTTAGTATAAAGAAACACTACTGCTTTTTGTAAGTTGATTTTGTATCCTGCAACTTTACTGAATTTGTTTATCAATTCTAATGGTTTTTGGGGGGAACTGTTTAGGATATTTTACATATAAGATCATGTCAGCAAACAGAAACAATTTCACTTTATCCTTTCCTATTAGGATGCCTTTTATTTCTTTTTCTTGCTGAATTTTCTGGCTAAGGTTTCCAGTACCATGTGCAACACAGCAGGCATCCTTGCCTTGTTCCTCATCTTAGAGGAGAAGCTTTCAACTTTTCACTGTTGAGTATGATGCTGGCTGTGGACTTGTCACACATGATCTTCACTGAGTTGAGGAACATTCCTTGCATACCTACTTTGTTGAGAGTGTTTTCGTTTTTGTTTTTGTTTATGTTTTTGTTTTGAGACAGAGTCTTGCTCTGTCACCCAGGCTGGAGTGCAGTGGTGCGATCTCAGCTCACTGCAAGCTCCGCCTCCTGGGTTCACGCCATTCTGCCTCAGCCTGCTGAGTAGCTGGGACTACAGGTGCCCACCATCATGCCGGCTAATTTTTTTGTATTTTTAGTAGAGACGGGGTTTCATCATGTTAGCCAGGAAGGTCTCAATCTCCTGACCTCGTGATCCGCCCGCCTTGGCCTCCCAAAGTGTGTTGAGAGTTTTTTTACCATGAAAGGATTGAACGCTGTCAAATGCTTTTTCTGCATCTATTGAGATGAATATATGATTTCTTGTCCTTCATTCTGCTAATATGGTGACTCTCATTGATTGGCATATGTTGAACCAAACTTGCAGAGATAATCTTTTTTTTTTTTTTTTTTTTTTTGAGACAGAGTCTCACTCTGTGGCCCAGGCTGGAGTACAGTGGCACAATAGTGGCTCACTGCAACCTCCACCTCCCAGGTTCAAGCAATTTTCATGCCTCAGCCACCCTAGTAGCTGTGGCTTCAGGCGTGTACCACCAAGCCTGGCTAATTTTTGTATCTTTAGTAGAGACAGGATTTTGCCATATTGCCCAGGCTGGTCTCAAACTCCTGGGCTCAGGTGATCCGCCCACCTCAACCTCATGCTGGGATCACAGGCATGAGCCATCATGTCCAGGCCATGGTGAACGATCTTTTTAATGTACTGGTGAATAGGGTTATCTAGTATTTTCTTGAGGATTTTTGCAACCATGTTCATCAATGATATTGCCTGTACTTATCCCTTCTTGCAGTGTCTTTGTCTGGCTTGGTGTCAGAGTAAGCTGGCCTTGTAGAATGAGTTTGGAAGTATGCTCTCCTCTTCAGTTTTTGGGAAGGGCTTGATAAGAATTGGTATCAGCTCTTCTTTAAATATTCGGTAGAATTTAACCATGAAGTTTTCTCGTTCTGGGATTTTTTTGTTGGTGGTGGTAGACTTCTAATTACTGATTCAATCTTCTTATTAGTTATTAGTCTGTAGTCTGTTCAGATTTCCAATTTTTTCATGATCCAGTGTTTAGGTTATATTTCTAGGAATTTATCCATTTCTTCTAGGTTGTGTGATTTGTTGGCATATAATTGCTTATAGTAGTCTCTTACGATCCTTTGTATTTCTGTTATCAATGGTAACAACTCTTCTTTCATCTCTGATTTTATTTGAGTCTTCTCTCTTTTTTCTTTATTAGTCTAGCTAAGGGTTTGTCAATTTTGTTCAGCTTTTTACAAACCAACTCTTAGTTTTGTTGATTTTTTCTATTGTTTTTCTAGTCTCTATTTCATTGATTTCTTCTCTGATCTTTGTTATTTCCTTCCTTCTGCTAACTTTGACCTTAATTTGTTCTTCTTTTTTCTAGTTCCTTGAGGCATAATATTAGCCTGTTTATTTGAGATTTTTCTTCTTTTTTGATATAGGCATTTATTGCTATAAACTTTCCTCTCGGAACTGCTTTAGGCTGGGTGTGGTGGCTCATGTCTGTAATCCCAGCATTTTGGGAGGCTGAGGTGAGAGGATAGGTTGAGGCCCGGAGTTTGAAACCAGCCTGGTCAACATAGTGAGACTCTATCTCTACAAAAATAAAAATAAATTATCCAGGTATGGTGGCACCTGCCTGTAGTCCCAGCTACTTGGGAGGCTGAGGTGGGAGGATTGCTTGAGCCCAGGAGTTCAAGGCTACAGTAAGCAGTGATTGTGCTGCTGCATTCCAGCCTGGGCAACAGAATGAGACCCTATCTCAAAAAAACAAAACAAAACAAAACAAGCTGCCTTTGCTGCATCCTATACGTTTTTGTATATCGTGCTTCCGTTTTTTGTTTGTCTCAAGATATTTTTAAGTTTACCCTTTAATTTTTTCTTTGATTCAACAGTTGTTCTGAGAAGCATATTGTTTAATTTCCACATATTTGTTAATTTCCCATAATTCCTTCTGTTATTGATTTTTAGTTTCATACCATTGTGGTTGGAAAAGATGCTTGATATGACTTCAATTTTTTTCTGTTTTTTTTTGAGGCAGGGTCTTGCTCTGTCATCCAGGCTGGAGTGCAGTGGTGCTGATCACTACTCACTGCAACCTCGGACTCCCAGGCTCAAGCAATCCTCCTGACTCAGCCTCCCTAGGAGCTGGGAGTACGGGCATGTACTACCACATCCAGCTAATTTTTTTTATTTTTCATAGAGACAGGGTCTCTCTATATTGCCCAGGCTGGTCTCAAACTCCTGGGCTCAAGTGATCCTCACGCTTCAGTCTTTCAAAATGTTGTGATTATAGAAGTGAGCCACTGTACCCAGCCAATTTCAATCTTCTTAAATTTGTTAAGACTTATTTTGTGACCTAATATATGATATACCTTGCAGAATGTTTTATGCTCACTTGAGAAGAATGTGTATTAAGCTGCTTTTAGGTGGAATGGTCTGTGTGTGTATATATATATGTGTGTGTGTGTATATATATATGTATGTGTGTATATGTATACACATATATATGATCCATTTGGTCTAAAGTGTAGTTCAAATCCAATGTTTCCTTATTGATTTTCTGTTTGGATCTGTCCAATGCTGAAAGTGAGGAATTGCAATTCACTACTATTATTATGTTGTAGTCTGTGTCTTTCTTCAGATCCCTTAAGGTTTGCTTGTCTGGTTGCTTGATTGACTGACTGTAGGGATGGGGTTTTGCTATGGTACCCAGGCTGATCTCAAATTCCTGGCCTCAAGCAATCCTCCCCCCTTGGCCTCTCAAAGTGCTGAGATTGCAGGCTTGCTTCATGTATTTAGGTGCTCCAAAGTTGGGTGCATATATATTTGTACTTGTTATATCCTCTTGATGAATTCGCCACTATAGAATGTCACTATACAATGACTTTGTCGCTTTTTACAGTTTTTCCTGTAAAGTATATTTTGTCTGGGCCGGGCATAGTGGCTCATGCCTGTAATCCCAGCACTTTGGGGGGGCCGAGGTGGGCAGATCACCTGAGGTCAGGAGTTCGTGACCAGCCTGGCCAACATGGTGAAACCCCATTTCTACTAAAAATACAAAATTTAGCCGGGGGTGGTGGTGCACACCTGTAATCCCAGCTACTTGGGAGGCTGAGGCAGGATAATCCCTTGAACCTGGGAGGTGGAGGTTGCAGTGAGCTGAGATCACATCACTGCACCCCAGCCTGGGCAACAGAGGAAGACTCCATTACACACACACACACACACACACACACACAAAAGTATATTTTGTCTGAAATAAGTATAGCTACCTCTGTTCTCTTTTTTATCCCATTTGCATGGAATATCTTTTTCTATCCTTTCACTTTCAGTCTATGAGTGTCCTTTAAGGTGAAGTGAGTCTTGTGTAGGCAACGTATGTTGGGTCTTGTTATTTTATCCATTTAGCTACTCTGTGCCTTTTGATTGGAGAATTTAACTCATTTACATTCAGACTAATTATTGATAGGTAAAGACTTACTAGTACCATTTCGTTCATTGTTTTCTGGGTATTTTGTAGATCTTTTGTCGTTTCTTCCTCTTGTTTTTTTCCTTTGTGATTTGATGGCTTTCTATACTGCTATGCTTGGGATCTGTTCTTTTTAACTGTTGTGTATCTATCATAGGCTTTTGCTTTGTGGTTACCCTAAGGCTTACATAAGCCATCTTATACTTAACTGGTTATTTTCAGTTGACAACAACTTAACTTAGATCGCATATATAAACTTTACACTTTTACTTCTCCTCCCATTTTATGTTTTTGATGTCACAGTTTACATCTTTTTATAATTTGTATCTTTTAACAAATCACTGTAGCCCTAGTTGTTTTTAATAGTTTTACCTTTTAACGTTTATACTGGATATATATAAATGATTTACCTGCTGCCATTATGGTATTAGAGTGTTTTGGATTTGACAATGTACTTACTTTTACCAATGAGTTTTATACTTTTACATGTTTTCATATTACTACTAATTAACATCCTCTTCCTTCAACTTGAAAAACTTTTAGCATTTCTTGTAAAGCAGGTATAAAACAAAAACTCTCTCAGTTTTTGTCGAGAAAGTCTTTATCACCCCTTCATTTTTTAGAGACAGAATTGCTGGGTATAGTATTATTGGTTGGCTTTTTCTTTTTTTTTTCTTTCAGGATTTTGAATATATCATCCCACTTCCTTATGGCCTACAAGGTTTCTGTTGAGAAGTATGCTGATAGTCATATGGGGGTTCCCTTATACATGATGATTCACTTTCCCTTGCTGCTTTCAACACTCTTTTTAACTACTGACAATTCGATTACAATGTGTCTTTGTGTGGATCTCTTTGGATTCATCTTATCTGGCATCCTCTGGTCTTCCTGGATCTGGCTTTCTATTTAACTCCTTAGGCTTGCAATGTTTTCTGCTGTTATTTCTTTGAATATGTTTTCTATCCCTTTCTCTCTCTTTCTTCTCCTTCTGGCATGCCAGTAATGTGTAAGTTGTAAGTATCTTAAGCTATCTTCAATCCTTTCATTCTTTTTGCTTCTCATATTAGATGATTTCCAGTGGCCTGTCTTTGAATTTATAGATTCTTTCTTCTGCGTGATCTAGTCTGCTGTTGATCCTCTTTTTCAGTGCAGTTATAGTATTTTTCAGCCCTATGATTTCCGTTTAGTACTTTTAAATAATTTCTGTCTCATTGTTGAAATTCTCAGTTTGGTTTTGTATTGCTCTCCTGACCTTGGTAAGCATCTCTATGACCATTATTTTGAATTCAGTTAAATCACATATCTCCACTTCACTTGGTTCTTCACTGTAGATTTGTATTGTTCCTTTATTTGGAATATCATCCCCTGTTTCTTTATTTTCCTTGACTCCCTGTGTTGGTATCTTCGAATTAGATAGGACAACTACTTCCTTCAGTCTTGTGAGACTGGCCTCATGTAGAAGAATCTCACCAATCCATCTAACCTGAGATTTTAAGATGTCCCTCAAATCTTTGTGTTTGTCCAGACTGCTACCTTTGTTTGAGGTGGCCCCCTAGAGCTTGGGATGTACTACATCATGTTAGTACCCAATACCAGTAAGATGGCAGCCAGACTCTCTAGATGTAGCTGGAAAGGTTGGATGTTGGATATGTGTTCCAGTTCCTTCTATCTTTACAGTGAAGCTGAGTGCAGGCATTTGTCTCCCACTTTCTCTGCATTAATCTGGGGACAAAATCTGTGGCAAATGCCTGTACAGGCATTTGTACAGGCTGCACTCTCTGATCCTGGGGAGATAGCTGCTGACATTGGGCCCACCTCTTTGTTTTTTGTGGTCTGGGGTCATTCAAGAATGCAAAGCCCCATTGAGTCCCAGAGCTGGTAATTAAAAGCACAGTCCCTTAGGTGGGAGCTATAGAAGTTCTGGCACTTGGCACTTGGCCAAACTCCTTTCATGAAGAATGGGTAAGCCTGAATTTATCACCAGGGTGAGCCCAAGGGAAGGCTTATGAAGCACCAAGCTCTGGCTCCAGCTGTCGAAGGGCTCCTGTTCTGTTCCATTGCCTAGTTAGCTGCTTTATGCAAGTTCATTTAGAAGGCAGACCATCAAGTAGCCACTGGAAGTGTGTGCCGAGAGCCTCTTCTGGAGAGTGAACGGGAACTGCACATTCCTGCCTCTTTCTGCACTGCTCCAAGAGGGTGTAGCCCATGGAAGTGTTTACACACTCATTTAAAACCACTTCTTTGTTCTGTGATCAAGGAGACTCACATATACCTGGTCCCTTCTGTTCACAGAGCTAAGAGGTTTAGGATCAAGTCCTTTGGGAGGTAGCTGTGAAAGTTGGGGAATTCAATTTTTGGTGTAAACCCTTTCCAGGGATAAAGAAGGGGCTGTGTCTATCCTTCTCTGTGCTGCTCCTGGGAGATGAAGACCCTGGAAGTGTTTGTGCACCTGTATAAAAATGCTGCTTTCTTCCTGTGGTCTAGAGAGACGCATTTATGCCAGTCCCCTTTGCCCCCAGAGCTAGGAGGTTTAGGATGCAGTCTTGCAAGTGGAAGCTATAAAAGTTGGGGTGCTCTGAGGGAGAAACAGGGGGCTGTTCTTTTCAAAGCCCCTTCTCTGTACTGTTCCCAGAGGATAAAGCCACTGGAAGTGCTTGTATGCCTATATCAAACTGCTGCTTTGTTCCTGTGGTCTAGAGAGACTCACATGCGTCTAATCTCTGCTCCCAGAGCTGGTGAAATAAGAACCAAACTGTGGGGAACTTTAGAGTTAGGGTGCTATATTTAAGGCTCTAACCCTCCCCTCCACAGGGAGAAGGAAACTGGGGTGATTCCTTCCCAGCTGGATGGTGAGGTGCCCGGGGCCATGCCCGAATATGCCTCCACTCTCCTAACCATTCAAAGTGGCTTTCTCCATTGCTCGATAGGTAGGGGTCTAAACTGGTCTCTGATTTTCTCTTGAGGAAACTGACCTGTGAATAGACCTATCTGGTGCATTTGTGGGTCAGGGGAGATTCAGGAGCTTCCTATTCCACCATGCTGCTTGGGGTTGGTTTATTTCTGCTACAGCAGAGTGCACTAGCTGTCAGGGAGCAGGGTGGCCTGAGTCAGTGACACAGAGTAAAATAAGCCACACTTGATAGTGGGGGAGTAGGAATGGCCAGGGGAACATGTGGGACAGCACCTCTAAGATGGGCTGTAAATGAGTGAGGGCTGAGAACCCCCAACCCAGGCAGATGGAAAGGAGGCCCCAGAGAGAAGCCCCAACATGAGCCACAATCCATGTCACATGAACAGCAGTAGGGACAAAAAGGGGTATTTGGTCTGGACAGGAGAAGGAACCTGTGGCTCACCTTGGACCATATGAAGAGGAGTCACAGGGGCAGGGGCCACACCAGGACACTAGGGTGTGGATTCCTGCTTATTCTAAGGACTCTGCAGGAAAGGCCAGGTCAGGACACAGCTGAGGTTTTCCCCAAGGGGAAGGGGTCTTGAGAAGTGGCAGTTCCTGCCCCTCATGGTTTTCCAGGCAAAGCTGAGTGACCGCCTGATGGAGGCTGCAGAGAAGAGCTGCTCTTCTCAGACGGGGATGAGTGCACAGCTGCCAAGGGCTCAGTCAGTTACGTGCCATCCATCGTGGACTCCAAAATGCAGTGACAAGTGAGCTTATAGAGCAAGGGCTACCTTGGGGTGCATGGGCTGAGTTTTCCATTGTCCTGAAACCTTCTAGAAGCAGTAGGAAGGAACTACATATAACATGATCGGTGGCCTGGGTTCTTCTCCATAAAATCCTCCCAAGGACAGCCTCTTATGGATCAATTGCTGTGCAGTGACTTAGACCCAGGAGGGCCAGCTGCTGACTGCAAAGCCTAAAGGGTCTCAGTTTCTCAAGAAGCCCCCTTCGGCCAGGCACGGCGGCTCATGCTGTGATCCCAGCACTTTGGGAGGCCGAGGCAGGAGGATCACCTGAGGTTAGGAGCTCAAGACCAGCCTGGCTAACATGGTGAAACCCCGTTTCTACTAAAAATACAAAAAATTAGCTGGCATGCACCTGTAATCCCAGCTACTCGCGGGGCTGAGACAGGAGAATCCCTTAAACCCAGGAGGCGGAGGTTGCAGTGAGCCGAGATCCACCCCATTGCACTCCAGCTTGGGCAACAAGAGTGAAACTCCGTCTCAATAAAACAACAAAAACAAACAAAAAGAAAATCCTTTCACCCCCTGCAGGCTGCAGGGAGCTGATGGAAGTGTCCTATGGCCCCTTGCAAGGGGAGCAGGAAGGGACCATAGGACACTTAGGATGCTAATCAAGAGAAACAGATTATAGTCCCTTCTGCTTCTTAATGGATGGTAGAAGGTGAAATTCGTATCTGTAAAAATAACCCTCTGCAGTGTCACTGGTTCAGAGGCCGTGGGGATGGGAGTAGGAAAGCTGGACTCTTGAGCCCTGTCCTGCCCTGTCCTGCTGCTGAATGTACCTGAGAGCCCACCCATGGGGACAGAGACAGTGCTCAGCCTCTGGACAAGACTGGAGCAGGCAGGGGGAAGGGGAAACGACTCTTCATAATCAATCCTGGGAAAGTGGGTTCCTCCAGCCAGCTTCTGGGAGAGGGGAGGAGCTCAGCAGGGGGAGGGAGGAGAGAAAGAGACAGTAGATCTCAGCAGCTGATGGGCCATACCCCCTCTGGCGCCCCGAAACTTCAGCAAAGCCTGCGACCCACCCAGGACTGTGTGGATGGGACCCAGGGAATATGAATTAGGGTGCTGCCCCCATGGGGGTCGTGGAGGTGGGAAAGAACCAGCCCACCCAAGGGGCCATGTGGAGAAACCTGATCTCCCCCACAGAACCCGCCCCCCGAGGCATTAGCCTATGAAGGACTCTGGGCTTCCAACATATTTGGAAATTTAAAAATTTTCAGCCATTTAAAAATACTGTATCTATGGCACTTACCAGCTGAGCCCCCCCAGGGTCCTGGACATCAGGGCCAGCATAGAGACAACCATAAGGGTGGTGGAAACTTAAATCTGGGCTCCCTGGAGCTAGTTAGAATGGCCTGGGGCTCAGGGCTGTTCAGTGGCACTAGACGCCATGTGCCCCTTCCTGGGTACCCCAGAAATACCAGGGCCACTAAGCTGGAGCTGGGCTCAGCCCCCACATTCGCCAATGTCCCCTCTTTGACCCGAGGATGGGAAGCTTAGGCACAAACCCACCTCTCTGCTGGCTTCAAATCCTTCCTGAATCTGTAAAGAGGTGGCGCCCACAGGGT
Organism: Macaca mulatta; assembly: GCF_049350105.2. Taxonomy (NCBI): domain Eukaryota; kingdom Metazoa; phylum Chordata; class Mammalia; order Primates; family Cercopithecidae; genus Macaca; species Macaca mulatta. The sequence continues at coordinate 137,733,108 of NC_133417.1, forward strand.
CCCCAGGGCTGAGGGGCACCCCCAACATCCTAGGCCCTGAGAACTCTGAGGCAAGCTTGCAGCCAAGGTGGGGGAGCTGTGCAGACCCGGGGAGGAAAGAGGGGGGCAGGCATGCCGATCCTTCATCGTGGCAGCTGCAAGCCAGCGCTTGGGCACCCCTCACCTCTCATCTGCTGATGGCAACACTGGAGACCATAGAGGGCTCCTCCCTTGCCAAGGTCACCTGGCAGTAACCCCTGGGCTCAAGGCCTGATGACAAAGCTTTGGATGACAGAAGCAGGACCCAGTGCAGAGGCCAGCCCCTGAGGAAACTGCTGGGGACAGCATCGCCTGCTCAACTTGGGTACACAGGTGGAATCTGGAAGATTTTTTTTCTCAGGTTTTGTTTGTTTGTTTGTTTGTTTGTTTGTTTGTTTGTTTTTTGAGGCAGGGGCTCAGTCTCACCCAAGCTGGAGTGCAGTAGTGCAACCATGGCTCTCTGCAACCTCTGCCTCCCAGGCTCAAGTGATCCTCCCACTTCAGCCTCCCAAGTAGGTGGGACTTCAGGGGCATGCCACCACGCCCAGCTAATTTTTGTATTTTTTGCAGAGATGCGGTTTTGCCCATATTGCCCAGGCTGGTATCTAACTCCTGGACTCAAGCGATCCACCTGCCTCAGCCTCCCAAAGTCCTGAGATTACAGGCCTGAGCCACCTCGCTCGGCTAGACGCCTGGAAGTTTAAGCACAGCTGTAAACCATCCCAGCTCCTTTATTTCCCTGCTCTTAAGTGCTTGGCCGAAGGCTGCTTTCTGTCATCCCAGTGAGCTGTGCCCGCTGTGTGGGAGAACCCGCCCTTGGGGATGGATGGAGCCAGCCCAGCAACAACCCGCCCCTCAGCCACTTCTAGAATCACCCAGGAGGGCCTTCACAGCCGGGCTGATGTCCCCTCACTGAACACAGGGGAAACGGAGGCCAGGCAGGTAGCTATGCTGAGCTCATTCTCATTCCTCGACCCCAGTAGAATCACAGTCTTCGACAGCCCAATGCGGATCCTAGGATGGGGCCTGGTAGACAAATAAATGGCTGGGACTAGGCCACGTGCCTGGTCTCCCAGCGGAACATGTGATGCACCCATGCTGATACCTGCTGACATCCGAGCTCCACAAGACCCTGACATGAGCAGTGTGACCTTGGGGGACATGTGGCCCATCTGTTAAAGGGGCTCCCTGCCGCTCTGTCCATCTCATTGGGGTGCAGTGGGGATGCTCCTAGGGCCTGTCTGAAAAAGCAGTTTGGGAACTAGCAGGTGATGCACAGTGCTGCCGGGCATCAGGCCACTTGCTCTGGACCAGCCTGGAAACCAGGAATTTCATGTCTTTTCCCAGGCACCTCCCTGCACCCATCCTCACTGCATCCTCAGCAGGGCGCAGAGGGAAGGGGCCTGGCCCCAGGAGTGTCCTGGCCTCATTGCATTTCCTGAGCTGGGCAGAAGGGACCCCTGTCTGCTGGTTTTGCTGGCTGCTCACCCTACAGGCTCCCCTGATGCTGAGGCCTCCCCTAAGCTGGTGTGGACACAGGAGGGATTGATCATGGGTAAAGCTGGGAAACTGGAGGAGTCTGGGGTGAGGGCAAGAGGGCTGGGCCTGCAGATTCCAGTTCCAACCAGGATCCCAGGTCAGAGGGACGGGGTGGGTCTCGGAGTATGGAGGGTCCCAGACACCAGGCCCCACCCAGGAGGGTGGCAGGAAGAGGACTGTTTTTCTGCTCCAGCTGCCCAAGGGACACGTGTGTGCCCAGCTCAGGAGGAAAGGTCTGGAAACAGCACCTGCATGGGGCCTGGGGTCCTCCAAGGAGCACGCGGTAAAGGAGCCCTTGACAGGCAGCTCTGAGCCCGGCTTGGTGCCCAGGACTGAGCCTCTGCCGTCTTCCCTGACACATCGGAACCCAGTGTCAGCCTCCTGCAGACTGGGAGGAAGGGCCCTGCCCCATCCCGGATTGGCCACTCCTGTGGGTATCCTTCTCAGTTCCAGCCTCCTCTGCAGGACCACGCATGGCTGTCCTGCCCAAGGCTCAGATGACAAGGACTTCTTAAAGGTGTCTGAAGGCTGGGGACAGGGTGCAGGCAGGCGTTGTCTGAGCAGAACGACAAGAGCTGGGCTGGCAAGAAATTCACCACTTCCATTCAAGAGATGAGGATGGCCACACTGGGTGGTGCCCAGGGACGGGTTAACCCCTCTAGGCCACCCCGAAGGAAGAAAAGCAGACCTGGGAGGAAGGGCAGGCGCCTGCTGGTCCCCCTCAGTGCAGACTCGGGATCCCTGAGTGGGGCCGCCCGATAGGAGAATTCCCCCTCCCCCTGCCGCCCCTCCACGATCGGGCAGGGCCAGTCGGCAGCCTCCAGCCTGGGCAGCACTCCCTGCCTCTGTCCACCCTCCTCATGCCAGGAGCCTATCATTCCTACCAGTCCTCTGCTTTCTGCGCCCCAGGAGCCTGCCTCCACACTGGAGGAGAGGCTGAGATGTCCTGTGGGCCGGCCCCACCTCCATGTAAGTGTGGGTCACTATCCTCTTTCTAGAGAGGCTGAGGCCAAGGGCCAGGCTGAGACAAGGCAGAAGCTTCTCCTACTTCAGACTTGCAGGGGACATAAGTCCCAGCATCACCCTGGAATGTGGGTCACCAGGCCATGAGACTGAATTAGGGGTGCCCCAGAACTGGGCAGGAAGTCCCAGGCAAGGCTTTGGGGGAGGGCGGCTGGGCCAGGGAAGTATTGCCGGTTGGTGGAAAAGATAGAAGAGTCCAGGAGGGCTAGACACAGGCGGCTGAGCCAGGGCAACCAGTAGACAAGAAGGTCCTCTCCAGGGTCCCGGTTGTGCTAAGTGCCCTAGCCTCCCTGCAGACGGCTATCTCCAGCTCCGCCTGCCCTGGGGACCCGTGAAGAGGCCAAGGCAACCATACAGTGATTTATTGACCAGACTTTGCAGCAAGAACACAGCGAAGGTGGGTCTGTACAATCCAGCCTGGCAGAGGGGTCTGGCCCTCTTAGAGCAGAGTCTGGGGACCCCAGCATATTTCCCCCACAGCCCCCGGAAGTCCAGCCTCATCCCTGCTCCAGGCCCCTCCTGAAGTGAGGGGCAGCAGGGAGTCCGGGTCCTGGAGGGGCTGGAAGGCAGGTGGTGCCCAGAGCGGGGCTGGCACCGGGTGCATGCCTGCCCCGGTAGCCGGCAGGAGGTGATTCGTGCGGGGGCAGTGGGGGCGTGCAGGCGGGCAGCCAGGCTCACCACACGGAACACTTGTGGGCAGGGTTCATGGGCGTGTCCTTGGGACAGTGGAAAGCCCGGCCAAACTCCTCAAACTGGGACACGCTGCCCAGAACCCTGGGGTGGGGAGAGACCCACACAGTGAGGGGCCCTGCAACCACCCCAACCCCAGCAAACGAGTGAGTTTTATTCCTTCCCGTGCTCCCGATCCCACCCCAAACACAAGGAGCTGACGAGGCCAGGCGGGCAGCTGGGCATACCTGTAGTGCTCAGGGGCATGCTTGTCGGTCAGCACCTGAAGGTAGATGGACTGAGACCGCCGCTTGATGCACCAGTTCTGGGTCCAGGAGCCGGGTGGAGGGGAGGAGGGGGAGATGAAGCCAGGCATCCAACCCCTAGCCCCCCACCCAGGACGCAATGCCATAGGCCCCCTCAGCACCACAGGGCCATCACCTCTGAGGGGACAGGTGATGAGAGACAGGCTGGCCATGCGAGGCCTGGGCAAGGCAGAGCTGGGACTGACCCCGGATGCTGTGTCCCCACCCCAAGGCTCCCAGTCCAATCCCCCACCCCGTCCACCTGGGCAAAGGCAATGAAGAAGAGCTGGTCGTGTGTGTACTTGAGCCGGGGCAGTGGGTGCTCTGGGCCGTGCTCCCGCACCCACTTCTGATAGGCCTGGGGACAGAGAGAGCATGGACCTGCTATGTCCACCCACCCTGGGCACTGCTTCCTCTCTGTCCTCCATCCAGGTAGCCCTCCCTGCTCTCCCTGTGAAGGCAGGCCTGTGAATCCTTCCTCTTCCAGTGGACCATGTCCCCAGCACATGCCCTGCCCCACCCCAGGCCAGAGCTCAGCAGGGTGGGCAGGGAGAGGCAGCTCTGTCCCTCATCTGGAGTCCTCATCAGCCCCCGCCCCTCCCGCAGCTGGGGTGGAGCGCAGGCAGGCGGCTCACGTGGTAGGCCAGCTTGAGGCCACCCATATCTGCGATGTTCTCCCCAAGCGTGTGTTTCCCGTTCACCTGCCGGGAAGGGAAGAGGACAGGGGGCTGCTTGGGGCCCAGCTGGCCTCCCTCGGGCATTGATACCTTGGGCCCCAGCCCCTAATTCCCACCACCCCTCTCCTTCCCTTGCCCAGAGAGTTTGAGGGGGGGCTCCAACTCTACTCCTTCCCCCTAAACCCCTTGTCCTCCGTAAGTCTACAGACACTCATTATGTGTCCACATGAGTGTGCGGGAACCAAGTGTGTGTGCAGGGACCTGGGCACAGGTTTTGTTTAGACATGTGCATGTGCACAAGGGTATGCGTGATGCTCCCAGCCCATGCCCCACCAGGCCCGAGGGGCACAAGGGGCAGGTGGGGGGTCTCACCCGCTGGTTGTAGACAGTGAAATTGTCATAGAGACGGACGATGCACTCGGCCTTTCGCAGGAAGTGGGTGTAGGAGGCCTCAGTCCACCAGTGCAGCAGGTTCCCTGAGCGGTCATACTGGCCCCCTGTGGGCAGTGCAGCAGGATGAGACCCACCCTCACCCTGAGCGCCCTCCCCTTCCCACCCACCAGCCCCAGTTAGCCCATCCCCTACCCTGCCTCTCCACTGCCTGTCCTGCCCCCTCCCAGCCATCCCCTCGGGCCCCAGCAGGCCTCACCCCAGTCGTCGTAGCCGTGGGTCAGCTCATGTCCAATGATGGTACCGATGCCCCCGTAGTTGAGAGACCTGGGCCCACAGCAGCAGCATCAGGCCCTAGCCCTCAGCACCCTCTGAGAGCCCCATGCTGCTGCCCAGGCCCCGGATGTCCCCTGGGCAGGCCAGGAGGTGGCCCAGGGAGGCCACAGAGGCATCCGTGTGGTCTAGGGGCACTTGTGCCTCAGCTTCCTCATGGGCTGTGTGAATGCCAGTGGAACCTATCCAGCCGCTTTTAGGAAATCCCATCTAACAGAGCTGGCTGGGCGGTGAAACAGGGCTGGAGGAGACAGGAGGGAAACGGAGGCACCCACGAGGGGGTCTGGCCTCCTACCTCATCGTTAGTGTTGCGCCACCTTTGAAACATCGAAATGAGCCTCAAACAAGTAAGGAAGACCCCAGGAAGTTACAAATAACAAACCTACACATTTTTCTAAATAACCAAGGATGCAGTGGGGAGCCAGGGTCCACAGCTGTCCTGACTCCTGAACCCAGCTGGGTCTGGGGCGATTGGAGCCACAGTACACCGACACACACCTGGTAGACAAGGTCTGCATGCCAGCCCTGCCCTCAGCCACAAACGGGGCAAGCTATGTACTCACTGTGGGAAGTCAGGGTCATACAGGGTGGGCTGCAGGATGCCCGCGGGGAACACTACAAGAAGGGGGTGCTCAGTGGGAGACACACCCACTTTTAGACCCTGCCCCGCCCAGTGTAGGGACACATCCCCTTACCCATTTGGTTCTTGTTGGGTAGATAGTAGGCATTGAGCGCCTGTGGCGGGAGTAGCCACCTGTGGAGGGAGGCTGGGGTGAATGGGGGGCACACACTCCCTCCCCCACTACCCTCACATCACAGCTTCCTCATCAGCCATCTCCTGACAGTCTGGGGGTCACTCTGCCAGCCTCCACCCCATGCTCTGTGCTGGCCTGTGTGCCCCCCCCATATCTGCATGGCTGTGAGATGATTTGCCCCACCAGCTCCTGCCCTTTCCCCACAACCTTCTCTGACTCCCAGCTCTGGACCAGGTACCCACGTGGACTTGTCCACCTCCTGCCGAATCTTCTTAACTGAAAGCTGGATGCTGAACCGGATGCTGTTCAAGATGTTCTTGAAGTAGGTCTTCTCGTGGACCTCAAACTGCAGGAGGCATGGGCGGCACTCAGCCACAGACAAGGGCAGGGCTACCTGCAGACTGGGCGACATCCTGGCCATGCAGGCCACCTGCCCTCCTGAGTGCCGTTAGTATAGGGGCTGTGGATGGGCAGGGCAGGCAGGGTCAGGGCCCACCTCATATTCCTTGTCCACAGCATCAGGTTTCAGCAGGAAGTCTGGGTAGCCGACCATCACCATCATGTACTGGAGCTGCAGGCCGAGGGCAGGTGAGGGTGGCACGGGGCTTCAGGAGACAGCCTCCACCCCATCCTACTCACCAAGGAAGGGAACACTAGGCCAGCCTGGGAGTGGGCTTCACAGTTGGGGAGGCAGGCCTAGTCAACTCTATGAAGCCCTTTTTGCCCCTTTTGTTCTCTTTCACTGGCACACAGTAGGTGCTCAATGTATATAGGACCAACCAATGGCACAGGGTCCCCTCACCTTGGCCCGAGCGGCAGCCCTGGTCTCAGCATCCATCCAGTCCAGCTCGTCCAGCCGCTGGCCCAGGATGTACTTGATGTCTTCTACCAGCTGCTGCACCTGCAGGGTCAGAGGTCAGGGAGCAAGGGTCAACCCAGCAGCCTTTCACTCTGGTCCATCACTCCTGGCAGGAGGGGTACCCCTGTCTTTAAGCACCACTTTCTAAGCCCAAACCTCAGTTCTGAACACCAAGAGGATACTTTGGAGGTGGGGATCCAGGCCCTGCACCCTCGAGGGCTCACAAGACAGAAGAGGAAACTGCCCCCGCAATGACCACGGACATCCCTAAGGCCACGCCTCCCGCGCGTGCCTGAGAAGGAGGGCTGGGGCCTGGCAGGGAGGTCCACCTGCAGTTGATAGTCCACATGAGCTTCCTGGAGGAGGAGGCCTGTGGAGGAGTAGCCTGGAGCCTCAGAATCAGCTGAGTACTTAGCAGGGCCTGGTCCCCCTGCCTGCAGGGGGACATGTGGGGCTCCCTATGTTAGGACCATGGCCTCGGGAGGGCTTCACCCTCAGTTCAGCACCATCCTCCCCACCCAAACAAGGGCAGCCCACCTTGGCTTTGCTGGCAGCTGAGAAGTGCTCGTGTACAAAGAGGGCACCAAGCGCCATGCCAAAGTGGCGGTTGGCCTGGCCCAGGCAGACCCGGGCCAGCTCCTGTGGCTTGTCGCTGCCCTCCATCTCCCGTGCCAGCTCGTGCAGCGCCTCACGGAATGGCGGGGACAGATGCTCACTCAGGACCACCACCACGCGCCACACCAGGTAGTTGTGCAGGACCCTGGGGGCCAGGTGAAGCCAGTGGGTGTCCAGACGGACATGCATGTGGCCACCAAGGGCACCACCCCCACCTGTGCCCCCCAACCTGCGGCTGGACCCAGGACCCAGACAACCCCACAAAGAAGGGACAAGGGGTCATCCCAGATATGCAGAGCAGAAAATGTAAAGCCCACCCAGCAGATAGGTCCAGCATGCAGGGCAAGGATCTAGTGGCCGCTGGGCAGAAAATGCCAGATCTGCAGCCATACCGGCGGGGTGTGGAGCGGATGAGCTGGGACACCTGCTGCATGTAGTCTGTCGCCAGCAGCACCACCTCCTCTTCCTCTGAGAAGTCCTCCTGGAAGATCTGGTCTAGCAGCCACTTCCACCGCAACTGTGAGGCCAAGGACAAGGACAGTGAGGCTGGGGGTGGCAGGGGCCACAGAAGACAGGGAGAGGGGCAGAGAGAGGCAGCAAGGGGACATAAGAGTCCATGGCCAAGGAAGGGTTTGCCCATCTCTGGGGAGAGATGACCCTGTAGTCCCAGCAGCAGCATTGCCCCCAACCCTGCCTGCCCACGAGGACTGGGCCACACTCACATGGGGGGTGATCTTCTGCAGCTGCCCCAGCGTCACCTTGTTGTACATGGAGCTGACATCTCGCCGTAGGTCATCATACTCTGACACAGTGATCTGTTGGGAGAGATCACAGCTGACCCAGCCGTGCTCCATGATGCCTTCTCTCAAGTCCAGGGCAGCCACCAGCCCGGGTCTGCTCACGTTGGCCAGTCGCTGCTCCACCTGCAGGATCTCCTGGGCCTTCTGTTCCACAGCATCCGCACCCAGGAGGCTGAGCACTCGCTCCATGAACACCCTGTATGCTGCCAGAATCTGCACCAGGGGAGGGGGCTCATCCAGGGACAGAGACAGGCCTAGCCTGGATCCACCCCTCCTGGGGCCCCAGGCCTTCCCTGCCTCCCCATCCCATGCCCCAGCACCTTCTCACTCTCCTCATCCTGAGCTAGGTACAGGGTCCTCTCTGGCAGGGTGAGCCCATCCTGGTCAATCTGGGGAGGGAGACAGGGTCCAGAGGTCAGAGGTCCACACCTCAGGTTCCCTAAACAAAGGGAATTCCCACTCCAATGCCCAGAGAGCAACCAGACATCCATGAGTACAGTCCCAGAAGCACGCAGACCCCAGCCCCTCTTTCCACCAGGACGAGATGGCCAAAGCCCCATCCCTGACTGTCCCAGCCTACGGGCGCCCAATCTTACCCCTGTACGTCTGCACTTTCCTTATCTGTCAGGGGCATTCCTAGTTCCCCCACTGACAGTTGGGACCCCTAGTTTCGGGGCCAGCTCCAGCCCTTGCGGAGATGTCAACCCAGCCCGCCGGCGCGCCCCTCCCTCCTGGCCCTCACAGCCTGCCAGAGGGCTGGGAAATTGCGGCTCCCGCGGCTCCTCTAAACACCGCAATTACCCCCAGGGAAATTACTTGCGCCCTCCTCCCGCGCTCTGCCGCGGTGCGTTCCCCTCCCCTCCCCTCTCCTGCTCGCCTCTCCCCTCCTCTCCTCTCACGCACCCGCCTCCCGCGCACAGGGACCCCTGGGCAAAGCCACTGCGCCCCGGATCCGCGGCCGCCGGCAGGGCGCTCGGGTGGTGGGGAGGGCACTCACGCGGATGACGTAGCGCGAGGAGTTCCTGTCGTCCAGGCTGACCGTGAGCGAGAAGAGCGCGGCGGCGCTGTACACGCCCTGCGCCTTGTACAGCAGCCGGTTGAGGTCCCATCGCGCAGCGACCCCCGGACGCTCCTCTGCGCCGCCCAAGTCCCAGCCCCCGCAGTCCTCGATTACCTCCAGCATGGGCCGCGGGCCCAGTCGCTCGATCTCGTGCATGTCTAGGCAGGAGCGGAAGAAGGCGCGCACCTTGCGCTGGGCCGCGCCGCCGGGCCCACCCCCGGGCCGCGCCAGCAGGCGCCGCAGGCGCTCCTCGTTCTGCTCGCCGATGGCCGCGATGGTGCCATAGGTGAGCTTGTCGTCGGGGATGGCATGGCGCCGCAGCCAGCCACCGCAGGCGAACGAGTAGAAGTCTTGGCATGGGTCGATGCTGGCGTCCAGGTTGGCGGCTAGGAAGCGAGCGGCACGCGCGAAGGCCTTGCGCTCAGGGCAGCCCTCGGGACAGGCGCCGCCGCCGGCAGCGACCGGGCCCAGGTACTTGAGAGCCAGCATAGCCGCCAGGATGGCGCAGAGGCCGGCGGCGAACACCAGCCCCGACAGCAGGCACACCTCGCGTCGGTTCCAGCGCGGCAGTCCGGACCGCGCCCCGGTGGCGCTGCGCGCAGCACCCAACGGGAAGCCCGGGGGCAGGGAGGCCCCGCGCGCGCCCCCCGCACCGCAGCGGCTCACGTACTTGACCTCTTGGAACTCATCGTAGTGCGCTGTCAGCGAATACGGGGGCTCCATGGCGCCGAGGCCGCCGCGGTGCAGCCCTGGGCCACCTGGGCTACGGGATGCGCGTGGCCGCCGGCCTCCTCGTGGGCCTCCGCATGGCCCCGGGGCCGCAGCTGCGGGAAGGGCAGAAGCTGGCTCTGGAGGCGCCGCAGCCGGATGGGGCTCAGGGGCACCGCGAGGAGGCACACAGGCCTGGGTGCAGAGGCCCCAGCCTTGGGCCTCATTCACTGCGGAAACCAGGGATTAGGAGGGCTCGGCGGGGCCACCACCCCCGCGTGCACAGTGTAGTCTTCTCCCCTGTCCCCTCCCTGCGCAGGCTTGAGAGCCGCAGGGTTGGGAGGGCTCTTATTGGAAGCAAGAGGCGCCAGGCAAGGGGCCTGGCACGTAGTGGGCCTTCATTGAAAGGTCGTCCCTCTTCCCTTCGCCTTTCTTTCCCACGACCTGCCCCAGCCAAGGCCGGGTGGGGTGGGGGAAGGAGCGGAGGCTGGAGTGAGGAGGTGCAGTCAGGGGCGCGTCTATGCGGCACTTTCAGCTCTCCGCTCTGGACCCAGACGCTCGGCAAAGCGGCCAAAGAACCAAACTTTGTCCTCGTGGAAGTCCGCGGGGTTGACCACGCCAATCCCGCTCGCTGGCTCCTTCTGCTCGGTGGCCCGACGGCCCACTCGCCCCTTCCCTAGAGGCGCGCGCCAACGCCCCAGGGTGGCGAACACACAACCCACCCCTGGACGGCCCTGATGGAGAAGCCGAGACGGGTGCCCTCCCCCCACTCCCACCATCTCTGTCCCCGCCCCGAGCCACTCCCGGCTTCAACAGGTTCTCCCCAGAACCCAAACTTGGGCGAAGTTTCACCCCCGGCGGGGAGCGAGCTGGCCGGCGAGCCCCGAGCCCTGACGCTGTGCCGCGCAGTCCGCGGAGCCCGAGAGCCGAGCCCGGGAGCCACAGCCGCAGCCGCAGCCGGAGCCGCAGCCGAGAGGACGCAGACAAAGCCGGGAGGCTCCGCGCAGTGGCGGCGGCGGCGACGGAGGTGGCCGCGATGGTGGCCTCAGCGACAGGGACTCGGGCGCCACTTACCCGGCAGGTGCGCGCCCGAGCCGGCGGTGACAGAGCGGGTCGGGCCCGAGCAGGGGCCTGAGCCGGAGCGGAGTGGAGCTGAGCCGGAGTCCGGTGTCTCCCAGCGCCCGCCGCCTCCTCTGCCGCCGCGCCGAGCCCGCCGCGCCGCCCGCCTGCCGGCCCGAGGGAGGGGGCGCGCGGGCGGCTCCACCCTCCTCCGCCCGCCCCGCGCGCCCCTCCTTCCTCCTGCGTCTCTCGGGCCACCTGGCAGCGGGGCCGCAGCGCGGACGTGGGTCGGCGGCCCGCGGAGACGGGTTCCCGGGGGTCGTGCGCGGGCTGCGGTCTGGGACTCCGGGTCCAGCCGCGTTCCAAGACGAGTGAGGGCAGCGAGTACTGCCGTGAGGGGTTCCCTCCGATCCAGTGTCCCCACTCCCAGCCGCCCACTAGCCCCTGGTGAAGGGAGCTCAGTGGGGACCCCTGCAAGAAGAGGGCTTGCAGCCCCCTTCCCCATCCTCTCCAGCCGTGGCTAGCCCTGGCATCACGGCTCAGGAAGTCCCTGGCCCAGGTAGGAAGAAAAGGAGCTGGAGCTGGAGATGACGGGCCAAGTACTCCTCTGAAGGGCTGGAGGCGGCGTCAGTAGTGCCTGTGTCTGCCGGCACAGTCCCTGGCGCAGAGCGCACCTTCACTACCGGCTTCTTTGTCCTCCTTGGAACCCCTGTCCTGGATCGGCTCTCCACCACGGCTTCTGGTTGGCCTCGCTCCCTTCGCCTAGCCCCTGGTGAAGGGAGCTCAGTGGGGACTCCTGCAAGAAGAGGGCTTGCAGCCCCCTTCCCCATCCTCCCCAGCCGTGGCTGGCCCTGGCACCATGGCTCAGGAAGTCCCTGGCCCAGGTAGGAAGAAAAGGCCAAGAGAAGAATGAGCGAAGTCTCCCTGCTGGAGCCAGGGAGGGCTGGAGCCTGCCTCCTCTGGCCAGCAGCCTCCGGCCTCAGACAAGCCCTGAGCCTCAAGACCCTGGTATGTGGACTGATGGGAGGGCAGGCTGGGTGCCGGGACTCTGAATTTACCCACCCCCTGCCTTCTTCCAGGTGAACTGGCTTTTTCTTTCTTTTCTTTTTTTTTTTGAGACGGAGTCTCCCTCTGTCACCCAGGCTGGAGTGCAGTGGCCGGATCTCAGCTCACTGCAAGCTCCGCCTCCCGGATTCACCCCATTCTCCTGCCTCAGCCTCCCGAGTAGCTGGGACTATAGGTGCCCGCCACCTCGCCCGGCTAGTTTTTTGTATTTTTTAGTAGAGACGGGGTTTCACCGTGTTAGCCAGGATGGTCTCGATCTCCTGACCTCGTGATCTGCCCGTCTCAGCCTCCCAAAGTGCTGGGATTACAGGCGTGAGCCACCACGCCCGGCCGAACTGGCTTTTTCAATGCGGGATCTCCACTGCCTGGAGGCAGAGCCCTCTTCTACCTGCCTCCCTGCCTTGGTCAGACAGCCTGGCCCTCATGGGACACAGAGAACTTGGGGCTCCTTGGAAGACTGATACTGTTTCTGGAATCTCTGCTTTCTCTACCCTACCGACCTCTGGTGTCTCTAGCAGGGGACCCCCACAAAGCATCAGCCCTCCCAGGTCTGCCGACTCCAGCCTGTAGGATTGGCCTAAACAATGTGTGAGAGCCATGGAGAGCCATCTGATAAAAATCACGACAAGGTAGGGACTCTGATAAACTATCCATCATCCTGTTCCCCTCCTTGGGGGCTGTGCATCTGCCCAGCTCCTGAGCCCTGGCCCTGAGTGCCGGCCTCTGTCCCTGTCTTGCCTCTCCCCTGCCTGTTCATCTCTCCATCTCTAAGCCCCCACTCTGGATACCCTGCCTCCATCTCTGGCCACCCCAGGGTCATCCTCTTCCCCAGGCATCCTTCTTGGGTCCTATTAATTCTAAGGAGGAAACATGGAATTACTTATAATGTGGTGATTCCATGAAGGGGGGAGGGGAGGGCAGGGAGGTGGCAAAGTGGCTCTTTGTGCTTTTAATCTGCATTTTTCCCTCAATGTTCCCGTCTCCAGGAGGATAATTTTCCAGCCTTTTCAGGCCCTGATTGGTATCATTTCTCCAGCAATGACAGCTTTTATTTTCCCCGAAATGAATGCCGTGAAATTTCCAAGAAATATAAAAATGGATATTGTCTCAGAGAGCCGACTCTTCCGACAGAAAGGCACAGAGGCAAACATGCTTCCCTAGGGACTCTTCTGCTCCAGTCACGGTGCTGGGGTGGGGGCAGTCCCAGGCCCTCAGTCTCTCCTCCCTCCTTTTTCCCTCCGTTGTCCCTTCCTCTTCCCTCCCAGGTCAGCTCTGGGACCCCCCTTCCAGCCACCCTCTCCCAGACTCAGCTGCTATTGATCTGTTCATGGGCCTCCCGACTCCCTGTCAGGCGACCTGCCTGGCTCCATCTCACCTTTTCTGTTCTCATCTCATCCCCCAGGCCCGGGCTGAGAGTAGCAACCAGGACCTACAGGAGTTGACTTGGAATTGGCCCTCTGACCCCTCAGTCCTGGCCACCCCGCACAGACTGCCAATAAAGAGAGGTCGGAGGCCCACCTCCTTGATTCTCCGGCGCCTTCTCTGTAAGGGAATCTGGTGCTCTAGGGGAGTAGGGCACCAGTGATCTGACCTGTAGCTTGCTCACTCTCTTGGGAGATCTCTTCCTATCCCTATATTACCAAGGTGACCCCATGACTCATGAGCAAGAGAATGACAGGCCACAGCAGTGCCCAGCTAAACCCAGCCAAGCCATGAGTGAGGCAGCTGGGTGCCCAGCTTCAGGGAGCAGTAGAATGCCGCCAGAGCTGCCTTGAAGAGAAAAGGCCTGAGGGGATGCAAGGGGCAGAGATGAGGGGTTCAGAACCTGACTGTCTGTCTCCTCCCTGACCAAGGGTAGATCTCAGCCACGCTGCCGAACAGGGCATCACTTGGTTTAGGTTCTGGGCATGGAGCTCTCCCTGGGGACAGCGTGCTCTCACCAACAGCTTGCATCTGTTGCACATTCACCAAGTGGGCTGGTAAGTGCCTTGATCTGAGGTAGGGCTGCCCACCCAAATGCCAGGCCTGGCCCTGCCTAGAGCCCACTTGTGGTCAGACCCGCTTCTCTCCTGCGGCCTGCATGTGGGTGGGGATGAACCCCTTTCCCTGCCTCAGTGTGCTGCAGCGGGGTGTCAGCTCCAGAACGTGCCCTGCCAGCCTCCACCCTGTGCAACCAGGCCCCACTCCTCCCCTGCAGACCTGTGGTATCTTCTGAGCCCTAAAAACACGCCCCCAACCAGTTTCCTGTCCTCCACCCGGCCTCTCAGGGCTCATTCCATCTATTATTCACAACACAAAATGGATTTTTAATTTGAGAAATGAAATGACTCTCCCAAGTGGCCGGGGTGGGAGGGAGGGGGTGAAGGAAGGCCGGAGCCGCCGCGGCCGCCACAGTGCTGACTCAGGTTCGTCTTGGAAATCTCGGGGCCCACAGCCTAACTGAGAGACCCCCAAAAGCCCAGTACCCCACCACTCTGCCCTGGGCCTCCACTTCTCCCCACTGCTGTGACCAGGTGGGGTGACTGGCTGCCCGTTGGTTCTACCTGAGCCTCCAGTGAGGCCTGCCTCTGGCAGGGCGGTGCGGGGGACAGCTGAACTCTGTTCTCCACTGGCTTTCCTGTGCCTCAAAGGCAGCCCTTGGGCTCCCTGGCCTGGCCTATCACCTCCCCACACTCCCCGGCCCTCCTGGCCTGGCTTCCTCCCTGCTGTCCAGACCTCTGGCTGAGCTCCTTTGCTAGGTCCTGACCCCACACTAGGCCCACTCCAGCCTGGACTGCTGCCCTGGCCTCCACTCTGGCCTCCACGCTGGAACCCCTCCTCACCCCTCACGGTGGAGCTCAGGCACCTAGTGTGGCAGGGCCTCCTCCTGGCTCTTCTCTGTCTTTGTCCCTCTCTGCCTGCCTGCCCCCATACCTCCCCCTATACCTCCCTTTTTCACTCTGTTTCCATTTCCCAGAACATGGCTGGCTCTCTCATCCCTCAGGCCTTAGCACTTGCTGTTCCAGCTGCCTGGAACACCCTTCCTCCATCCGCTCTTACAGTGGCCAATTGCCAACCATCCTTCAGGGCCACCTGGGAGTGGCCTCTCCCATCTGGTCAGGTGCTGCCTCCACAGGCCCCTACTCCACTAAATGCAAAGTCTGTCCTATGGCAGCCCCTGTTCTTCACCTCCAGGTAGCCCAAGGTGTCTTCGGGAGCCCAGGACAGGGGATGCATATGATAAACTCAGGTGACGACTGTGATCAGCTCATGGAGATACCCTGCGTGAAGTATCTCTCAGCGCCAGGCCATACACCAGGCACAGCACCCAGGCAAACCTGCCCAGACTCTTGGATCCCAAACACCTTTCCTTTGCTCGGAACCCACCAGATGACAAGAGGGGGCCATTTTTCCACCCTCCTGCACGCCTCACCTCCACTCTGAACCCCGTGGTGGGCTTTGTCCCCGCCAGGCACAGACTCCTCTCGGGGTCACCTCCCAACCTCTAGAGCAATGTTGTTTTTATATAAGAAACATGTAAATATTCTCTCGTTTTAAAATATTGAAGCCACACAAGTCTGTAGAGGACAAACATGAGAGCCCTCCTTCACGCAGCCCCAGCCCTCCCAAGGTAAGGCCAGGTAGGCTCTGTGACCAGTGCAGGGTGAACATCGAGGCCCACCTGGGTATCTCTTTGTTTTACTGTGTTTTTGTTGTTTTAGAGATGAGGTCTCGTTGTGTTGCCCAGCGAGAGTGCAATGGTACAATCATACCTCACTGCGGCCTGGATCTCCTAGGCTTAAGTGATCCTCCCACCTTGGCCTCCAAAGTAACTGGGACTACAGGTGTTCCCACCATGCCCAGCTAATTTTTTTTATTGTGTAGAGACTGGAGTCTCGCTATATTGCCCAGACTGGTCTTGAACTCCCAGTGATCCACCTGCCTCGGCCTCTCAAAGTGCTGGGATTACAGGTGTGGGCCACTGTGCCCAGCCCTTATTGATTTATTTTTAATAAATAGGACACAATAGGATGGATGGTTGAGTGCCTCTTCTCCCCCTGTGGTCTGTGCTAGTGTTTCCCAGCCAGAGGTCCTCGGGGTCACCCTCCCTGACTGAGGGACACTTAGATAGTCTCACTCACCCCGTCTGGTCTCCAAATCCTAAGGCCTTGGCCCAGAGTTTTTCCTCCCACTTTCCCTCTCTGCCCGCCCTGTCCCACCTTCCCTGCCTCCTGCCCTTCCTCCACCCCCCGATGCTGTGTCCAGGTGTTTGGCTCTGGTCCCAGGTCCTACCCACACCTGCTGGCACTGGAAACTCACTGCATTTCAAACCCAGCCTTGGAAAGACTTCTCACCTCCTCCTCTCATTCCCATCCCTTTCCTGTCTCCAGCTCTGGCCCCTCCTTCTCCCTTTCTTAGTGGAGAAGGGGGTCTCTCTCTCCTTGCCCACCCCAGTGCTGCTGCAGTTCTGCCCGTTCCCGGCCACAGCCTCTGTGTAGCCATGGCCACTGTGGCTTCTGAGGCCTCCTGGCTGTGGTCCCCTCACACTCCCCTGAGTGTCCCTCCTCTACCAGCACGGCATACTCACAGCGCAGCCTTTGTTCGAGCTGTCCCCTCTGCCTGAGTGCTGTGTCCCCAGACTTGTGTCCCTCCTTTAGGTCCATCTCAGGCTTCCAGGATCCCCCTGACAGGCCCCCACCTGAGGAAGCTGCCCAAGGGCCCCTGGCAGGGAGAGATGCATGCCCCCCAGTGCCCAGCCTGGAGCCTGACACGTGACCTCAGAGCAGGGGTGCCCAGAGCCTGGGCTAGGCTGAATGGAGAAGGCCCCAGCTCCAACCTGGAAAGGCTGTCGCAACTGTGGGCAGGACACCCACTGTCACATGCGGAGCGGCTCCTAAGCGCCATGCTCTGTGCCAAGCCCTCTATCTCCTCCACACTGAGCCTCACGCTGAGTTATCCCACGAGGGAGCCCTGTCGTTGGCCCCTGTTTACGGAGGAAGAAACGGATGCATAGAAGGAAAGGAAGATGCCCAGGTTCACACGGAGACTCAGTACTGAAACGGAGACTTGACCCTGTGTCTGCTGCATTCAGTCTCGGGGCCATGCACACTGCGAGCTGGGAGATGGAAGAACAGCTCTGCAGGGGGCAGTAGGGCACTCAGGAACCCAAGCGATGGCAGCCGGAAGCCAGGGGCCCAGCCTGAGACCTCAGGCCCAGAAACTGAGTCAGAGATGCCAAGTGTGGCTTTGCTCAGCGACCTCAGGAGGCATCTCAGGGCCTGCAGCCGGGACTTTGACCTCCTTTCCAGATGTCGCCACCTCCACGGGACCTTCCTGGATTTCCCTAGTTGAAGAGGCCAAGCCGTTTTCTGTCTGTGGCACTGGGTGCATCCCATACTATATTTGTCCCTACCTGACGTTATCTTGTGACTCGGTATTTTCACGACAGCCTCTCTTCCTCAGCTCTGCTGGAACCCTAGATTTTCCTATTGCCTTGTCCTTCCTACCCAACCTTTAAGTGGCAAGGCCTCGGCCACAGGCAGGGGGTCAGGAGTGGAGGTCAGATTTGCAGAGCCAGAGTCTGTGGCTATGGGGGACAAGAAGGAGGGGGCAGTGGAGAGTCTCCGGCCAGTGGCCTCTAGCGCTGACAAGCAGGTCCCTTGGGCTCCCCATCTGATGGGCAGGCCACGACAGGAGCTCAGCTCCTGCTGCAAGAGGGATGCAAACGAGGCTGTGGGGGCTGGGGACACCCCTTCCTGTCAGGATCTCCTTGGCACATTGCCTGGGACTGCAAGGAAGGGCGAGCCTGGGACAGGCAGAGAAGCCTGAATGGCCTGAAGGGCCTCTTCCTTGGCTCCCAGGGTCCCTGGGCCTGCAGTCCCCTCCCCCAGCACTCCATCATCATTTCAAGTGATTGGAACTGAAGGGGATCGTTAGCTAATTAAAGCTGAGGCCACTAATTGTCCCTTTTGGAGAGACAGCAGGGCTGTGCAGGGAAGGAGATAGAGGGTCTGGGGAGGGGGATATTGGCAGGTGGGGGGCTGGGCACAGGGCCCTGGCCCCTAGTGGGGCCTCCTTCCAGACCTTATGTTTGGGGGTTCAGACATTGTCAGAGGCTCCTTAAAGTGGGTAAAGGACTAGAGAAGCAGATTTGGTGCTCCTGTGATTCACCCTGCATCACTGTGACTATCAGTGCCCACCTCTGCCCACTGCCACCCACCCCGGGGCTGTGGGCTGGACAGCACATGGCAGGGCCTCCCACAGGCCTCCTCCTCTGTTGTGATGATAGATCAGATTGGAGGATGGGCAACCGGGTACAAGGTTCCCCCAACTCCAGGACAGCCAGAGCAGGAAGCTGGGTATCAAGTTTCTGCCTTCCCTTCCACCTGTGACAGCCTCTTGGGCAGGTGCTCAGGCCTGCCAGGAGTAGCCAGCAGCAAGGTGCCTATCCACGTATCACTGGAGAGTGCCAGCTATGCCTGGGGCTGCCCTCAGCCTGGCACCAAGATCCCCTCTTGGCAAGAGGTCCCAGAGCCTGTGACAGAACTACCAAAGAGGGTTATTAGTTTTCTATTGCTGCAAGACAAAGTAGCACAAACATAGCTACTTACAACAGCACACTTTTATGACCTCACAGTTTCTGTAGTCAGCGGTCCAGGCACGGCATGCGATTCTCTGCCCGTGGCCTCACTGGGCCAAATCGAGATGTTGGCTGGAGATGTGGCGCTCATCTGGGGTTCAGGGGCCTTCGCTAAGCTCAGGGTTTGTGGCAGAATTCAGTTCCTTGAAGTGCCAGAATCAAGGTGTCCACTTTGGGGTTCTGCTGTCAGGTCCCAGAGGCCCCCTCCACTTCCAGAGCCAGCAATGGAGAATCCCTCCCACCAGTGAAATCTTCCACGTGCTTCAAGTTTCTGGTTTCCTTACATTGACCAGCCCAGGAAACGCTCTGCTTTTATTTACTTATTTTTTAAGAGATGGGGTCTCGCTGTATTGTTCAGGCTGGTCTCCAACTCCTGGGCTTAAGCAATCCTCCCACCTTGGCCTCCCAAAGTGCTAGGATTACAGGCGTAAGCCACTGCACTTGGCAAAATTCTCTGATTTTGAAGGGCTCATGTGCTTAGGTCGGGCCCACCCCAATAATCTCATCTTAAGGTCAAGTCATTTGGGACCTTAATCACATCTGCAAAATCCCTTCATACCGGTCCCCGGATTTGTGTTCAGTTGAACAGTGGTGGGATGTGCGTGTGCACACCAGGGGCCAGGAATCTTGGGGGCATCTTAGGATTCTGTCTACCACAAGGATGTGGGTCAGAGAACAAAGACAGTGCTGAGAATAGAAGCAGCTGACTTCCAGGCCAGGCCCTGGGCATTAGTGCTGATTTATTTCATTCACTCCTCAGGACAATCGTAGGAGTGACTGCTACTATTATCCCATTTTACGGAGGAAGCAGCTGAGGCCCTGAGAGATTAAGTGACTTTCACAGTCACACAGCTGGTAAGTGACCATGCTGAGAGATTAGGGGTATGTGGGGTCTGATCCAGCCCTGGCTGTGTGTTCTTAGGGAAGTCATGTACCCACTCTGGGCCTCTGGGAAATGGATGCTGAGGTCTGTTCCCCATGGACAAGTGGGTGAGACTTGGGGCCATGTTACAGGGACTCACCAGACTAATCTGTGCCCCCACCACAGGTAGTTGGCATCTGTGACACCCAATGGGCTGGAGTCCCTGCTGTCAGCTGTTCATTCACTGCCAGTCTGACTTTTTTTTTTTTTTTTTTTTTTTTTTTTTTTGAGACAGAGTCTCACTCTTGTTGCCCAGGCTGGAGTGCAGTGGTGTGATCTAGGCTCACTGCAACCTCTGCCTCCCGGTTTCAAGAGATTCTTCTGCATTGGCCTCCCGAGTAGCTGGGATTACAGGCACCCACCACCATGCCCGGCTAAT
The DNA here is from genome assembly GCF_049350105.2 of Macaca mulatta. Lineage (NCBI taxonomy): Eukaryota > Metazoa > Chordata > Mammalia > Primates > Cercopithecidae > Macaca > Macaca mulatta. The sequence continues at coordinate 137,752,903 of NC_133417.1, forward strand.
TTTTGTGCTTTCAGTAGAGATGGGGTTTCACCATGTTAGCCAGGCTAGTCTCAAACTCCTGACCTCAGGTGATCCACCCTCTTCGGCCTCCCAAAGTGCTGGGATTTCAGGGGTGAGCCACCTCACCTGGCCCAGTGTGACTTCTACAACCCAGCGATGATATTCCCTGACATTGAGGCTGGGAGGCTTCACAGTACAGGAACCTCAAGATGAATGGCCAGGAAACTGCTGCTCCTCCATGGGGGCTGGGCCCCTAGACAACTGAAGTGGAGGCTTGCAGACCTTTGCCCAGGGCTGGTCATGTGTGTCTGTGGGACAGCTCCCTCCTACCCCTGGGGCCTGGCTCTCCCTGCTCCTCTGGCTGCAGCTCTGGAAGGTAGGAGACTGCAGAGGTGTCAGTGGCTGCCCACTCCCCCTCCCATGAGAAAGGCTGTCAGCCCCCCATAGGCAGCCTCCCCCCCAGCCCCACCTCCATGCTCCAGCAGCCTCCCTCAGTAATGGGGCTTTATCATAGCATGCATTAGCTAAGGCCTGCTGCCTGCAATTATCCCTTCAGTCAGCCACCCGCCACCCGCCGCCCCCAGCCTCAGGCCACCCATGGGGACACCTCACCCGCCCTCCCTGCCCCATCCCCAAGTACAGCACAGGTGCCCAAGTCTCTGCAGATGGACAGAGCAGTGACCCCTGGCAGCAGGGGCCTGGGGCAGGGGCAGCCAGTAGACAGAGAGCTACTGCTCAGGGTCACAGGCAATTATTTTAAAAGCCTGTTGCAGGAGAATGCGCTGCCTGTCCAGCGCAGCCTGCTCATCCTGAGGGTTGCACCACCCCAGGTTGCTGCCAGGCTCACATGAACACACAGTATTCCCACGTGCCAGCCATGCACACAGGGACGGGCACTGCCGGGGCACACGTGGTGTAGAGGCAGAGCCCGGTGGTCTGCACACAGACCCCAGGGAGATGGGGTCATGGCCATCCTCGAGGTGTGTGCAGAAGGAGGCCCCACTTGCCCAAGCAGCCCTTGTCATTTGGGGGCTTTCCCTATGGCACCTGGCACCCTCCCGCCCCCATCCCCAGCACAGACCACCTCCTGACCTTTGGCTCGCCCACCCCACGCCTGGGGTACAGGGACGGGGCCCTGAGCTAAATGGGAGGACTTCCTGTCACATCCAGCCTCACGCTGGGGTTGCGGGGAGAAAAGGCGAGAAGGCGGACCTGGCTGGGGGAGTGGAGGAGGGGACCGCTGTTGTGCTGTGATTCTCTCTAATTGCTGTTTTGCTGAGAGGTAATTAAAATCTCTTTTTATTTCACACGTCAGAGCCTTCGCCAGCCTGTGGAGAGGGCGCAGGGGGAGGCTGGGGGGTGGGGGCAGTGGAGAGCTGGCGCATGGAGGGGTCAGGGAGGTGAAGCATCTGAGCCCAGCCTGCCTGCCAGGAGCCCCCAGCCCGGCCTGGGCCTGGCCCATGACTGTCCTGGGTGCAGCCCAGGCCAGGGTCTGTGCAGCCCATCAGAGCCAATGAAGGTCATGATAACGAAGTCAGCAATGTCTCTGGGGTTCCTCCTAGGTGCAGGTGTTCTGCTGACCACCCAACCTGTGAAAAATGCAACCATGACCCCATGTGTCGGGACAGAGATAAAGCTGAGACTCGGGGAGATTACAAAACAGCCAGGGTTTCTTAATCTCTGGCTTGTCAGTGGTGGAACTGGATGTGAACAGGTCTGACTCCAAACTCGGAAGCACTGCAGCCGCCTGCCCATCTAACCCACATAACTGCCTCCTCCTGTGGACCCCACCTGAGGTCCACAGCCCTACCCCGACCCTCCTCAGAGCCCATGGGATGGGCCACAGCCTTGGGACTCCTGCTCAAGACCCACGCACCAGTCCATGCCTGCCACTCTGGACCCCATGACCACCTGCTGACAGGTCCTTTGGGTCCGGAGAACCGGGACTCACGCTGGCCACCAGGACTCGTGGATGCTTCCCAAAGACCTAGGTGGGGCCAGGGGGCCATGGCGAGACCAGAGCCCAGACTAATGCGCAGCGAGGTTCAGGCAGGAAAGAAGAGAGACCTCTGCCTTCTCCTGGGCTGGCTGGAGGCAAGGGGGTTAACAGCAGGTGGGGTAGGCACAGGATCCACAGAGAAGCACCCTTCGGCTTCATATCCCTGCATCACCAAGCTTCCTATCTGTCTTGCTGTCTTTCTTCACTGGGCCTGACTTGCAGCACCCCATCCTTGTCATCCTCCCCTTTTCTACCACCATCAGCACCATCACCTTATCTAGATCATCCTTTTCACTGAATTCCCCATCATCATCACCAACATCATCATCATCATCATCATCATCCCTTTCAACAAAATCGTCACCACCATCATTGCCATCAGGACTCACATTGTACCAGCACTGTTGCATCTCACTGAATCCTTGCAACACCTCCCAAGGGGCAGGTACCATTATTATTCTCCCACTTTGCAGGGTGAGGAGACCACAGCTTACAATGAAGGGGCTTTTCCAAAGTTATGACCAAGAAGTGTCAGAGGTAGGACTTGAACCTAAACTGCTTGACATCAGAGCCCGAAGTCATAACCACTGTACTTTACCACAGTCCATTAACGGGTTCTAAGGAATCAAGCTGGGGGATGGGGGCAAGGAGGAAGAAAAGTGGGAGAGAGCAACTTGCCACTTGCCACCTGGACTACTCAGGAGCAACAGCATCAGAGGCAGGCCCTGCCCGCAGCCAGCCTGTGCTCCACCACTGCCGGTGCGTGGCAGTTGTGCCCGAGCCTCCCTGGCTGAGTTTTCCACCCTGCAGAGTTGCAGAGAGGGGATGTTAAAAGGGACTATGTTGACTTGAGAAGCTGAATCCTAGTTTTGTCTCCAGCCAGATGGAGGCCAGCTTGCCCCATCTCCCTCAACATCCCCTCACTTTCAGCCATGGCTGGCTCTGGGGGCGCTCATTCACCTCTCGTGGGTGGCAGCCAGGCTGAGGATGGACGGTGCATTCATTCGGGCTGCTATAGCAACATGATGGGCTGGGTGGCTTCGAGAGGGTGTGTGTGTCCTCACAGTCCTGGCGGCTGGGCAGGGTGAGACCAGGGTGCCAGCATGGCCGGCTTCTGCCTGGGCCCTCCTGGTTTGCAGGTGCTGTCCCCTGGTTGTTTCCTCCCACGGCAGAGAGAAGAGGGAGGAAGCAAGTTCTCTCCCATCTCTTCTCAGAAGGGCACACATCCCATCATGAAGGATCCACCCTCAAGGTCTAATGACCTCCCAGAGGTTCCACCTCCAGATGCCATCCCACTGGGAATTAGGGCTTCAACATGGGAATTTGGGGGACACTAATATGCAGTCCATGATAGACAGTGAGGCCGGGGCCATGCCGTAGCCCAGCCAGACCCTTGGTGGTGTCTCAGGACAGGTTATGGCCAAAAGAAGAATTTCCCCAGCCTGCCAGCCTCCCTCTCTTCAGCCTTCCCTGTCCCCAACCACAGCCCAGAGCATTGGCCTTGAAGTACTGTTCCCTTAGGGTGGCTGGAGTGGGCAGCTACATCCCCAGACATGAGCCATGTCCCTACTACCCATCTGATGGGGGTGCTGGGGTGGGAAATGGGGGGCCCGGGGGACTGCAGAATAAGAATTGGGGGTCCTGAGGCCCACTAACAGGTGCTCACCTCTTACAGGCAGGGATGGGGACCCGTGTGTGCAGGCAGCTGGGTGGACTGACTCAGAATTAAGCAGATCCGGGAAGCAAGGGACAGAGGGAGAGGGGAAGAGGCGAGATTGCCGAGCTGCCCCGAGAGGAGACGCAGGGGATTCCTAGGGCTACAGGAGTCGGGTAGGGGCTGTCTCAGCTGTGTGCATCAGCCTGGGCCTGGGGATAGCGAAGGAGCTGGTGCATCTCTGTGTCCCCAGTGCATAGTGCTGGCAGTAGGAGGTACTTCATATGTATGGAAGGAAAGAATGAATAAACACATTCTCAGGATTCAAACAGTCCTGATAGGACACGACACCCAGGGAGGTGCTCCCCATCACTGAAGTGAAAGGATTGAAACCCCAGGCTCTGGAGTCAGAGTCATCTGCATTCAATCCCAGCGCCACCCTCCACTAGCTGTGGACATGTTACTTTGCCTCTTTAGGCCTCAATTTCTTTGCCCCTAAACAGGGACAGTAATATCTACCTGGGCTAGACTTCAGTGAGATGACTTCCAAAGAGGGCAGAGAAGAGCCTTGTCCCCGTGATGGGCAGCCAGGGAGTCGTGGGCAGCCCTTGTCCAAGCCCATCCCTCCCTCCAGGAAGGAAGTCTGGGATAGCCAGAAGGCCTGAGCTTCCCTCCCCATCCTCCTCCAGGCACTGCTCACTTCCCACACCCATCATTTCTCCCCACAAGGAGAAACTGGGCATGGCTGACCCCAACGAGATGAAGTTCCCCAGCCAGCTGCTCCAGGGCAGTGAGAAGCCCCCAGGGCAGGGCCAGGAGGCAGACAGTGTACACGCATGTACATGAGGGCAGAGACTGCAGGATCAAGGATCATGGGGTGTTTGGGGCCCCTGGGACATCTGGGAAGGGGCCCCACAGAGGCCAGTGGAGTCCCAGAGCAGAGGGTGAGTTCTCTCCCTGACACCTGCTGAGTGACCCTGCTTGAGCCCTTCTGGTCTCTGAGCCTCCATTTCCTCATCTGTAATATGGGAGTAATAATAGGACCAACCTCTCAGGGCTGTCATGGGGTTTATGAGATGATGCTGTGAACGTCCCGAGTGGTAGCATGTCTAGCACACAGCAGGGCCTCAGCCACACAAACACATACACACACATGCATGCATACACACATGTGCATACACATATATGCGCAGAAACACACACACGGCTGGCTCTGGAGCCCCTTCCCCCTGCCCCTGGCACATCTGTGGTGGTGATGCTCTCCGCTCTCCCCTCCTGTCAATGTTCCCTGCCAGCTAATGGACCAATTTTTTAGCATTACGGAGATTTGGCCAATTTTGCGGCCTTGACAGAAAGGCGCATGGAGTGAACTGATGCCTGGGGGCGGGGCGGGTGTGGAAGCCAGGGTGGAAGAGGAGGAGGAAGATGGGAAGGAGAGGGGCTGTGGGCTCCACCACCTTTGGCCTGCTGCCAGCCCAGCCCCTCCTAGTCCAGGCAAGGCGGGGTGGAGCCACTGCGGAGATTACAAAGATAATTAGCCCTACTTATGGGCCCCTCCTGTGCACTGGGCCCTGTGCTAAGCACTTTGCATATATTTTCTCTTTTAATCCTCCAATAACCCTATGAAGCTGGTTCTATTATTTGCTCTACCCTTCCTGGTGTGGAAACTTAGACACAGGAGGCTCGGAGCTTGCCCAAGGTCACAGAGCCAGGAAGTGAGGGAGCTGGAATAGAAGCTGAGGCTTGAAGCCAGGCCTCTTAACCATTACTGAGCTCAGTTTTTAACTAAAGGCTGAAAATTAGGGCAGGACACCCTCCACCTATCCACTCAACCCCCACCCCCCACCCACCTATCCATTCCTTGGCCCCAATACACGCAGTCTCCAGGAGCCTTGGCTGTGTCACCAGCCTCTCAGAGCTCCAAGGGCAGGGGATCACAATCAGTGACACATGGGCCTCATTTCCTTCTCGGGCTGAGGATGCTGTCACACCTCAAAGACCCCCAGAGCCAGCTCTTTCTCTGCAGGGGGAGAGCCCTGGGCACCACAATTGCTGGGCATGGGCAGGGTTCCCATCTCCTGGCTGGACTGTCCCCTCCTGCGAAGGCTGTGGACTGGGGTGTCCTGGCCAGCTGTGGCTTTCAGGACCCCTCCTGGGGTCAGTGCCAGGGTGGACGTGGGCATCAGCTGTGCCCTCCATTAAACATTCAGGACCCTTCTGGGAGCAAGGAGGCAGATCGGCCAGGGAAAGGGGGAGGGGGCGAGAGGAGGGGGAGGGGAGGGTCTCTCACGGGCAGGGGGAGGGGCTGCGGAGTTCCGTGCATTAAGCGATCAGAGAGCACAATATTTCATTGCCGGCAATCGCAGCCAAGACATCAACTACTTGGGGAGAGCAGCCTTAAAAGCCTTTTGATTTTATTTCTTCCACTTTATTATTTTTTTTTTTTCCTTTCCCTTGCTGGTGTCCTTGACAAGGCTTCCCTTCCCCCATCCTGCCCCTTCTCCAACCCCAGCCGTAATGCTCCTCAAGGGCCCAGAAACCTGGCTGGGGAGGGGCTGAGGCTATGGGCTCGGCTTCTCTAAGGCTGAGAGGGCCCCCCGGGGCCTGCATCATCCCCAGCCAGACCCAGGGCTGTGTGTGCGCACGCGTGTGTGCAGGTGTTGCTTGGAGACTCCTGTGCCCTTGCGTGCATGCATGTGTCCCTGGGCACCACGGTGTCCATGTCTGAAGTATGCTCCGGCTGACACACACCCGTGTGCGCACAGGCCCCCGTGTGTATACGCGTGTGCATGCTTGGGTGACAATGTACACGCATGTATGCGTGCGTCCTCACTGTGCAAGCGCCCACAGAAAGTACCACTGAAGTAAGAGACGGAAGAGACGGGAGGTGGTGGGGAGTGGAGGGGGGCGGTGTTGGGGGCGGAGAGGGAGCGGGGAGGCAAGATCAGACCACAAAGGGAAGGCAGAGGCGGGGGCGGGAGGGAGGTTTATCCGGAGGAGTCAGCCCAGTTGGGTCAAACTAAGGACCCAGTGCAGACCCCGAGGCCCAGAGACACAGGTGTGCGCACAAACACGCACTCTGCGGAAGGACCGGGCGGGCCGGGCCGCTGCGGGACTCCTGGCCCGGCGCCCTTGACGTCAGCGGCTGGGCCGTGACGTCACCTCACCGCCCCCACCGCACTCCCGCCCCCGCCCGCGGGCACTCAGTCTCCGCTAATGGCAGGCGACGGGGAATGGCACATCTGTCTTGCCGGGAATTAGTTCATTGAATCAGGCGGCCCGAGCTGCGGCAGCGACCTCGGCCCTGGCCCCAGGGAGGGGTCTGGGCGGGCGGCTGGGGGAGGTTCAGGCTGGAGGGCTGCGTGCGGGGACGGGAGGAGGGGACTCACCTGGACTCGGGAGGGGGACTGAGCGCTCTCCAAATATAGATCAATGTCCCGCTCAGCCTCCCTCCCCAGCACCGTGAGGACCGAGGCCTGGGGCCTGGCGCCCGCCTGGTGGACCTTGGGGACTGGCTGCGGACCGGGGCCCTGCGGACGCGGCGCGGCAGGACGCTCCCTACGCCCTTCTTTCTGCACCTGCCCCTCGGGGTGGGTCCCCCTCTTCTACCCTCGCTTCCCTCCGCGGGTGTCGAGAAAGGCGGCTAATTCCCGGGCCCGGGGAGGGAGGGGGCGACTGTTCAAGTCAACACTTCCCCGCGCTCTTCCCCGACCCTCCCAGAGCGTTCCCCCTGCTCAGGGCGAGGAGCCCCGCGGGCAGTTTGTCCTAGCGGTTTTTGAGACAGAGAGGTTTACTCTAGCCTGGAGCTCTGGATGGGGCTGTCGGGCCCCAACACCTTCCCGCTGAGACCGCGGGATCTGTCCCTGGGTCCCTCTGCCTCCCTTTCCCCCACCTCCATTCTGGTTACCCCTTCTCCCCCACTCTTTCCTTCCTAACTTGAGAGCACTGGAAAGATGCTAGGAAGTTGGGCTCCCAGAGCCCCAGCCCCACCTCTTGTTCCTGCGAGACTGTGGGCAGGTAATTTAGCTTCTCATCCCCTTTCATCTGACACTGGGAAGTAATGAGGAGACCCCACTTCTCTGGGAAGTTCAATGATATGTGCGAGGGGCTTAAAATTCGCAGATTCTGGTAGCCAGTACGTTGAGGTTTTACACTGGGGAGGCAGAGCTGCCGCAGGAGTGTGGCTTCTCTAGAAAGATCCCTGGGCACTTAAGTGATGGAAGTACCACAGTGAGGACTGTGGTGATGCAAAGGGTGAAAGAGTCTGTGGGGCTGCCAGGTGGGCCAGGCTGGGGTCCCTGGAGATAGGGTCCCTTGAAATGGGGAGGCCCACCCACACCAGGGATCCCACCCCAAACCCAGGCTTTGCCTCCCTCTGCTCCTACCAGGTCGCGACAGTGACCCACTGGGCCTTTCACATAACTCCCACACCTTTGCCTGGCCCTTCCCACTTTCACCTTAATTTTGGCAACTTAATTTTGAATGTTTAATCCATGAACAGTATCACCCCCATTTCACAGACAGGAGAAGGTTTAAAAAGGCCGAGTTTCAGAGAGGTTAAGTGACCTGCCAAAGACCTCACAGCTATGACGTGGCATAGCTGGGATTTGAACCCAGGGCTCTGGCCTCAAATGTCAACTACTCTCTAATACTCTGCCTCGCCTCTGAGAACCACTTAGTTGCTAGGAGACAGCAAACTGGCAGTTACTATGGGAACTAGGCTGATGTGGAAAGTGGAGAGTTGGTGTCCAGGCAGCAATAAGGCTCCAGGTAGGTTTCGCACCCCTCCCCTGCCCCTTCTGTGGAAGCAGCCCTTGGTGTTCAGCTCTAGGTTCCAGATGGCACATGTCCTGATGGGACCTGAGGGAGGTTCTATGATGGTGAGTTATGCTGGACACTGCCCTGACAAGCCAAGAGCCCTGGTGGAGGATGTGGTCCCAAAGACGGGTCAGAGGGGCGAGACAGGCCAGAGAGCCTCACCATTCTACTTGCCGGACATTTGCTGCAGTCACACCTGCCCTGCAGACAGCAGTGCAGAGCAGATCCTCTCCTTGCAAAACAAGAAAAAGGGAAGACAGGACCATGGTGGGGCACAGACCCATGCCAGAGAGTTCTGGACCCAGGAGAACACCTCGGTTCTCTCACCTATAAAATGAGGATGATCCAGCCCCTCTCTCATACCGTACTGAGAAAATTGACAAAGATACAAAAAGCACTATGCCTGACACATAGACTTCACTGGCTCTATGGCCTAGTCACTTAGCCTCTCTGAGCCTCTGTGAAACAGGGATATTTATAGGACCTGCTTTATAGGGTTGCTGTAGGGATTCAATATGTGAATACAGGTAAAGGTCCTCCCAGGCTTTAAGGACTATCTACAGTGTTTGCTGTTCTGTTTTTTTGTTTTGTTTTGTTTTGTTTTTGGTTTGTTTTTGGTTTTTTTTGTTGTTTTTTTTGTTTTTGTTTTTGTTTTTGTTTTGAGACAGAGTCTCGCTCTGTCACCCAGGCTGGAGTGCAGTGGCACAATCTCAGCTCACTGCTGCAACCTCCGCCTTACAGGTTCAAGTGATTCTCCTACCTCAGCCACCCGCATAGCTGAAATTACAAGATCACACCATCATACCCAGCTAATTTTTGTATTTTCAGTAGAGACGGGATTTCACCACATTGGCCAGGCTGGTCTCAAACTCAGCCTCAAGTGATCCACAAGCCTTGGCCACCCAAAGTGCTGAGATTACAGGCATGAGCCGCCATGCCCGGCTGGCTGTTCTGTTTTTAGAGTAGATCTCCCCAGCCCCAGGAGTCCAGGTCACTCTGAACCCCCATCCTTTTTTCTCTCCGTCTCAGGAGAAAAGCCTCCTGCTGCCTCTAACCTTTTGCCAGGTGCATAAGGAGGAGCTGAAGTGAGAAACAGGACCCTCTGAGGCCCCAGGCCGCCCCTGCTCCAAGGTCTGAGGTCTCTGCCAGGCCACACTTCAGGGACCCGGACACTGGGAGGCTGGGGCAGCAGGGAGTGAGGAATGGAGGCGGCGCTGGCAGCTCCATTTGCTCCTGGCCAGCCTGTCAGTCCCTTAATCTGATCCCCGAGGAGCAGTGCAGAGGCTTCACTCTGGATGACAAACGAGGAGGGGAGAGTCCTGCTCTGCCTGGACTCCGGGTGAATAATGGCCTTGCATTAAGATATTAGGTCTGGGCGACAAGAAATGTGCCCTCCCCAACATGGCTGGGAAGAGCCCAGAGAGGAAGGGAGGCTTCCTGAGGACTGAGCCCCTGAGAAGGGCTGGGGCAGCTGAGGGATTTCTAGAGAGGGCTTGGGAAGGGGGAGGGTGGGGTGAGGGACACGGAGACAGGCCACAGAGATGCCCGGAAACAGAGACACCGCAGGGAGAGAAGAAGCAGAGAGGGAGGGTGATAGGGATAGACAGGCTTCCTGAGACACAGAAAGAGGAGCAGGGGTGTCAGAGGGAGACAGAGGCAGAGGCCCAGATGAAGGTGGTGGGGAGGGAAAGGGAAGGAGAGAGGAAAGAAGGACAAAGAGACAACTTGGAGGGAGGGGGACAGGTGGACGGGGGAGGCCCTCTGTTCTCACAGGGCAAAGATGCCTCCCTTGGGGGCTTCAGATTCCCACTGGGGGCTGTGTCCCTAACCCTCCAGGGAGGGCCAGGTTGGAGACGGAACTTCAAGGCTGGCCCCCGGACGTCCCTCTACTTGATCCTGAGCCTCCGGGATGGGGAGACACTGGCTGGGAACGACTATTCTCTCGTAAGTGGCTCAGGCGAATGTGCTGGGCTTCCAACACAGGGCAGCACCCTTCCATGGGCAGCCTGCTTCTGGAGGAGAGGGGTCCTGGCCCCCAGGGAGGGGGGACACAGGGACCAGCACAGAGGGTGAGCCCCAGCTCTGCGCTCCTGCACTGCTCTGCAAGCCCCAGATCCCCACAGCCTGAGTTCTGAAATGCAGGGCTGCCTGGGTCAGGGACCTCTGGAGAAGATGAGCCAGGCCCAGAGCAAGGCGTGGAGAGAGCGAAGCCTGGAGAGAAGAGGCTGGGAGAGCAACACAGGCAGAGGGGATTCCTGACAGGCTCTGGGGGCAGCCTGCCTCTCTGTCACCACAGTTCAGCCTCCCTGGCCCCCACAGGCCCAGGTACAAATCCTAGCTCCATCCCTTTTTGTTCTGTGACCCAGTGCGCGTTGTGTAACATACTGTGCCTCACTCAACGGCCCCGCGTGTGAAGGGGTGTGATTAGGATTAGAGCCCCTCCTGCATGCAGCTTCTGTGGGGGTCACTGAGCCTGTACCTGGAGGATTCCTGGAGCCAGGTGCCATGAGCTAATGGTTCAGCGAACCCCACAAGCCATCATTTATCTTATGATTTCTCTAGGCCGTGTCTGTGTAAACAAGATGACACTGAGAACAAGTCCCTGCACCTCCTCTTTCTTCCTCCTTTTTCTTCCTTTCTCCCCACCGGCTCTTGCCCAGACCTGAGAATCCTGACTCACCTTGCCAAGCCATCCACCTATCCACATCTCAATTTCCGCATCTGCAAAATGGGCACACTGTGAGACTCCACGGAAGTGGTGTGGGTAAGCACTGAGGGAAGCCCACAGAAGCCTTGTTCAGATGCCCTCTGCTCTTAGGACCCCTCTCCTCCAGGAGCAGGCTGCCCAGGGAAGGGTGCTGCCCCTGTGGTTGGAGGCCCAGCACGTTGGCCTGAGCCACTGTGACAGGACAGCCATCCCCAGCCAGTGTCTCCCCACATGTCCACACAAATGGGGGAAGGACTGGGAGCCTCCCAGGGTGGAGATACTCAGGCACAGCTGTCAGGTGAGGGAGACCCCCAAAACCAGGCCTAGGGCCCCATGTGCTTGGGAGTAGAGGACCCCCTTCCCCTGCAGCCCTAGCCCCTCCTCATCAGGACCCCCTTCCCCTGCAGCCCTAGCCCCTGCCCTGCTCAGCTCTCGGAGCTGCCCGCTGCAGATGGCCCCCGCCCGGTGTCCCGCTGTGCTGTTGCCCCCGTGAATTGCTTAGTAACTGTTGAGTGAGGAGGCTGCAGCTCACTTGGGATTGCACATGTGGGCAAAGCTGCCTGGCGGGCAGCTTGAACAGGGAGGGGGTGATATGGAAACAGGAAAGGCAACTTTGGAGAAGGAGGGGGGCAGAGTGGAAAGATCATGGGGAGTCGGGAAAAGCAGAAGGCTCACCTCCCTGAGCCCCAGAATACTCCGAGGCAGAGAGGCTGTGTCCTGCTGGGTAAGCTGAGGGAGGAAGGTTGGGCTTGTCATGGGGAGATGGGTACTGCGGCATCCACAGCCACTGAGATCTTCCCTCACCTGCCCCAAGGTCTCCCCCTAAATCTCCCGGCTTCGACCCCTTGGTTTTGTTTAGCTCTCAGCCCTTGTGAGGTCCTGGAATTTGGCCCAGGGCTGCCCAGGGCTTCCTAGTCCTTCAAGGCCTGTGACTCTCACTGAGCGCCACCAGGAGGCACCGCCACACCTGCTTACCCAGGTGGGCCCTGGGACCCTCCAGCCTGGCAGGTGGGGAGGAGGGACTTCCTCAGGGTAGAGGTGGGGAAGGTCTTTGGGCCTCAGGCCTCGCGGCTCAGAATCAGCGATCACAAGGTGACCGTTTATCTCTCCCGACCTCCCAGGGCTTCTTGCCCTGACCACAGACCCCTGCCCCCCCCACCAGCTCACACACACCCCCACAGCCACACTAGGTAAGTGACAGGTGTCCCACCAGAGACTCGCGCCCCAGTGCCACTGCAACTCCATCCACGGTCAGCTTTTCTGGTCACTCCCTCAGTCCCCACCCTCTGAGTCCTCCACCTTAGTGTGGGCAGAGGGCCAAGTCTGGGGCCCAGCAGGGCCACACCTGCTGCACACCCTCTTCTCTCTGAGCCTCCATCGCTTCCTGAAGGTTCCCAGACATGGTTTGTTTGGACTCATCTGGCACTTTGATACTTTGATATTCCTTCGGCACTGCCAGGCCACCCCAGGTTGAGGTAAGGCCTGGAGTCACTGTGTTTATCCCTGAACCAGCTCCCTGCCCCCGCCCCTCCAGTCATGTGCCCTTTGCCCTCCAGAAATAAACAAAGCCCCTGAAATATCTTTACAATTTTTTTTCTGTAGATAATACACCCATATGATTGAAAAATCGAAGCAATTCAAAGTGCCACTCTCATTCCCATGCACCTGGTTTCCTCTTCTACCCCATAACCCCAGGGGGCTACTTTAATTCTGTGTGTAGTCTAAAACAAATTAAAATGTGTGCTTTTCTTTTTGTCCTTTCTCACACAAAAAGTAGAATGCCGTGTACACTGTTCCTCATTTTGTTTTCACTTAATCTATCTTGACATTCTTTCCACAGCAATACATTCCTTATTCCTTTTTCACAGCTATGTAATATTTCATCTTTCTCTGTCACCCAGACTAAAGTGCAGTGGTACAATCATAACTCATTTCAACTTCAAATTCCTGGGTTCAAGTGATACTCCCACTTCAGCCTCATGAGTACATAGAGTACAGCTACATGCCACGATGCCCAGCCAATTTATTTATTTATTTTTATTTTTATTTTTGAGACAGAGTCTTCCTCTTTCACCCAGGCTGGAGTGCAGTGGCACCATCTCAGCTTACTGCAACCTCCGCCTCCTGGGTTCAAGCAATTCTGGTGCCACTGCCTCCTGAGTAGCTGGGATTACAGGCATGCACCACCACACCTGGCTAATTTTTGTATTTTTAGTAGACATGGGGTTTCACCATGTTGGCCAGGCTAGTCTCGAATTCCTGACCTCAAGTGATCCACCTGCCTCAGCCTCCCAAATTTCTGGGATTACAGGCATGAGCCACCGCAGACAGCCAATGCCTAGCTAATTAAAAAAAAAAAAAATTTTTTTTTTTTTTTTTGCAGATACGGGGATCTTGCCATGTTGCCCAGGCTGGTCTCAAAACTCCTGGCCTCAAGCAGTTCCCACTTCAGCCTCCCAAAAGGCTGGGATGACAGGCATGAGTCACCATTCCCAGTCTTGTACATAGTTTATTCAACTCAGTCCTTCCTCCATCACTACCTGTTGCTACTTTTCTTTTTTGCGCTTTCTAACAATGTTGCAGTGAACATCTTTCTACATCTGTCATTTTATAACTGTGTTTCTGCACATATCTGTAGGATAAAATGCTCTGAAGTGGGAGTACTAAAGATTAAGAATGCGTGAGACCAGGCATGATGGCTTGACACTTTGGGAGGCCAAGCCATGAGGATTGTTGAACTCAGGAGTTCAAGACCAGCCTGAGCGACACAGCTAGACCTCTTCTCTATAAAAAACTTAAAAAATTAGCTGGGTATGGCAGCAAACGCCTGTGGTCCCAGATACTCAGGAGGCTGAGGCAGGAGGATCACTTGAGCCCAGGAGTCCAGGTTACAGTGAGCCGTGGCCACACTATTGCACTCCAGCCTAGGTGGCAGAATGAGACCCTGTCTCATTTAAGAGAAAGTAAAAATTCAAAGGAGAATAAGAGTGTGTGTACTGTGGGTAGGTATTTGTGTAGGCATTGTCAATTCTCATTATGACTCTCCCAAAAGCAGTGAATGAGACTGTTTCTTAACAGACTCACCAAAATCAAACTGTTGGATTTTTGCCATAAATTCACTTGTGTTCAGTGCCCTCTCCTCCAGGAAGCCTGCCTTGACCTCCAGAGTGTAAGCAAGCCTCTTCACCCCATCCCCAGCACTCAAGGCTTCTCCAGTACAGCGCCATGTGCATTTGAGATGACTTACATAGTCCTCGCTAATTTTTTTTTCGGGTGGTTTTTTTGTTTTGCTTTTTTTTTTTTTTTTGAGACGGAGTCTCACTCTGTCGCCCCGGCTGGAGTGCAGTGGCGTGAACTCGGTTCACTGCAAGCTCTGCCTCCCAGGTTCACACCATTCTCCTGCCTCAGCTTCCTGCCATTCTCCTGCCTCAGCTTCCTGAGTAGCTGGGGCTACAGGCACCCACCACCACACCCGGCTAATTTTTTTGTGTTTTTAGTAGAGAAGGGGTTTCACCATGTTAGCCAGGATGGTCTTTATCTCCTGACCTCATGATCCGCCCGCCTTGGCCTCCCAAAGTGCTGGGATTACAGGTGCGAGCCAGTCCTTACTATTATTACTTCTTTACCATTTGCCTACCACCAGGCTATAAGCTCCATGAGGGCGGAGACTGTGCCCCAGTCCTCAGCGCAGCATGGGCATGTCATAGATGCTAAGCACACCTTTGTCATCTGGGACAGCCCCCTGTGTGCCCAGCACCCTAGCAGATGCTTTGACTGGGTGGCCTAAGCTGAGCCCCTCAACAACCTTCTGAGGAAGGCCCTGGTATTAGCTCCACTGAGTAGATGAGGAGACAGGAGGTAATTTGCTCAAGAACTCACAGCTGGCCAGCTGGGAAGTCCTTACCCCTCACCCCCACCCCTCCTCCCAACATACTGGCTTGATTTCTTCCCTGCTCTGGTCCGTGGGGTCTCCAATCCCCAGGAGGCATGGTCTGGCCCAGGTCACAGTAGCAAGCCCAGGATCGGCCCCTCCACACCACCTGCAGTGACGCAGAGTCAAGCTGGGAGCTGGCCTGAGTCCCTAGGGGCCTTGTCAGCCTGCATGGTCAGGTTCCCTGTGCAGTGGCAGTGGCAGGGACCACAGTGACCCTGGTAGCCATACAGTTGCTACAGCCATTTCCCGGAGGCCCCGTGGCTGTGCTGGCTTTGTGCCCAACTGTCACTCTGTCCCCAGTGGCTCCTCATGCTGCCTGCCTGCCTCCCTGCCTCCCATTAATCATGTGTGCAGGATTTATTTTCTCCAGCAATTTATTTCAGCAAATGCAATCTGGGTGTGCCCGCAGGTGGGCAGGATGCTCCGTTGCTGCCAGAGTCACAGAGCCCAGCTTTATTGTCAGGCTGACAGGCATGATTCACCAGCGAGCACCCCCACCGCAGATGCCAGGTCTAGCCAAGCCCTGGGGCAGGATGCTAAGGACCCCTGGGACTGTTCCCACCCCGACATCACTGAAAACCTCAAAGTCCCATAGGCCTGGGAGTCCAGCTTGCCCCACTCTCTTTACTTGGGTTTTGCTGCCCCTACCAATGCTAGCTTGCTAAAGGGGTATAGGGGGAGATTAGCCCTCTCTGTCCTTGGCCTAAAACGGGCAGCCAGAAGTCTTTTCTGAAGATCCAGGTGGTGGCTCTTTTCAGTTTCCTGACCTGGGGAAGGAGGAGGTGCTCCCTCCAGAGCCCCCTCCTCCCCAGCACTGCCGGGCAGCCCAGCCCTAATTCCCATGACAGTCACGGAGGGAAACAATCAGCTAATGCAAACCCTGCCATCCCCATCACCACACCCACAACACGCATTCTCCTTTCTGGGGCTCCCTTTCATTCCTTAATCACCCCATGCCCCTCTCCCTAGGCTACCAAGTGTGGCTCCCTGGGGCTAGGGAAAAGGACATGGCTTTCAGGCCAGGACAGGAGCCAGTGGCTGCTCAGCTGTGATTTCAGGTCCTGAGTCACTGCTGCTCCCAGTTATCTGCCCACTTACAGGCCTTGGAAGTAGAAAGGGAAAGAGCTGTGGGCAGGGGTGGGCAGGGACTCACCACTTGTCCTGGCCCTCACCAAGCCCTTTGCAGCCGGCACCCACTCCCCCAAGCCCTGCAGTGTTTCCAGGGGCCCAGACCCTCGCCTGCGGGTCTGGAAGCACCTGCTTCCTCCCTTAGTATCCCCCGGGTCCATCCTGAGGCCCTGCCCCCAGCTTGCCCTGCCTGGCCAGGCTGCCTCTAATGCTGCAGATAATTTCTGCTGTCGCAAAGCCATTACCCTGCAAATAGGCTGGCTCCAGCATGTGTGTGCGTGTATGTGTGTGTGCGTGTTCCTGTGTGTGTGCATGCGCACGTGTGTACAGGGGAGGGGTGGCTGCGGCAGGCAAAGCGCCTTGTTTATGCCTCGCTCACCGCTGTAATTGCCTCGGGGGATTTATTGGCTTTGTAAGCTCTCCCTGCACCCTACATGGCCTCCACCTGGCCCTGAGTGATGAGGCTTGGAGCTCTGGGCAGGGGGCCGGACATGCCCAGCAGGAGGGTAAGTGAGGCCTTACAGAGGGCCCCCTGACCTAGGCACCCACCCCTTCCTGCTCCCTGCCTGCTGGCTGGACACAGGAGAGAGTAGCTGGAGCACCCCCATGAGGCCTCCCCAACCTCAGGGGCTCTGAGGAGGTTGCCAGATAGATGCAGAAGGGACACTGGAGGAACTTTGGTGGCACCCGTGTCTCTGGTTTCTCCTCCTCCTCTCCCCTTTAGGTCCCTGGTCTCCCATCATCTGCAGGCCCCAACCCCACGCCTAGGTGTCTTCTCAGCTGTTCTGCCTCACCCACTCCTGCCTCACACAGCTGACTCCCCCGCAAGAGGAGACAAGGCCTCGGCCCCAACCCTTTCATCCATTTCAAGAATCTTCAACCTTTATGTGGATACCTCAGCAAACACCTGCAGGGTTAGCAGTCAGAAGGCACCTGTGGACTCCCGAGGCAGGGCTGGGCAGAGGTTGAGGGTGTGACCTCTGGCAGTAGGCAGAACAGCCTACTCCAGTTCTTTTCTCCAGTTCCTACCAGTGTGGTCTCAGCTACGTCAATCAACTTCTCTGAGCCTCAGTGGCCTCATCTGTAAAATGGGTCTGACAACGCCTGCCTCAAACAGTTATTGTGAAGGTTTGATACATTGTAATACATCGAACTACATGAAATTCCCTTTACTCAACCAGCTTTTGACATTAATGAATATTTACTCGGTGAAATATTATATCAATAAACTCTGTCTCATTGATAAGATTTCTACTTGATGCCTGTCCTTTTTTTTTTTTTTACTCTTGATGTTTCGTATTTGTATAAATGCTACCTGCTGATTTTAAAGAATTCAAATAACACAGGAAAGCACACAGAAGAAAGTAAAAAGCAAAACACAATAAAATAAATCTCCATTTCAGAAATTAAGCCATCATTAATAAATAACCACCATTTCCCAAAATTTATTTTTGCATTGATGCAGATAAAAGCTTGGAGAGATAGATTGCTAGAAATTTGCTGTAAGGAGGGATCCTATTGAAAATTTTAATATGACTTATTAAATCTAATTTGAGTTTATGTTGGCAGCAGTAAATGACTGGAAGTAACCATGAAGAGAACCCCATGACTCCAGGAAACGTCTTTGCATCAGAGAGATGGTGCTTTCTAAAAAGATCATCTAAGGCCGGGCGCAGTGGCTCATGCCTGTAATCCCAGCACTTTGGGTGGCTGAGGCAGGCGGATCACTTGAGGTCAGGAATTTGAGACCAGTCTGGCCAACATGGTGAAACCCCGTCTCTACTAAAAATACAAAATTAGCCAGGCATGGTGGCTACACAGGAGTCCCAGCTACTCGGGAGGCTGAGGCACGAGAATCCCTTGAAACTGGGAGGCAGAGTTTGCAGTGAGCTCAGATCATACCACTGCACTCCAGCCTGGGTGACAAGGGTGAAACTCCATCTCAAATAAAAATCATCTAAGTTAACAAAAAGATTTGAAAGCAACAGCAATGGGAAATATTGATCAGGGAGACTCTACTATGTAGGAGGAGGGGAGAATGTTAATAGTAGCATAGAAATTGAAGGTGTTAAATTAGCAGATTTCAAAGAAACACAGCCATCAGCCAGATTGAAAGAAAGGAAAGAAAACTTAAGGAGATCACAAGAAAAAAGACAAAAAAACAAAACAAAAAAAAAGAACGAGAGAGGAAACAAATAAAATTGTGAAATGGTTTGCATTCTTTCATCACAGGATTGAACAGTGGTCTTCAGTGGCATCGGTGGTGGTCTGGATGTGTCCATGCCCAAAATATTGGGTGAGAAGAGACCGGGGAGGCCACGGGTCTCACCTACTGCAGAAAGCCCTGGATACAGATTCCAGGGTCACTCCATTGTCAGAGACCCACAGAGCCTGCAGGCGTCCCAGCTTCAGCAGAGCTCCCTCCTGGGCTAGACAGCACCTCTGCCTCTTCAGAGCCCTCTTAAAGTCAAATACAGGCCAAGCATGGTGGCTCGTGCCTGTAATTCCAACACTTTGGGAGGCTGAAGCAGGAGGATTGCTTGAACCCAGGAGTTCAAGACCAGCATGGGCAATATAGCAACAACTCGTCTCAAAAAAAAAAAAAAGTCAAGTTCAGCCCATGAGGGATAGGGAAGGTCAGAACAGAAAGCAAAGCTGAAAAGCTAAAAGAGACAGGCAATCCATGAGGAAGGCCCCATGGGGTGAAGTGAGCCCCTACTCAGACAAGCTGGGGCCCAGGCCACACACAACCTGGGGAGCCCCTCCCCCTTCTGCAGTTTCACATCATTCTCTGCAGTTTCACATCAAGCTCCCTTGCTGTTCCCAAGCTCAGGCCCTCCCTGCCCTCTATTCATGCAGGGAAACAGCATTTATCTATTCCGTCACATTTACAAAGAGCTGATCTAGAGCAATGACCACAATCCCTGGCAGCCCTTTGCAGGAGGCCTAACTGTGTCAGCTCCTTAAATCCCCGCCAACAAGACGGGGATTACTGGCCCATTTCCCAGATGAGGACATGAGGTTGACAGAGGAGAAGTATATTAGTTTCCGAGGGCTGCTGTTACAGGTTACCACAAACCAGGTGGCTTCAGACGACAGAAATTTATTCTTTCACAGTTTTGGAGGCTAGAAGTCTAAACAAGGGGTCAGTGGGGCCCTGCTCTCTTGAAGGCTCTCCAGGAGAACCTGTCCCATGCCCTTGTCATAGCTCCAGTTATTGCTAGCTGTCCTTGGCATTCCCCAGCTTGAATTGCATCTCTCCAGCCTCCGCCTCTCTTGTCACATGACATTCACTTGTGTGTCTCTGTCTCTGTGTCTTCTTGTAAGGACACCAGCCATATTGGATGAAGGGCCCACCCAACTCCATTGTGACCTCATTATTAACTGACTACTACAGCAGCAACCCTATTTCTGAATAAGGTCATAGTCTGAAGTACTGGTTGAACTTCCACATATCTTTTTAGGGACATGATTCCGCCCATAACAGGAAGAGATTCACCCAAAGTCACATGGAGGTGCAATTGAATCTCCATGCCAAGCTCTGAATTGTGGTCTCATGCCAAGAAGAGCCTAACTCAACCTCCCCTCGCACCTTCATAGGGCAGCCGCACTGTGGTCAGCAGAGCTGGCCTAGCTGCAGGTCCCACCCTCCCATCTAGGGATAGAGCCCCAAAGGCAGCCTGCTCAGCTGCTGCTCCCACTCTGCCTTTTTTATTTATTTATTTTTTTTCTTGAGACAATGTCTTGCTCTGTCTCCCATGTTGCAGTGCAGTGGCACATTCTTGGCTCACTGCAACCTCTACCTCCCAGGCTCAAGTGATCCTCCCACCTCAGCCTCCGAAGTAGCTGGGACCACAGGTGCATGTGAACATGCCCAGCTAATGTTTGTATTTTTTTCTTTCTTTTTTTTTTTTTTTTTTTGTAGAGATGGGGTTTCACCATGTGGCCCAGGCTCCTACTATGCTTTTGTCCACTTCATTGGAGAGGACTAGGAGGCCAGGGGAGTTTGGGAAGGAGGGAAGGACAAGCACCTCCATGACATGGGGGGTCTTCAGGGGCTTGGAAGAGGAAGGCCCTTCCCCAAAGGACAACTGCAGAGATACTGCATCACAGGCAGGTGCCCTTCCAGGTGCCGGCAGGTGCCCTTCCAGGTGCCGGCTCTCTCCTTTCCATTTCCAGAGGCCCAGCCCTTCCCACCTTCATTCCTCCTCTGAGGAGGCTGTGGGACTGACTTGTATCACCTGAGTCCACTGGAACCTCCTGACAGGAGCCTGCTGGGGTTTTCCAGAGATAACAGTGACAAGGTCCAAAGTTCTTTCCCTGTCTCTTCTTGAAATGGGAAGGTTGAGACCAAGGCTTGCCTCTGCCTGTGGGAAGGATGGAGATGGAGCAGCTATGACCTCGGAGGACACCCAGGGGTAGAGAGAGGGCCTGCAAGTGACAGACAGGACCTCTCTCCTCCCAGGGAAGAGATATGGAAGCCTGGAGTGGAGGCAGTGAGGGAGAAAGAGGAGAACTAGGGGCTTTCCTGGTCACCTTTGCATCCTTCCTGCAACCTGGACAGTCACCAGGCTCCGCCCAAAAGGAGAAGAAAGAGGGAGAGCCTGGGACAGCAGGGGTGGGGGCGAGCTCTGCACCTCTCTGAGCCACATTCTCTCCCTGTATCTGGAAATAGCTGCCTTAAGTTCCCCTCAGAAAATGTTGCTTCTCTTTGCCTGACCCAAACTTGAAGGAAGAGGAACTGCTGGGCCTACCAGAGGAGGGCAACCGGGACTGGACAGGCCAGGTGCGGCCGTGAGAGCAAGGGCAGCAGAGCATGGACAGGGAGCTGGCAGGGGAGGGGAGATCCCAGCACTGCTTTGGGCAGGTTAAGATAGAAGTGCCAGGAGGCAAGAGATGTAGCCCTGGAGCAGGGGAGGGGCCAACGCTGATTTTTTTTTTTTTTTTTTGATACGGAGTCTTCCCCTGTTGCCCAGGCTGGAGTGCCGTGGTGCAATCTCGGCTCACTGCAACCTCTGCCTCCTGGGTTCAAGCAATTCTCATGCCTCAGCCTCCCAAGTAGCTGGGGTTATAGGCGCCCACCACCACATCAGTTAATTTTTATATTTTTAGTAGAGATGGGGTTTCACCATGTTGGCCGGGCCGGTCTCAAACTCCTGACGTCAAGTGATCCGCCTGCTTCAGCCTCCCAGAGTGCTGCGATTACAAGCATGAGCCACCACATCTGGTCTTCAGGGCTGATCTTTCATTCATTTAGCACATGCATGAGATGCTGGGCCAGCACGGAGCCCAACAAACAAGCCCTGCCCTCCAACTGGGAACTGAAATGCGAGCCTCTCCCTCTTACCAGCTTCCTCGATTCCTGATCAAGGAATTCAAATTCCATGATTCCTCCTGAGACCTCACCTGTCCTTTCCAGCTTGGCTGGGGAAGCAAGGGAGGCTGCTGTGCTCCACCAAGGCCCCTCGCCCCTGTCCTGTTTTCCTATTCACTCGGGGAAGGAGCCATAGAGGATGGCATACATTTCGGCAGGTCCCTGGCATCGAGCTGCTCACTGGCAGGAGGTCTGGGGCCAACTGCTGGTACCCTCTTAACTAGACTATGGGAGACTGAGCCCCTTATAACAGCCAAGAACCCCCTTCAACATCCTGCAACACAGGAATAAATAAAGAAAATACGAAGTCCGGGGCCAGGTGCAGTGGCTCATGCCTGTAATCCCAGCACCGTGGGAGGCTGAGGTGGGCAGATCACTTGAACCCTGGAGTTCCAGACCAGCCCGGGGAATACAGGGAGACGCTGCCTCTACAAAAAATTTAAAAATTAGCCGGCGTAGTGGTGTATGCCTATGGTCCCAGCTACTCAGGTGGCTGAGGCAGGAGGATCACTTGAGCCCAGGAAGTCGAGGCTGCAGTGAGCCGTGATTTGTGCCACTGCACTCCAGCCTGGGTGACAGAGTGAGACCTTGCCTCAAATGTAAAGACAAAAAAATAAAGAAAATAGAAGAGGGTTGTGTTACAGAGAACAAGACTGCGGGATAGAGGCCTGGAAGTCTCTCCATCACATTCCAATGGAGGAAGCAGACAGGGAGTGAGTGCACACTTAATAATAAACAAAGTAATTTTATGAGGTGGGATTTTGATGTGCTTTCTAAGAGGTGACCTGTGGGAGTGGACAAAATTGAGCCAGACTTGGGGGTGGATCCATACAGAAGAGAGGAGAGGGCTCGGGACCCAGCTGTGGGCACAGGAACCAGAGAACAGCAGAACGGGGTTGAGCAGTACGGTCCACGCCGAAATGTCCCTCCGTTTTCTTTGGCAGTGGCTGGATTCTCACCCTGCCTCCCACCTGAAGACCAGAGTCAGGAGGGAGGCCCAGGGACTCTGTGTGGGCTTGCTGTGGCCTGGCCTGCATGACTCGGCAAGAATGGGCAGGACATACCTTCCTGGAGGGATTCCCCAGGGGAAGTGTCCATAGAGCTGCCTGCGGGGCTGGCTCCATCTGCTTATCCCCTCAGCTTGGATGCGGTAACCTGCAGGGCAGAAGCTCTGTCAAAGCTGTGGCCTCTCCATCCAGAGGCCTGTGAGGATTTCCCAACCACCTTCTCTGTTCCTGGGTCCCCTGCCTTGATGGCTCTTACTGGGAACCATAGGCGATCTTCCTTTGGATGCTTTCTCTGTGTATGCTAAAATTCAAGCTGTGTTGAGCTGATGCCCTGTCTGCCAAGATTTTGGAGGTCATTGATAAAAAGATGGATAGATGGATAGATACTCTGGTAAACAGAGTCCTTTCCAACGTCACCAAATTCACTCACCAGAATCATCCGCAGACAGTATTTTCAGGGCATTCCCAAAGCAGAGGTATTGTCACGGTGAGGTGCGGTGGTAACTGGGGAAAGGGGTCCTTAGCATGGTGTGCTGGTGACTGTGGAACAGCTGGCTCTCCAGGCGGAAAGAGCCCTGGGTCATAGCATTTGCTGATGAATATTCTCACCAGTTCACCTCACATGAATTGGGGTGCCTGGGCAGCGCAGACGGGCACTACCCTACCCCAGGTGGTAACTCGATCCCAGAAGAGCTGCGTGATCCTGCCCATGAGACTCCAGAGGACTCCAGAAGAATCTCCACTGCCAGATCAGGGTCACGGAACAATGTCGGACAGGCGGAGCGGGCACCGTGCAGGGCCAGGAGGTCTGGGAGAGCGTCAGAAGCTGCTAGGGCCTGTCCTCTCGGAACTGGGCCACTGTGGGCCTTTCATCTCCCGCCTCCCTTTCTGCACCACTCCTGCGGCTGCCTGCCTCTGCCCCTTCCCACCCCACCACCCCCAGTGCGGCAATTACGGCGCTAATTAGGCTGCTTTGATCATCTTTAGAAATGGCCACATTGGGGAGGGACTCTGCCAAGCAATTAGGGGCAGAGGGGTGGGGAGCTCCAGGGCTTCCTCAGGGGGTGGGGCTGCTGAGAAACCCCAGACACCCCCTGCCCTCCTCCCTCCAGGAGTATCTGCCCCCGTCATAGCTGTAAGCTCCTCAGGGGGTAGAGGCAGATGGGGATCCCCCCCATCTCAGCCCTGAAGCCAGGGCCCGCCCCCACCCAGCAGCCCCCCTCTGCCTGGCCTGCAGCCCAACCGTCAGCTCTTCTTCCCTGTCTTGGCCCCTTTGATGGAGCCGCAGAAACAAGGGCTCCTTTGACAGAAGGGGGGCTCAGAGCTGGGATGATGAGACTTGAAAGGTGAAGGTCAAGCCCACTACTCCACTCCTCCCCCAGTCTTGGCCACCCTCCCATGCACCCCTCCCCCAGGCTGTCCTCTATAAAGACCCCGCAGCCCCGTTCCCCTGTGGGCTCCTAGGAGTTAAGGGCCAGGTGAGGGCTGACCAGGGAGGCGGGTAATTTTGATGTAAGAGAACGGGGTCAGATGATTTGAGGGACAAGAATTCAGTGCCTGGGGGCCGAAAGGCAGCAGAAGGCGGGCACCAAAGGATAGGCACCCGGAAGGTGGACTCCGAGGAGGAGAGAGGACGGGGGTCTCTCACCCCAGCTCCTGGTCACCATGCTGCTGGCTGTGCTGCTACTGCTACCTCTCCCAAGTTCATGGTTTGCTCACGGGCACCCACTGTACACGCGCCTGCCCCCCAGCACCCTGCAAGGTAAGCCCAGGCTGGTCTGAGAGCCGCGGAGTCGGGAAGAACGTAGAGGAAGTGGGACCCTGGGCGGACGGGGACAGAAGAGCTTGTCACCCCTACTCATAAGGACCTTTGGCCCCTTCTGCCCACCCTGCTGCGAGAAGGGGCCAAGAACGGAGATATAGGTGGGAGAGGAGGGGTGTGGCGGGAGAGGGAAGGGGAGCTGTCAAGCATGCCGAAAGGAATGGAGAGAAGGCCCCGTGGAGCAGAGAGAAACAGCCCGGGGCAGTATCACACCCTTGGCTGTCCTGGCCGAAGGTAGGCCACTCAAACACAGCTACTTTCAGTCAATAAGACTGAGTTCTGTGATGTATCTTTGGGGTGGTGTCTTTAAAAAATTGTTAAGGAAAAGCACCTTTCAAAGATTCCAGTCCAACTCAGTTGAATTAGGGAGATATCTTGGGCTGAGAACCTGGGACCATGGGCTCTGAGTGCTGGGCCCAGCTTCCCAGGGCCTCACTCACCTCATTTTGTCCCAGGCTTGTGGGTCTCCTGAGGCAGGGCTCAGGGCTGGGACCAGGAGGATAAGGCTGAGGCTCTTCCCCAACCACGCATGATTGTGTGCCCCCTGTCCTAGCAGTTCTGTCGGCCCAGGGGACTCAGGCGTTGCAGGCAGCCCAGAGGAGTGCCCAGTGGGCAATAAACCGAGTGGCGATGGAGATCCAGCACAGATCGCACGAGTGCCGAGGTGCCCACCCTGCCCCCCATGCCCCACTGAACTTGCTGCCTACCCTGGGCCCATTCTGCTGCCCCTGTCCCTTCCCTTCAGCCTTAACTCCCCTCTTGGGGGCAGAGACTGAGTTGGGCCGCAACCAAGACGATATTTGTGAAGGTCCGTCTCTCCAAGTGGAAGGGACTTGCTAGGCTTGGGGCATGGCCTGTGCAAAGGCAGGGAGGCAGAAACACTCTGTGCTCCTGTGGTGACCAGGAGAAGTTCATGGTTGTTGAAATAGAACCTGTGTGGGCTGGAGGGCTGAGAGACGGGGAGAAAGAGGCTCGGCCCAGCCTGGGGTGAGGACGGGCGAGAGGGCGGCAGTAAGACTCAAAGCCCTGTTTCTCCGCAGGATCTGGGCGCCCCAGGCTTCAAGCTCCCCTCCAGGACCCACCTGAGCCAGGTGAGGCTGGAAAGGCTGGAGAGGGCAGGCCTGAGAGCCCGGTGGGCCTCGAAGGCGAGGATGGCCAGAACATGTCTCTCGTGACACCCCTTGCCCCTTTCTAGGGCGGTGCGGCGAGAGGCGCCCGAGCACTGCCAACGTGACGCGGGCCCACGGCCGCATCGTCGGGGGCAGCGCGGCGCCGCCCGGGGCCTGGCCCTGGCTGGTGAGGCTGCAGCTCGGCGGGCAGCCTCTGTGCGGCGGCGTCCTGGTAGCGGCGTCCTGGGTGCTCACGGCAGCGCACTGCTTTGTGGGGTAAGTAGGGCCCCCAGGCCCTGCCCAGCCGGGGTCCCCAGCTCTGGGCCCCGCACCTGCCGGGTTGTCCGGCGGGCGACGCGCGGGAAAGGTGGTCTCTGCTGCCCCCTGGCGGCTGCCGGCCCCAGGCTGCCCTGTCTCAAGGGGCAGAGCGCGCCCCGCCAGGATGCCAGCCCGGAGGGGGTGGCACTGCCGGGCGCGTTCGCCCCTCTGGGACAGGACCCCTCCCCGGCCCGCCCTCCCTGCCCCCAAGTAGAGAAAGCCCTGCGTGCGGGCGGAGGGGTAGGGTCTCCGAGGGGCCCGCTGCGTGTGCCCCTGTCCTTCCTGCGTCTCAGCCACCGCTCGTCCCGCAGCGCCCCGAATGAGCTTCTGTGGACTGTGACGCTGGCCGAGGGGCCCCGGGGGGAGCAAGCGGAGGAGGTGCCAGTGAACCGCATCCTGCCCCACCCCAAGGTAAGAAGGCAGTCTCCAGGCCCCCAAGGCTGGGAACCGCACCCCCACTCGCGCCTCCTTGACCCTGCGCCGCCTCCCCCTCCTCAGTTTGACCCGCAGACCTTCCACAACGACCTGGCCCTGGTGCAGCTGTGGACGCCGGTGAGCCCGGGGGGGCCGGCGCGCCCCGTGTGCCTGCCCCAGGAGCCCCAGGAGCCCCCTGCCGGCACCGCCTGCGCCATCGCGGGCTGGGGGGCCCTCTTCGAAGGTACTGGGCGTGGGTGAGCCGGCGCGTGGTGGGAAGAATTGGAGGTCCGAGGTAATAGAGTGTGGGGAGGCCGGGTTGCCTTGGAAAAATGCTGCCTGCTCTTTCAAAGGGGAGGAATCAAGGGGGGTGGTGGGAAGGGGACACTCAAGGCAGAGCTCTTGCCCTCCAAACCTGAGCCTTCCACCCCTTCCCTGCAGACGGGCCTGAGGCTGAGGCAGTGAGAGAGGCCCGTGTTCCCCTGCTCAGCGCCGACACCTGCCGAAGGGCCCTGGGGCCCGGGCTGCGCCCCAGCACCATGCTCTGCGCTGGGTACCTGGCGGGGGGCGTTGACTCGTGCCAGGTATGAACCTAGTCTGATGAGAAAAGGCCGGCTGAGCCTCCCCAGGGCCACGACGGCCTCCTTTCCTTCCACAACTGGCTGTCACTCGACTTCTCTGAGCCTCTCTGTCCTCATCGCTAAAAGGGATACAAGTGGCAAGCTCACGCCTGCCAGGCGTAAGGCGGGCGTCACAGGGGGCAGGTGAAGGCAGCGTCCTCTCTCTTGGCCCCGCAGGGTGACTCGGGAGGCCCCCTGACCTGTTCTGAGCCTGGCCCCCGCCCTAGAGAAGTCCTGTTCGGAGTCACCTCCTGGGGGGACGGCTGCGGGGAGCCAGGGAAGCCCGGAGTCTACACCCGCGTGGCCGTGTTCAAGGACTGGCTCCAGGAGCAGATGAGCTGTGAGCACTCTCTTTCCAATGCCCCGTCCCCAGTGTCCCAACGGACAACCGTGGGACAAGCCCGTTTCCACCCGGCCCGTGCCCATTCCCAGCTCCCTTCTGCCTCGGCAAAGCCTGTCTCCCTCCGGGGAAGGAGTGTGGGAGCTAGGGCCCCAAACAGAGGGTGAGCCGACCACTGTCCCGCCCGCAGCAGCCTCCTCCAGCCGCGAGCCCAGCTGCAGGGAGCTTCTGGCCTGGGAACCCCCCCAGGAACTGCAGGCAGACACCGCCCGGCTCTGCGCCTTCTATGCCCGCCTGTGCCCGGGGTCCCAGGGCGCCTGTGAGCGCTTGGCGCACCAGCAGTGCCTGCAGCGCCGGCGGCGATGCGGTCAGTTCTGTTCACCGGGACCGGGACGGGGGGCGGAGGGAAAGGGGCCTGGCCAGCCTCTGACCGCCGCTCCAACTCCTGTACGGTCTGCAGAGCTGCGCTCGCTGGCGCACACGCTGCTGGGCCTGCTGCGGAACGCCCAGGAGCTGCTCGGCCCGCGCCCGGGGCTGCGGCGCCTGGCCCCCGCCCTGGCTCGCCCCGCTCCAGCGCTCCAGGAGTCTCCCCGGCACCCTGCCCGCGAGCTGCGGCTGCACTCAGGTACTCCGCGCCCTCCAGCCCAGCCCAGCCCTGGCCCGGCCCCACCCGCGCGGCGGAGCCACTTTCTCCGGCCGAGGAGGTCCCCTAACCCTGTGCCTCCCCAGGATCGCGGGCTGCAGGCACTCGATTCCCGAAGTGGAGGCCGGAGCCGCGCGGAGAAGCCAATGGTAATGACGCCCTCTGCCGACCTTCGGGAGGGGATAGGTCGAGGGCCTGGATGAGGTCGGAAGCGCTTTTAGGCAGCTCCGGGAAGCACTTACCCGGTGGGGCAACAGAGTGAACTCACTCTCCCCTCCCCGCCACAGAGCGTAAGACTCTTTTGGAGGACTTGTGGTTTTAGCTCTCATCAGTGTCAAACAGAGATGCTTTGCCTGGTGTTACTGCTTAACTTCCCCGAGCCTCAGTTTCCCCATCTATATCATAAGAGGCTAAGTGTGTCCCCTGGGAGGCCGTCCTGAAGTGCTGGTGGGAGTGCCACCTCCAGTTCCATACCGCATCCGTTCATCATTCCCGGGGCCTCTCCTCTTCCTCCAGGCTGCCCTGGGCTGGAGCCCCTGCGACAGAAGTTGGCTGCCCTGCAGGGGGCCCATGCCTGGATCCTGCAGGTCCCCTCGGAGCACCTGGCCATGAACTTTCATGAGGTAGGCCCCCAGGCTTCCAGACTCCTTCACGGTGGCCTGGGAAGGCTGAGACCTAGCCCAGGGAAGGTGCAGAGAGCTCAGCCCCGATGCCCTCCCAGCAGCCTGGGGTCGCCTCTGCCCCTGCTCTGGGGGTAGGTAGAGGGAGTAGGGCCCGCGGAGTGTAAGCCAGGCCACTGGGGATGGTGGTGGGGAGAGTGAGTAGAGGGGTGGGTGGGGGTGTCCACAGGAGCGGGAAATGAGCAGGGTTTCGGGGAGAAAGGAAGGAGCATGGGTCTAGGTGAGAGTTTCTGGGGCCCGGGGCAGAGGGGGTGACCTCTGGGATTCCAACTCAGGGCCCCTGATCCCCACTCCTCCCTCTGTAGGTCCTGGCAGATCTGGGCTCCAAGACACTGACTGGGCTCTTCAGAGCCTGGGTGCGGGCAGGCTTGGGGGGTCGGCATGTGGCCTTCAGTGGCCTGGTGGGCCTGGAGCCGGCCACACTGGCTCGCAGCCTCCCCCGACTGCTGGTGCAGGCCCTGCAGGCCTTCCGCGTGGCTGCCCTGGCAGAAGGGGAGCCCGAGGGACACTGGATGGATGTAGGGCAGGGGCCTGGACTGGAGAGGAAGGGGCACCACCCACTCAACCCTCAGGTACCCCCCGCCAGGCAACCCTGAGCCATGTCTGGGCCCCCAGCCCCTGGGGAGGAGCTACTGCTCCCAGGAGCTGAGAGCGGCTCGGGAGCATAATCACAAACTGTTGCTGCCATAGTGGCTGGGTGTGTGCGGGAGGGATGGGGTGGGGGTCCTGGGCCCTCCGTGTCTTCCCAGGTTTACAATCAGAGAATCACAGCTGCTTTAATAAATGTTATTTATAATACATGGAAACAACTCTGGAGCTTTCTTGGGACGGGACCTGGTGGGTGGACATTCAGTCTCAGGGGTGGGATCCAGGCAGGGCTGCCTCTGGAAGCAGTTGGCAAGGGTCACAGAGGCTGGAGAGAGGCTGTGAGGTCCCCATCTGAGACTATCTCCTGCCTCCTGAGAAGTGGCAGCAGCTGGC
The DNA here is from genome assembly GCF_049350105.2 of Macaca mulatta. Taxonomy (NCBI): domain Eukaryota; kingdom Metazoa; phylum Chordata; class Mammalia; order Primates; family Cercopithecidae; genus Macaca; species Macaca mulatta. The sequence continues at coordinate 137,782,451 of NC_133417.1, forward strand.
CTGCCTGTCGCCCCACCCCCTTGCATGGCTGCCCAGCGCTGGCCCCAGTGCCCAGCGTCTCCGCTCAGCGCCCTCCCCCTCCCCCCCACCGTCCTCCTCGCTCCGCCCCCTGCCGCTGAGCTGCAGGGAGTCCCAGCCTGGGATCTTTGCCTCACGTCCTTGGGCTCCTGCCCTGGCTGGCCCATCCCCCACCACCATGAGGTGTCAGATTGTGTTTCCGGCTGCCTCTTCCCTTTGACTCCCTCCTCCCCCAACACCTGTCCCCTCTCCCGCCCACCCTCATTCCACAGCCCTGTAGATGGGAGGGGCAGATGCAGGTCCCAGTCAGAGGGATGGGATGGAGGGGCCAGTGCTGACACTGGGGCTGCTGGCCACCCTGGCGGTGTGTGGTAAGGGTAGACATCCTCCCCACCCTGGGGTCCCCCGTGATGCCCACCCAGGCCCCACACGGTATGGCCTCCTCTCACTCCCCACTCCCACTCTGCCATCTCTCCCTGCTGGGGGGCTGCCTTCTGGGGTCCCCACTCCCAGGGAGTGGTTGGATTCCTCCCTGCTCATCCCAACCTCATGGTCCAGCAGGACCTCAGGGCAGCTTCCCTCCTGAGTCCCCTGCCCAGGGCCCCATTCAGTCCTTGTCCCTGACCCTCCCCAGGCATCTGGGGGCTGAACGAGGAGGAGCGGCTGATCCGGCACCTGTTTCAAGAGAAGGGCTACAACAAGGAGCTCCGGCCCGTGGCACACAAAGAGGAGAGTGTGGACGTCACCCTGGCCCTCACGCTCTCCAACCTCATCTCCCTGGTGAGAGGCCCTCTGCTGCTGGGTTGGGAGGGAGAGCAGGGACAGCTTCCCAGGACCAGGATAGCCATGGAGGAATACAGAAGCCCCGGCCTGGACTATGGCGGCTCCCTTTCTGGGAAATGTGCTGGAGCTGCTCTGTGCCCTGACAGGCTGCTGTCCTGCCCCTCCAGTGTAAGCTCTGGGGTGTCCTCCATCCACACCCATAGTACGACCCATCTGTGACACACTTCAGAGGCCACCGGTCCTCTCTGCTCCCTAGCTGCCCGCCCACTCCTGACTGCGAGTGATCAGGGCCCAGATGCCATGGTGTCCCTGGGTGCCAGTTGAGAGTGGGTGAATGTAGGCTGGGCGTGGTGGATTACGCCTGTAATCTCAGCACCTTGGGAGGCCGAGGTGGGCGGATTACCTGAGGTCAGGAGTTCGAGACCAGCCTGGCCAACATAGTGAAACCCTGTCTCTACTAAAAATATAAAAATTAGCTGGGTGTGATGGCATGCACCTGTAATCCCAGCTACTAGGGAGGCTGAGGCAGGAGAATTCCTTGAACCAAAGAGGCAGAGGTTGCAGGTTGCAGTGAGCCAAGATCGTGCCACTGCACTCCAGCCTGGGCAATTGAACAAGATTCAAAAAAAAAAAAAAAAAAAAATACAGAGACAGTGGGTGAATGTGTGTGGACAAAAGAATGATATGGCCCTGAAGGATGGCCCTACCGTCTAATTACAGAAAGAAGTTGAGGAGACCCTCACTACCAATGTGTGGATAGAGCACGTAAGAATGCCCCTCCCAGCTGGGCGCGGTGGCTCATGCCTGTAATCCCAGCACTTTGGGAGGTCGAGGCGGGCAGATCACGAGGTCAGGAGATCAAGACCATCCTGGCTAACACGGTGAAACCCCGTCTCTACTAAAAATACAAAAAATTAGCCGTACGTGGTGGTGGGCACTGGTAGTTCCAGCTACTCGGGAGGCTGAGGCAGGAGAATGGAGAATGGTGTGAACCCAGGAGGCGGAGCTTGCAGTGAGTTGAGATGGTGCCACTGCACTCCAGCCTGGGTGACAGAGCAAGACTCCATCTCAAAAACAAAAAATAATGCCCCTCCCAGAGCTGGTGGGATAGCGGGAATGCAGGGTTCCAGGCTGCTTCCACTTGGAGATCCCATCTGCCTTGGACACTGTCCCCCAGGAGGGGTTGGTGCCTCCCTACAGAGAAGCCCCAGGCCCAACTGTCCTTCCCCCACCTAGTGCCCTCACCAGCCCCTAGTGCCACCTTCAAGTGGATTAGGATTCACATGTTGGAAAACTGCCACTTTATCTTGGTTTTTATTAGAAAACATTCTCCTCCTGTCTGTCAAAAGTCCACAATACAAACACAAATCTCCTATGCTCACAGTGGAAATAATGCTCCCTTAGTTGTGCAGTGAGCATCCTGCACAGCTGTCCATGACAGACCTGAATCCACACTCTGTACCTGCCTTCCCCAAACCTCTTGTGTCACAGCTCTCAGACCCTGTTCAGTCTTCTCTCAGGGAAGTAGGGGGAGCCAGGAGCCTGGACAGCTGCAGAGTGCACTGCTGACATGCCTTTGGGATTCCAGGGCTGGACAGACAACCGGCTGAAGTGGAATGCTGAAGAATTTGGAAACATCAGTGTCCTGCGCCTCCCCCCAGACATGGTGTGGCTCCCAGAGATTGTGCTGGAGAACAAGTTGAGCCAAGCCCTCCCTGACCTCCTCTCTGTCACCCTGCCTCCTTTCCTTAAGCCTCCTCTGCATCCCCCAACTCTGCCAGTCCTGAGTCACCAGAGCTCACTGTGGTTCTTGTCCCTGTTCCCCAGCAATGATGGCTTCTTCCAGATCTCCTACTCCTGCAACGTGCTTGTCTACAACTACGGCTTTGTGTACTGGCTGCCACCTGCCATCTTCCGCTCCTCCTGCCCCATCTCTGTCACCTATTTCCCCTTCGACTGGCAGAACTGCTCCCTCAAGTTCAGGTGCTCCCATTTATCCAGCCATCCCTCACCCCAAAGCACCCTACCAGGGGCTGAAGGAGGTGACTGAAGCACCCCCAGACAGAGGCCCCTGCCCTGTCCGGATTAGTGCTGCCTTCCCCACAATGGTCCTCCCTTACTAACCTTTCCCTGCTCTGTGGCCCCAGCCAGTGACTGAGTGTCACTCTCTGCCCATTGCCTTCCCCAGTTCCCTCAAGTACACGGCCAAAGAGATCACCCTGAGCCTGAAGCAGGATGCCGAAGAGAACCGCACCTACCCCGTGGAGTGGATCATCATTGACCCTGAAGGCTTCACAGGTGCTGGGAGCAGCCACCAGTGGGTGGGCAGGTCCCTCAGACACACACACACAGACACACTGGCACTGCCCACCCAAGAGATACACACGTGCACACACACATACCTAGAACACCGATACACAGCTACTCACACACGCAGCTGGACACAGAGGGGCAGACACATGCCCGCCCACAGAGAAGCACACAGACACTCACACTTCCTGAATGCAAAGCTATCCCAAAGGCAGAGACAGACGGTGCCAGTGCCCTCCCCCGCCCCTGCCCAGGCCCGGAAGTCATGCTTCTCACACATGAGATGCCTGTGGCTGACAGGGGTTTAGTGTTTCCTGTGCCTGGTGAACCCAGGGGTGTGGTTGGCATGAGGGCTGTGTCATCCTGATGGGGGGTGTCTGCCACCCCTCCTGACATCCTCATCCCTGATCTGTACCCAGGCTCGGATTCTCCATGGGGCCTACCGCTCACCCCGTCCATCAGAAGGAACCCTGTCTCACTGTCTCAGGCTGGCACATCATGGCAGGGATAGTTTTACTGTCACTGGCTCGTTATCCCCCAGGCCCAGGCCGAGGAGGAGTGGCTCAATTAATGTCCAGGAGGTTTTTTTTTTTTGTTACTCAGGAAGACAGGCTCAGTATCTGAGAGCATTTGTTTGACTTGGTCTCTTTAATCTGCAATACCTATTTTTGGCTCGTGTATCTTTTCAGCCAAAAGATACTCCTTATTTGAGCCCTGTATGGCCTCAGCTTCTACTTTTTCCGAAAAGATAAAAAAGAAATCAGTCACAGAGGAAGACGGAAACTTCCATCCTGACGCCCCAGGGAACAACACCCAGCCGGCCGCGTCTCTGGACTGGCTTGCCCCGCCCAGCCCCTCATTCTGTCCCCAGGCCCTGCCTAGCCCCTTTGGCCTGGCCTGACCCTAAGGTGTCCATGTACCGCCCTCAGAGAACGGGGAGTGGGAGATAGTGCACCGGCCGGCCAGGGTCAACGTGGACCCCAGAGCCCCTCTGGACAGCCCCAGCCGCCAGGACGTCACCTTCTACCTCATCATCCGCCGCAAGCCCCTATTCTACATCATCAACATCTTGGTGCCCTGTGTGCTCATCTCCTTCATGGTCAACCTGGTCTTCTACCTACCGGCCGACAGTGAGCCTCCAGGCCCTGTTCCCTGCTCCCCCTCCCCATGCCCACCTGAACAGGGCCAGCCCCAGCCCTGCCCCCTCACTTCCTCCTGGGAGCCACCTGAGATTTCCATTCCTGGAGCTCCCTGCCTGGGCCAGGTGTGAGGGCCAGGTGGACACCCAGAGGGAGGGCTGTATGATTCTGGGCGACATCCCCAAATGGACAGGGCAGGGCATCTCCAAGATGCTACTTCCCATGGACTCGCAGAAGAACTGCTAAACTGTCCCTCTGTCAGAGCAGAGACTAAGTCCCTCACGGTCACCAGTATGTGGCCTTGAGCCTGGCACACAGGAGGCCCTCAACTACTGAACCAGTGGGTGAATAACAGGGTCTCTGGGACAGTAGGGTGTGAGGCAGAAAACCTGTCTATGCTCACCTGACTCTAGGAGGCAGTGGTTTACAAGTTCAGAATATTTACTATGAGCAGGGCATAGTGAGTCCCAGGGTCAAAGGCCACCCAGCCCCTGCCCCTGGCGGGACTTCAGGAGGGAGAAGGGGGGCACCTTCCATCTGCAGTGGGGTTGGGAGAGCTCCTAGAGGAGGTGGAGAGGAGGTGGAGTTGGAATGGACTTGAGCAGGATTGGGTGGGGCTACCCTCAGCAGGAGGAGCAATGCTGATGAGGAGGCGGGCCAGGCAGGGGCTGAGGGGGCCTCAGCAGGGGAGCCCCCCGTCCTGCCCTTGCAGGAGCTCAGGTGGGAAGAGCAAGACAGCACTGGGCTGGGGTGTCTGAGTGAGGGGCTGGGAGTTGGGGTGTTATCCTGGTGCTATCAGGACACCCTGGTGCTTTCTGAGCAGGGAGTAATGCACACAGATCTGCGCTCCAGGAGGGTTCAGTGGCGTGGGTGGGTTGTGACAGCTGATTTTCATGAGCACTTACCCAGTGCCAGGCAGAGTGATGTGTGTTAAACACACTCTCACCATATTCAACAGTTGAGAAAACTGATGCACAGAGAGGTTGGGCTACTTGCCCAAGGTCACCCAGCTAGTAAGTGGCAGAGCTGAGATTTGCACCCAGGGCCTGTAGCTCCATAACCCATGATTTTCATCAGGGCACCATGGTACTACAGAGGTGCCAGGGGCCACAGCAGGACCCTCTAGGACTAGGGCCCCAAGGTCCTAGTTTCCCCAAAGAAGCTAAGTCTGGCTTCCCCAGGTGGTGAGAAGACATCAGTGGCCATTTCTGTGCTCCTGGCTCAGTCCGTCTTCCTGCTGCTCATCTCCAAGCGGCTGCCCGCCACATCCATGGCCATCCCCCTTATCGGCAAGTGAGTGATGCCCAAGCCTGGCCCCACCCTGCTTGCCCAGCCCAGCCCTGGGGGCTCCAAGCTGAGTGTGTGCCCACAGGTTCCTGCTCTTCGGCATGGTGCTGGTCACCATGGTTGTGGTGATCTGTGTCATCGTGCTCAACATCCACTTCCGAACACCCAGCACCCATGTGCTGTCTGAGGGGGTCAAGAAGGTGAGTACTTGGCCCGGCGCCATGGCTCACCACTGTAATCCCAGTATTTTGGGAGGCTGAGGCGGGAGAATCTCTTGAGCCCAGGAGTTGGAGACTAGCCTGGGCAACATAGTGACACTCCCATCTCTACAAAAAAATCAAACAAAAAATTAGCCAGGTGTGGTGGCGCATGCTTGTAGTCCTAGCTACTCAAGAGGCTGAGGTGGATCACTTGAGCCTGGGAGGTCAAAGTTGCAGTGAGCTGTAATCGCCCCAGGGCACTCCAGCCTGGGCAACAGAGTGAGACCTTGTCTCAAAAAAAAAAAGGAAATGAGCACTCTAGCCAAAAGCTGGAGATTGAGCCAGGTACAGTAGTTCACACCTAGAGTCTCAGCTACTCAGGAGGCTGAGGTGGGAGGATCCCTGGAACCCAGGAGTTGGAGGTTGCAATGTGCTATGATCACATCACTGCACCCCAGTCTGGACAACAGATTGAGACCCCATCTCTAAAAAAAAAAAAAAAAAAAAAAAAAAAAAAAAAAAAAGCAGGGGCCGGCCGTGGTAGCTCACGCCTGTAATCCCAGCACTTTGGGAGGCTGAGGCGGGTGGATCACCTGAGGTCAGGAGTTTGAGACCACCCTGGCCAACATGGTGAAACCCCATCTCTACTAAAAATACAAAAATTAGCCAGGCATGATAGCATGTGTTTGTAATCCCAGCTACTCGGGGGGCTGAGGTACGAGAATTGCTTGAACCTGGGAGGTGGAGGTTGCAGTGAGCCAAGATCCCACCACTGCACTCCAGCCTGGGCGACAAGAGCGAAACTCTGTCTCCAAAAAAAAAAAAAAAAATCTGGAAGTTGTCCAAAGGCCATCTGTAGAATGGATAAAGACACTGGACACATACTCCCACAGGAGTGCTGCTCAGCAGTGCAGAAGCACCGCGGCTACTGCACCCCTGCATGCGTGAACCTCCTGGCAGATTGATCCGTGAAAGAAACCAGACGCAGCGGCACATGCTGCAGGCCTCACTTTGTAAGAAGTTCAAGAACAGGCCAAATCAATGTTTGGTGATAGAAGTCAGAACGGTGGCTATCTCTGGGGCTGGGAGGGAACTGAGCGGGGGCAGGTATGAGGTAGATTTTTGGGGATCATGCTCACTATCTCATCACTGGGGATTTACCCAGTGGAATGCATCTGTAAAAATTCATCTAGCTGTATACTTAATGTGTTCATTCCACTGTATGCTGCAACTCAGAAGGAAGAAGGGGAGGACTGAGTGGGCAGGGTGCCGGGAGAGGGATGCCCTTGCCTCTCGGCTACTGCAGGGCTGGCTGGCTGTTCTGGGACAGCTGAAGTCAGTTTAGCAACTCTTTTTTTTTTTGAGATGGAGTCTCCCTCTGTCGCCCAGGCTGGAGTACCATGGTTCGATCTCAGCTCACTGCAAGGTTCAAATGATTCTCATGCCTCACCCTCCTGAGTAGCTGGGATTACAGGCACCTGCCACCATGCCCAGCTAATTTTTGCATTTTTAGTAGAGATGGGGTTTTGCCATGTTGGCCAGGCTGGTCTCGAACTCCTGACCTCAAGTGATCCACCTGCCTTGGCTTTCCAAACAGTTGGGAGTATAGGCGTGAGCCACCATGACCGGCCTTAGCAACTCTTTTCTTTTCAGCATTTGATGGGGGAGACTGTAGCATTTGGAGCATTTACCTTAGTTTTTGGTCTTTAATTAATCATTTTTAGTGAATGGGTTCTCCTCCGCACCATGGGTGATGTGGTCTCGAGAGCCGGAAGCAACCTACATATGCATCAGTAGGAGATCAGGGAATCAATGACAGAGTCAGATGGGCGAGCACTTTGTGGCAGCCAGGAATGAAGTCACGTATGTTAGGACGTATAAAGGTCACCCCATGCTTGTAAAATGGCCTTTCTTGGCTAGGCGCAGTGCCTCACGCCTGTAATTCCAGCACTTTGGGAGGCCGAGTTGGGCGGATCACGAGGTCAAGAGAGCAAGACCATCCTGGCCAACATGGTGAAACCCCATCTCTGCTAAAAATACAAAAATTAGCTAGGCATGGTGGCATGTGCCTGTAGTCCCAACTACTTGGGAGGCTGAGACAGGGGAATCACTTGAACCCGGGAGGTGGAAGTTGCAGTGAGCCGAGATCACGCCACTGCACTCCAGCCTGGCGACAGTGAGACTCCATCTCAAAACAAAACAAAACAAAACAACAACAACAAAACGCCTTTCTTGTGGCCCCTTGACACGGCCCCAGCTCTTCCTGGAGACCCTGCCAGAGCTCCTGCACATGTCCCGCCCAGCAGAGGATGGACCCAGCCCTGGGGCCCTGGTGCGGAGGAGCAGCTCCCTGGGATACATCTCCAAGGCTGAGGAGTACTTCTTGCTCAAGTCCCGCAGCGACCTCATGTTTGAGAAGCAGTCAGAGCGGCACGGGCTGGCCAGGCGCCTCACCACTGCACGTGGGTTCCCGCTGGTCTTGGTTTTCAGCCCATCTGTGGGAGGTGGGGGCAGGCCTCACACCCACTCTGGCCCCTTGTCCATAGGCCGGCCCCCAGCAAGCTCTGAGCAGGCCCAGCAGGAACTCTTCAATGAGCTGAAGCCAGCTGTGGATGGGGCAAACTTCATTGTTAACCACATGAGGGACCAGAACAATTACAATGAGGTAAGGGACCACAGGATTGCCATGTACAAGTGTTCAAGTAGGGCACTGATTAAGTGTATTCTATCTTAAGAGGGCAGGGTTCCCCTTAGAGACACACACCAACTTAGATGAGGGAGTTAAGGTGATACAGATTCCAGGCCCCTCCCAGGGAGAGGGAACTCCTGCCTGGCACCCTATAGCAGCACTGGGGCCAGGCACACACACAGAGGCATACAGCTCCACCCTGTCCAGGCCACACTCTGAGCACCCCTTAGGGTCCCTTCTTTCTCCCAGCTGCCAATCATTTTCTGTCCCTACTCAGTTTCAAGCCTGATACTCCAGACAGAACCAGATGTTTTAAAGGTAGCCATATACGGTTATTCAACATTGTATAACTTCTAAAAATTCTCTCTTGAGAAAAGGCATCTTTTCCCAGTTCACATATGGGCTGGCAGCAGCCCTGACTTGCTGGATTGGGGAGAAAGAGGAGAGAGGTCTATCCACCTTCCTTAGCCCCTAGGAGAGACCCCTGGGCCTCAGTTCCTCTCTAGCCCCAGAACCCTGTGCTACAGCAGAGAGGGAGGCTATGGTCTGTTCTCTGCCTCCTCAACAGAGTGATCAGCCCTGCCTGTGGCCAGAGGCGCCTGGGACCTTGCTGGGGACAAGCCGGCAGTATCCTGCAAGCCAGAGGCAGCCTCTGCAGGCACACTGAGCCGGGCCTCTGCCTCCATGGCTGGGCCTCAGCTTGGGGGTGGGGCTCTGTGGCCTGAGGCCCTTCTCACCCCACTCTCTCTGCCCCTACCCACAGGAGAAAGACAGCTGGAACCGAGTGGCCCGCACAGTGGACCGCCTCTGCCTGTTTGTGGTGACGCCTGTTATGGTGGTGGGCACAGCCTGGATCTTCCTGCAGGGCGTTTACAACCAGCCACCGCCCCAGCCTTTTCCCGGGGACCCCTACTCCTACGACGTGCAGGACAAGCGCTTCATCTAGGGTGGGCCTGTGGGGGAGCCAGGAGACAGCAGGGTCTGAGAGAGGAGCCATGGTCCCTAATGAGACCCACTCATAGCCCTGAGGCTCACGCCCCTCAGACTGGGGAAGAGTCCAAGGAAGGAAGGGAGCAGCCACTCCTCAATGCTCAATGGCTCCCCTGAAATCAAGACAGGGCCACCTGAGATGGTCTGAGGGTGGACACCGGCTACAGCAGGTGGGCAGGACGATCTGTGGGGAAGTAGGAGGCTGGCTCAGGGGCCAGGGAGGAGGCCACTCAGGGTGGCCTCACAGGGAGAACTCTGATAGGGGTGAGACAGATAGGGCCCCTTCTCTGCTCCTCCTCTCGCAAGGTGTGGGGTAGAGCAGGCAGGAATCTGCGCCTTCACTCCCTGGCTCCTCCAGCCTCCCTCTTCCCACCTACCCTTCAACCTCAGGCTTCTGAGGCCTCACCTGGGACTGAGGTTGAGGACACCTCCCTCCCTCCAGACCCCAGAGTCTCCTTTCCTAGCTCTTTCTGCCTTGACCACTCTGCCTAGGTCCCTTTGGGAAGTTGAGGACTGGAGTGGAAAGGTCAGGATTGACATCCACAAAGACTTGGGGTCAACCTGAGGTTGCACACACAATCCTAGAGGACCGGAATGCAGCACCTCTCCCCAAAGGGCCCCTGCCCCCCAGCATCTACTCCTCCCCAAAGTAGGGCTGTCATGCATTATTTGGGGCATATTCTAAAAAAATCATTCGTTGTTTCTCTGAAATTTGTCCTGTATTTTTATTTGCTAAATCTAGCAACCCTATCCCAAAGACAGCCTCCATTCAATCCTATCCTGAGGGCCAAAGGCCAATACTGCAGGAATTGGGAGACAAGGGTCTGTTTGTATGGCAGCCCACCTCCAAGATGGCCCCGGTGGTAGCCAGTATTCACACTCTTGTGCAGTCCCCTCACTCTGTACCAGGGTGGGTCTGGGTAACCAACAGAATGAGGCAGAAGTGATGGTACCTCACTTCCCAGATTCAGTTAGGAAAGGCACTAGGGCCTCTTTCTTGCTCATTCACCCTCATTCTCACAGCAGTTGGATCTCTCACTTTGGGGAAGCCAGCTGGCACGTTGAGGAGCCCTATGGAGAGGCCCACACGGCAAGGAAATAAGGCCTCCTGCCATCAGCCACGTGAGCGAAGGTGGAAGTGGATCCTCTGCCCCAGTAGGGCCTTTGGATGAGATCACAGCCCAGTAGACATCTTACGTGCAGCACCATGAAAGTCCCTAAGCCAGAACCACCAGCTAAGTGGCTCCTGGATTCCTGATCCCCCAGAAACTGTGTGAGATAATAAATGTGTGTTGTTTTAAGTAACAAAGTTTTGGTGTCATTTGTTATACCAGCAATGTGACCTTGAGTGAGCTGCTCTTCATCTCTTACCTTCCATTTTCTAATCTGCAAAATGTGTGTCTAGTGAGTCCTAGTCATGGGGTGTTGTGAAAATTGAATTTCTAGTAGTAGTATTTTCATGTGACCTGCACATTTAATGGGTGGTGATTTAACCCATTTCCCTCAGTGGGGAATTGGTGACCTCATTAACTCAGATATATAGAAGGTGAGATTTTTAATGTTTAGATGTAACCAAGGAAAAAGAAAAACCATTTAAAACCAAAACTGACCCCAGTAACTTCTGCCTTCCAGCATGAACTATATTCACAAAATTCAAGGTACAAATCTTTTATTTTCCTGTCTAAATAGGAAAGCCAGTTTGTTCTCACACCCGTCAGGTGAGCAGGAAGTCTGAGACTTCGCCAGGAATAGTCCATCAACTCAGGGAGGGTCCGTCTTAAGTACAGGGATGAGAGTGAGTCTAGGGCTCTCAGCCACAGTCTTTGCTTCTCTCTGCCTCATGGTGGCGCTGCTGGCAACAGGTCTTGGTTCAACCACCAGCTGAGTCCTCAGTTCTATTAGGCCCTGCTCAAGTGGCTGTGGACTTCCAGAGAAGACAACCCCAAAATATGTCACACAAAACTGGGGGGGTGCCTCTTGCACAGGCTCCCAGGGAAACCACGGTTTCCACCAGCAGCACCCGCTCCCCCAGCACCGTGGTGCTCTCAGGACTGGTCCACTCTGACTGACATGGAACTCCATATTCTGTCCCCAGGAAGTCATGCTCATGGGCACAGCTTTCCGGGAAGCCATAGGGTGTTCCTTACTCTCTCCAGACCAACAGGGCTACCTGCTCTCTTTCAATGGACAGTGAATCAGTAATACACTGGGATGCAAGGAACAGAAAGCTCAAGGAATTGTAGTTTAAACACAAAAGGTTTCCTTTTTCTCACATAATAATAGGGAGGCGGAGGTGATCACATCGCCTCAGCTGTCTAACAAAGCTATCAGGGACCCAGGCACTTTGCCATCTGCCCAGCCCTGCCTCCATGGCAAGCTGGCTTCTGTCCTCAGACCTGTTGGCCCCAGGTTGCGAGCTGACAGCAACAGCTGCACAATTAGCACCTATGTTCAGGCAGAAAAGGGCCAGCCATTTCTGACCCCTTTCATCAAGAAGCAAAACTTTTCCAGAGGCCGGACATAGTGGCTCACGCCTGTAATCACAGCACTTTGGGAGGCCAAGGCGGCTGGATCACCTGAGGTAAAGAGTTCAAGACCAGGCTGGCCAACATGGTGAAATCCCCTCTCTACTAAAAACACAAAAATTAGATGGGCGTGGTGGTGCCCGCCTGTAATCCCAGCTACTCAGGAGGCTGAGGCAAGAGAATCGCTTGAACCCAGGAGGCAGAGGTTGCAGTGAGCCGAGATCAAGCCATCGTACTACAGCCTTGGCAACAAGAGTGAAACTCCATCTCAAAAAACAAACAAACAAACAAAAAATAACTTTTACATAAAGTCCCTGCAGACATCCCACAGGTTAAAACATCACATGGCTAGCCTATCTGAAGGGAGACTAGGAAATGAGTATTTTGCTCTACCAGCCATTATAACAGAGGGTGGCAAAGGAGTAGTGTTAGACAATTCTACAGATGATTTTCTCTGAATGGTCCTGTCCCTGCACACGTAACCCCTCCAAGAAACTGCCATTCCTCATTGATGATTTACCCTTCGGAGAACACCAAGAAGGCTTCTAGGCCATCTCTCCCAGAGCAGGGAGAGGGAGAAAACAGGAGGGTCGGGGGCAGGGAATGCAGGGACAGGTGGTCCACTGTTTGGCAGTGCTTCCTGATCTTGGAGGCCATTGATGAATTTGGTAAAGTGTGGGCATAAAGGAGAGTAAAGAGGTGGAGAGAAAATGGTCTGCAAAAGAGGATAAGAAAACTGCATCTAGGGGGACCAGAGGGCAAAATGGAAAGGCAAGGGTCTCAGAAGTGAGGACACAAGGGCTTTGTAAATTCCAGGAAAAGTGGGCCACACAGAGAGAAGCTCAGTGGCGGGGGAGGGGTGAGCTTCCCCCCCCACTGAGGGGAAGCTCAGGGAGGGGGAAGCTCAGGGAGGAGGAAGCTCGGGGTAAGGGAAACCCAGTGAGGGGGAAGCTTAGGGAGGGGGAAGTTCAGGGAGAGGGATGCTGAGTGAGGGTGATACCGAGTGAGGGCGATGCCGAGTGAGGGGGATGCCGAGTGAGGGGGATGCCGAGTGAGGGCGATGCCGAGTGAGGGGGATGCGCAGTGAGGGGGATGCCCAGTGGCAGGCCAAGATGGGCGGATCACTTGAGTTCAGGAATTCAAGACTGGCCTGGCCAACATGGTGAAACCCCGTCTCTACTAAAAATACAAAAAAAAAAAAAAAAATAGCCAGGCATGTTGGCACGTGCCAGTAGTCCCAGCTACTCAGAAGGCTGAAGTAGGAGAATCGAGGTGGAGGTTGTAGTGAGCCAAGATCGCACCACTGCACTCCAACAAAAAACAAACAAAATCCTCACATGCCTACCCAACAGCCTTCACACACACCCAAATCCTGACTCCCTAGAGGGAGCAGGAGGGAGTCCACCTCAGCCCTCTCTGGAGCTGCCATCAGGTTCCTTGGCAACCTGCCTTCCCTACCACACCCAGCTGGCCCTGGCTGTGTCCTTGGCCCCCATGTGGAACACAGAGGTGGGGCTGGGACAACTGAGCCCGAGTTGGGGCTGGAAGGTGGATGTCTCTTTTGGGGCAGACAGGGCCCCTGTCTCCCCTCTCCAGCCCAGGTAATCTGAGCCCAGCATTGTGTCCATCCTGGAACAGCTGACAAGGCTGTGGTCAGACAGCTGGTGGGGCTGGGCCGGGTTGGCTGGGCTGACTGGGGTGGGAGTGTAGGCTGTTATATGACACCCAGAGCCCATCTCTCTCTGCCCCAGACCTTGGAGCTGTTGTCCCACCCATCACTGCAGAGAGCTGAGGCGCCATGCATGGGGGCCAGGGGCTGCTGCTCCTCCTGCCGCTGCTGGCTGTCTGCCTGGGTAGGACACAAAGGAATCTCAGCCTAAGGAGTCCCAGAGCTGGGGTCCACGGCCTCAGGGGATGGAGAGCCTGAGGGCTATTGGGGCCTGCCCTGGATCCAGTTCCCTGAGTCTCCACTTCACACCCCCAGGGCCTCCCCAATCTTTCCGCTTCCAAGCTCCTGCTAGGCTCACGCCTGTCTATTGCAGGGGTCCAGGGCCGGAATCAGGAGGAGCGCCTGCTCGCAGACCTGATGCAAAACTACGACCCCAACCTGCGACCTGCGGAACGAGACTCGGATGTGGTCAACGTCAGCCTGAAGCTAACCCTCACCAACCTCATCTCCCTGGTAAGCCGCAGGATGGAGGAGGGGTCAGTGCACCAGGCCCTGGGACCCGCTGGGGATAGCATGGGGTGACTCCAGCCACCAAGAGGTTGGAGGGCCCCACAGGGGACAGGCTGGGGTCTGGAAAACCCCCATGATTGTGGGGGGTGTACTGTCAAGAGGCTGGGGGATGCTTGGCCCCATCGGTGGCCTGTGGGACTGGCACTGAAGTTGGGGGCTGAGCCCTCCATACTGCACCCTTGCACCCCCAGAACGAGCGAGAGGAAGCCCTCACCACCAACGTCTGGATAGAGATGGTAAGAGGCCACCCTGCTACCCTCCTTCCATCAGGGGCCCCACCTCACCACCCCAAGGCCTCCTGAGAGTTGCCTGCCCCCTTCCTGCCTCTTCTGTCCTCTTGGGCTGGATGCCCACTCCTAGGGGTGTGGTGCAGCAGAGGGCAGAGGCCTAGCAACTGCCCCTCCCCCTGCAGCAGTGGTGCGACTATCGCCTGCGCTGGGATCCGCGAGACTACGAAGGCCTGTGGGTGCTGAGGGTGCCGTCCACCATGGTGTGGCGGCCGGATATCGTGCTGGAGAACAAGTGAGGAGGGGGCGCAGGCAGGGGTGTGGGGGACAAAGAACACAGGGTCTGGGCCCAGCAGAACAAGGGGGCTCTGGGAAAAGAGAAAGATGAGCAGGGGGTACAAATTGGGTACCTGTGTGGCTAGGGAAGAACTGGAAGGAGCAGGTGCCAAGGGCAGGGCCCTGGGTATGGCCTCTGACCCCAGGGCCAGCAGACCAGACCCTACGCCAGGCTCCATCCCCTCTGGGCTGGGCCACCTGGTGGGCTGCTCCCTTCCCTGTAACATGGGGCCACGGACGGGTCCTACAGAAGCTGGTGGGAGTCAACAAGACAGGCATGAAAAGTGCATCACTTGGGGGCTGGCACATGGTGTGGGCTTAACACGTTAATCGTTATTATATTATTATTATTATTAAAACAAGAGAGAGAAAGAGAAGCAGAAATTAGGAGGTGGTGCCTGAGGAAGTCTGTCTGGGGCAGGGGTGGCAGGAGGATTGCTGGGGGCACCTAGTGGTCCGGGTGGGAACCACTCAGGGGGTGACAGGCTGGTAGGGACTTGTGTCCCCAGGCCTCTATCCACATGGGGCAGAGGGGCTGGTCTGGGGCTGGGGTGTCGGGGGCTGAGCCCACAGCCTCGTGGCCTGGCCTGTTCTGTGCACACAGCGTGGACGGTGTCTTCGAGGTGGCCCTCTACTGCAATGTGCTCGTGTCCCCTGACGGCTGTATCTACTGGCTGCCGCCTGCCATCTTCCGTTCCGCCTGCTCTATCTCAGTCACCTACTTCCCCTTCGACTGGCAGAACTGCTCCCTTATCTTCCAGTGAGGCCATTTATGGGGGAGGATTAAGAGAGCTGCTCTCAGAGGGCCCTGGGCAGGGGTGGGGCAAGGCCTGGGCAAGACTTCTGGCCTTGGCTCCGGCAGCACCTAGAGGCCAAGGGCCTGGCTCCATCTCCCCTGGGCCTCTGTGCCCATCTCAGGCTAAGACGCCTGAAGGTGCCCGAGCTCTCCCTGCTAAGCCCGAGTCCCCTCACTCATCCTCCTTCACTGCCTCAGTTTCCTCGCCAGTGCCCCAAGGGGAGACATTCACACCTGGGGTGCATGGGTGAGAAGGCACACATGCACACAACATGCATGTCTGCGCACACACGAAACCACTGCACACTCCAGGCCCACGGGGAGGCGGGGCTGTTCTGTGAGAGAGGGGCCCTGGCAGGGAACCCAGCGGAAGCATGTGTGCAACCAAGCCACCCCTGGGCGTCTCTGGGTCTGTTTCCTCAAACCTAAGTGTGGGGAGGAGGGCCTGAGGGAGGGTTCTCCTGTATCTTAGAGGAGCAGTCTTTCCACAAGCAAAACCTGGCAGGGACACTCCCCTCCACAGACACAAGGGTCCTCCTTAGCTAGGCATGTATATTCTACATTGCCATCATCAGCCCCTCCTGCCAGACAGCAGTGGGAGGGACACATGCAGAGTGGCCCTGGGCCCATCAGCCAGGTGAGGGCCCTGCAGCCTCCTGGGCCATCAACTCAATCTTCCTGACCCCAAAGAGCCCTAGGTCCCCTGCTCTCCATATCTCACCACTGGGGTTTTATGGAGAACTCAGAAGCAGGGCTGCATCTTGCTGAAGCAAAGCTGCCCACACTTGTCCCCAGATGGTCATCCCCATGCAGTCATGGCAGGTCTACCCACTCACATTTAGCCTCTTTCCTCGGTGACTCCCAGGTCCCAGACTTACAGCACCAATGAGATTGATCTGCAGCTGAGTCAGGAAGATGGCCAGACCATCGAGTGGATTTTCATTGACCCTGAGGCCTTCACAGGTAACCCCCACCCAAGGGCTCCCCAGGCAGCCTCATCCAGGGCTCCTGCTGGACCAAGCTGTGGTCAAGGCTGGACCAAGGTCAAATCCCTCCCATGTAACTCAAAATGAAAACTACAGCAAACCATAAAATACGCTTTTTAAAACGTCCAACAAAGCTCTGACTTTCCTCATGATAATGACTCCAATTTTAGAAGGAGAGGCTCAAGTATCCAATCTCCCACCCCACTTCTGTCCTGCAAGGGTGCCTCCCCTGCTGGTGCTCCTTAGGGCACATGCTGCCCTTGCAGCTGGGTCACTCAGGCCGCAGGGATCTGCCTAGCCCACACTTCCTGTGCCTACTCCTGCCTGCCTGCCTGCCCGCAGAGAATGGGGAGTGGGCCATCCAGCACCGACCAGCCAAGATGCTCCTGGACCCAGCGGCACCAGCCCAGGAGGCAGGCCACCAGAAGGTGGTGTTCTACCTGCTCATCCAGCGCAAGCCCCTCTTCTACGTCATCAACATCATCGCCCCCTGCGTGCTCATCTCCTCCGTCGCCATCCTCATCTACTTCCTTCCTGCCAAGGGTACCTGGAGCCTATGGGAGAGAGCCGTCCAGTAGCACAGGGGATACCTGGGAGGCCGGGGCGGGCCCTGCCTGGGGCACAGAGTGGCATTACGACCCAGGACAGAGGCAGCGGGCTACTTCTGGGGTAAGGGTTTCCTCTGTGGGTGGGGAAGGTAGGGACCTGCTCTGAGAGCCTCTCGGTCACTGGCAGCTGGGGGCCAGAAGTGTACCGTCGCCATCAACGTGCTCCTGGCCCAGACTGTCTTCCTTTTCCTTGTGGCCAAGAAGGTGCCTGAAACCTCCCAGGCGGTGCCACTCATTAGCAAGTAAGGCTGGTCTTCATGCCCACCCGCCTACCCCTCTCTCCTTTCTTGGGAGCACAATGGCCTCCTGCATTGCCCTTTTGCCCTCCATCCACCCCAGCATCCTCAATTCAGGAGGCCTGAGGGGGGGCAGCCACTCAGGGTGGGGGTAGCATCATGGTATGGACTGCCAGCTCCTGCCCACCCCACCCTGACAGGTACCTGACCTTCCTCCTGGTGGTGACCATCCTCATTGTCGTGAATGCTGTGGTCGTGCTCAACGTGTCCTTGCGGTCCCCACACACACACTCCATGGCCCAAGGGGTCCGCAAGGCAAGGACCTTCCCTGCCCACTTCAACATCCTGCTGCCCACTCCCCTACACCTCCCTCTCGCACGCCCCTGGCCATATTCCTCACCTGCAACATTCCACAGCACACCTATCCTGGGTGTATCTTGAAGCATGGGCCAAAATCGATTACAGTAATACAGTAATGAAATTGCTTCCTAGGTGCCAGGGATATTACAAATGTTAATGTATTTCATCTTCATAAAATCCGTATCATCTCCAATTACAGATGAGGACATTGAGGCGCAGAGAGGTTAAGTAACTTGCCCAAGAAAGTGCACTACGAAGTCAAAAAAGCAAGAGTCTCCCAGGGTAGTCTGATTCTAGTCTGTGATCTATAGCCCACCTGCAGCCTTCAGCTTGGGCCCTTGTTGCACATGCAGATTCCCAGGCCTGCCCCAGGCATTCTAGGCCAGAATAGCATGAGGGTTGGGGGCAGGAATCTGTGTTTGTAAAAAGTGCCCTGGTGATTCTGATGTGCACTGAAGTTTGGGGACCCAGGCTCATGTCCAGTACAGAGCTTTACCAAGGCCACATCACTGCCCTGGTATGTGCCTAGCAGCACAAGCCCTTAACGCCAACTTCCTGCTTCTGCTCTGAAGCTCGGCCTGGCTGCCCTAGTGAAGCCACCCCCTCTCTAGGTGTTCCTGAGGCTCTTGCCCCAGCTGCTGAGGATGCACGTTCGCCCGCTGGCCCCGGCAGCTGTGCAGGACACCCAGCCCCGGCTACAGAATGGCTCCTCGGGATGGTCGATCACAACTGGGGAGGTGGCCCTCTGCCTGCCTCGCAGTGAACTCCTCTTCCAGCAGTGGCAGCAGCAAGGGCTGGTGGCAGCAGCGCTGGAGAAGCTAGGTGAGACATTGCAAGTGTGCCTGGGGACACTCCTCCCCTGGGACTCCAGCTGGGGAGCCAGACACAGCAGATGAGTGCTGGAGAAGTGTCCAGGTCAGGGAGAGAGCAGCTGGGGTCCCTAAGGAGAGGCCATCTTCTCTGCCTGTTTCTCCTCCATTCTACTCCCAAACCTTATCCTTTCTCTTTATCAGAGAAAGGCCCGGAGTTAGAGCCGAGCCAGTTCTGTGGCAGCCTGAAGCAGGCTGCGCCAGCCATCCAGGCCTGCGTGGAAGCCTGCAACCTCATTGCCCGTGCCCGGCACCAGCAGAGTCACTTTGACAATGTAAGCTGAGTCAGGGTGGGATGGAGGTGGAGTGAGTACCTGGGCTTGGACCTGTGATGGAGACAGGATGAGTGGGGTGGCCAAGATACGGCAGTGGGATGGAAAAAGAGGCGTTTGGGAGCAGTGGCTCACATCTGTAATCCCAGCACTTTGGGAGGCCGAGGCAGGTGGATTCACCTGATGTCAGGAGTTTGAGACCAGCCTGCCAACATGGCAAAATCCTATCTCTACCAAAAATTAGCTGGTCGTGGTGGTGGGCACCTGTATTCCCAGCTACTCAGGAGGCTGAGGCAGGAGAATCGCTTCAACCTGGGAGGTGGAGGTTGCAGTGAGCCGAGCCGAGATCGTACCACTGCACTCTGTCCTGGGTGAAAGAGTGAGACGTGAGATTCTGTCTCAAAAAAAAAAAAAAAGAAAGAAAGAAAAAGGAACAGGGGCAGCGGGGACATCTCAGGGCCAGGGGACCATGGAATTAGCCACCAGTTGGGACCTGGACATAGATAAGAAGGGCCCCAGGAAATGGAGACATGGGCCTGCTGGAAGCCCAAGGATGAGAACGGGACCCAGGGAAGACCTGGTGCCGCCGCAGGCCATCCGACACCTGACTCCCATCCTCAGGGGAATGAGGAGTGGTTCCTGGTGGGCCGAGTGCTGGACCGCGTCTGCTTCCTGGCCATGCTCTCGCTCTTCGTCTGTGGCACAGCTGGCATCTTCCTCATGGCCCACTACAACCGGGTGCCAGCCCTGCCATTCCCTGGAGATCCACGCTCCTACCTGCCCTCACCAGACTGAGCCAACCAACCACCTCGGGGCATGTGGGAGTCACACACGTGGGTCACACTGAGTCTTATCAGCCACGTTCTCCTACTGAGGTCCTAAGTGTACTCTTTGGGAAGTGCCCTTCAGGGCTGTGTGAGCCAAACAGCCCTAAGAAAAGCTGGGGAAAGAAAGAGTCTGAGCTGGAGTCCGGGAGTGGTTGGGGGTGGGCTGTGGTTAGTGTGCTGCTGCGGTCAGCATGCGTGCAGGACTGGCTAGCTTGTCCTGGCAATAGCTGCTCCTCCACTCAGCGCACTCCCCTCACTTAGGCCAAGCATTATTCATTCCCATCAATCTGAAGTCCAAAGGACTGTTTTGTGTAATACCTTCGGGCTTGGGACTGGCTCCCTTTTTACAAGTTCTCCCTGAAAGAGGGCAGTCAAGAGAGGTGTGAAGAGTAGCGGCCAATGATCTCTCCAAAGCAGGGCAGCAGCCCATGCCAGCTGGCATCTCCCCACTGTGCCTTCTGGGTACAATAAGCACCCAATTCTCAAAAGCCCCAGTGGCCTTTCCATTCATGTGCATTTTTCTACCACTGACCACAAGACAATTTCCTGAGTTTTGTAATCCTTTTTATTTTTAGTTTTTGATGTGTTGTTGTTGTTTTGTTTAGTTTTGAGACAGAGCCTCACTCTTGTCATGCAAGCTAGAGTGGAGTGGCATGATCAAAGCTCACTGCAGCCTCAACTTCCGGGGCTCAAGCGATCCTCCTGCCTCAGTCTCCCAAGTCGCTGGCACCACAGGCATGCACCACTACACCCAACTACTTTTAAATTTTTAGTACAGATGAGGTTTTGCTATGTTGCCTAGGTTGGTCTTAAACTCCTGAGCTCAAGTGATCCTCCCACTTGAGCCTTGGGATTACAGGCATAAGCCACTGTACCTGGCCTCCTTCTTTTTTTTTTTTTTTTTGAGATGGAGTCTTGCTCTGTCCTCCAGGCTGGAGTGCAGTGGCACAATCTCGGCTCACTGCAACTTCCGCCTCCTGGGTTCAAGTGATTCTCCTGCCTCAGCCTCCTGAGTAGCTGGAATTACAGGCGCACATCACCACGCCCAGCTGATTTTTTTTTTTTTGTATTTTTAGTAGAAATGGGGTTTCACCATGTTGGCCAGGCTGGTCTCGAACTCCTGACCTTGTGATCCGCCCACCTCAGCCTCCCAAAAAGTGCTGGGATTACAGGTGTGAGCCACCGCGCCAGGTCACCTGGCCTCCATTTTAATTAAGAGCTCCTCACGGCAGTATGGACAAGCAAGAATCATTATTCCCCGTGTTATACTGGCAAATTGAGCCTAGAGTAAGAGGGACTCCACACAACACTGGTGGCTAAACAAGGTTTGAAGTCCAGAATTCCTGACTCTGACCCAATCTGACATTCTAAGATTCTATGGCCTGAAAAACAGGCCCTTCTTCCCAAAGGATGGTTGAGACAAGGAAGAGCCAGGCAAGAAGAGTGTGGAATTAACAGAAAGCCACTGAGCTCTTCATTCCAGGAGGAGACTTTGGCCTCCCTTGACCCCACTAATCAGGTAGTAAGGCAATAAGCTGGGGTCTTCCTGTGGGAGAGGCGAGGTCCTGCTCTAAGATTACAGCTGGCACAAGAGTTCGGCTGGTAACCAGGGGACACCCTTGGGCAAGTCACCTATGCTCCCTGAGCCTGTTCCCTCATCGGTAAATAAGGTGCAAAAAATAATCCATTCCCGACCAGGTGTGGTGGCTCACACCTGTAATCCCAGCACCTTGAGAGGACAAGGTGGTGGACTGCTTGAGCTCAGGAGCCCAGGAACCCAGGAACCCAGCCTGGGCAACATGGGGACACCCGGTCTCTACCAAAAAATAAAAACTTAGCTGGGCGTGGTGATGCATACCTGTAGTCCCAGTTACTTGGGAGGCTGAGGTGGGGGGATCACTTGAGCCCAGGAGGTCTAGGCTGCAGTGAGCTGTGATCATGTGACTGCACTCCAGCCTGATGACACAGTAAGAGCCTGTCTCAAAAAAAAAAAAAAAATTACAAAACTAAAAAAAAAAGTGAAAGTGCCACATAAAGGCCTGACAACAGGATATGATGGCAGGAGGGGACCTTGGAAATATGCCCTCCCTCCAAGCACAGGATTGCTGTCTTTGGGGTTCAATCACCAGCAAGTTCACTTTATTTACTCCAGGGTGTGTCTATGCTTGTGCATGCGTAGTGTGTTTGAAGCAAGAGCAGAGTCAGAGCCCTAGAGTCCTAGAGGAGTTAGGGAGAGTGGGGGAGAACTTTGATCAGGGAGGGAATCTGGTGACAGTGGGGTCATTTCGCTTCCCATAAGCCCCTTACTAGCTGTGTATCTGGCACAAGTCTCTCAACCTCTCTGAAAGCCTCAGAAGGCAGAGGATTAGCTCCTTGTACACAGTAAGCACTCAAATTGGCTGCCATTACTATAGGTTACTGTCTCATGGGATCCATATAGTAACCTGAGGAGGTAGGAAGACGTATACCTCAAAGATATTCCAGGTTCAGTTCCAGACCAACACAAGAAAGCAAGTCACATGAATGTTTTTGGTTTCCCAATGCACATAAAAGTTATGTTTACACTATACTGTAGACTAGCAAGAGTGCAATAGCATTTTCTAATAAAACAATATACATACCTAAATTTAAACATACTTTATTGCTAAAAATGCTAATGATCAATCTGAGCCTTCAGTGAGTCATACTCTTTTTGCTGGTGGAGGGTCTTGCCTCGAGGTTGATGGCTGCTGACTGGTCAGGGTGGTGGCTGCTGAAGGTTGGGGTGGCTGTGGCAATTTCTTAAAATAAGACATCAGTGCAGTTTGTCTCATCAATTGACTCTTCCTTTCATGAAAGATTTCTCTGTAGCATGCGATGCTGTTTGATAGCATTTTGCCCACAGTAGAACTTCTTTCAAAATTGGAGTCAATCCTCTCAAACCCTGCTGCTGCTTTGTCAACTAAGTTTATGTAATATTCTAAATCCTTTGTTGTCATTTCAACAATGTTCACAGCATCTTCACCAGGTGTAGATTCCATCTCAAGAAACCACTTTCTTTGTGCATCCATAAGAAACAGCTCCTTATCTGTTACAGTTTTATCATGAGACTGCAGCAATTCAGTTACATCTCTAGGCTCTACTTCTAATTCTAGTTCTCTTGCTATTTCCACCACATCTGCACTTACTTCCTCCACTGAAGTCTTGAACCCATCATAGTCATCAATGAGGGTGGGAATCAACTTCTTCCAAACTCCTGTTAATGTTGACATTTTGACCTCCTCCCATGAATCACGAATGTTTTTAATGGCATCTAAAATGGTGAATCCTTTCCAGAAGGTTTTCAATTTGCTTTGCCCAGATCCATCAGAGACATCTCTATCCATGGCAGCTAGAGCCTTATGAAACGTATTTCTCAAATAATAAGACTTGAAGGTCGAAATTACTCCTTGATCCATGGGCTGCAGAATGGATGTTGTGTTAGCGGGCATGAAAACAACATTAATCTCCTTGTATATCTCCACCAGAGCTCTTGGATGACTAGGGGCATTGTCAATGAGCAGTAATATTTTGAAAGGAATCTTCTTTTCTGAGCAGTAGGTCTCAACAGTGGGTTTAAAGTATTCAGTAAACCACACTGTAAACAGATGTGCTGTCATCCGGGCTTTGCTGTTCCATTTATATAGCACAGGTAGAGTAGATTTAGTATAATTCTTAAGGGCCCTAGGATTTTCAGAATGGTAAACAAGCATTGGCTTCAACTTAAAGTCACCAGCTGCATTAGCCCCCAACAAGAGAGTCAGCCTGTCCTTTGAAGCTTTGAAGCCAGGCACTGACTTCTCTCTAGCTATGAAAGTCCTAGATGGCATCTTCTTCCAACAGAAGGCTGTTTCATCTACATTGAAAATCTGTTGTTTAGTGTAGCCACCTTCATCAATGATCTTAGCTAAAGCTTCTGGATAACTTGCTGCAGCTTCTACATCAGCACTAGCTGCTTCACCCTGTGCTTTTATGTTGTGGAAACGGCTTCTTTCCTTAAACCTCATGAACCAACCTCTGCTAGCTTCAAACTTTTCTTCTGCGGCTTCCACACCTCTCTCAGCTTTCATAGAGTTGAAGAGAGTTAGGGCCTTGTTCTGGATTAGGCTTTGGCTTAAGGGAATGTTGTGGCTGGTCTGATCTTCTATCCAGACCACTAAAACTTTCTCCATATCAGCAATAAGGCTGTTTCGCTTTCTTATCATTCGTGTGTTCATTGGAGTAGCACTTTTAACTTCCTTCAAGAACTTTTCCTTTGCATTTACAACTTGGCTAACTGTTTGCCGCAGGAGGCCTAGCCTTCGGCCTATATCGGCTTTTGACATACCTTCCTCACTGAGTTTAATCATTTCTAGTTTTTGATTTAAAGTGAGAGACGTGCGACTCTTCCTTTCACTTGAGCACTTAGAGGCCATTGCAGAGTTATTAATTCGCCTAATCTCAATATTGTTGTGTCTCAGGGAATAGAGAGGCCCAAGAAGAGGGAGAAAGATGGGGAACAATCTGTGGGTGGAGCAGTCAGAACACACACAACATTAAGTTCGCGGTCTTATAAAAGACGCTGTATGTGGCACCCCAAAACAATAGCAACATCAAAGATCACTGATCATAAATCACCATAACAGACACAGAAATCATGAAAAGTTTGAAATATTTTGAGAATTACCAAAATGTAACACAGAGACACGAAGTGAACACATGCTGTTGGAAAAATGGCGCTAATACAATTGCTGGACTCAGGGCTGCCACAAACCCTCAATTTGTTTTTAGAAAGTCCTATCTGCGAAGCGCAATAAAACGAGGTATGCCATAGTATAGTGGCGCTGCCGCCAAAGGAAAGCCTCGGGAAGGTTAAGAGAGATACCGGAGAGTGCGTCCGGCACTGGAGGAGGAGGAGGGTTTTTACCAGGCAGCGAGTCCAGAGCCCGCGCTGTCAACGACGCGGTGCTGCCTTTTTTCGGAGGCGCTGCAGGAGGGCGCCTGGACACGCTCCCTTAGGAGAGCGGGCAGGTCACAGGACCTGGACGGCGACAAAGCTGAGACCTGAAGCCAGCTCCGCCGCTGAGGCCAACCCTCTGCGCAGCCGCCCTAGGCTGGCGTCCCGAGATAGACGCCCCCAAACCGGGCCTGCGCGTGGACGTTCCGCTGTGCCCCGCGCAAAACCGGAAGTACCCGGGCCTAAGGCTGAGGGACCCGGTGGAGCGGAAGTCACTCCCTGAGGCAGTGGCGACAGCCGCGGCGAGAGGATGAACAACAAGTTCGACGCGTGAGTGGCTCGTGGCCGCCCCCGGGGCCCCTTCCCCCAACAGTTCCCCCGCGCCCGCCCCCACTGGGGCTAGGGCGGCGCAAACCCGGCGGCCCCGGCTTCCCTGCCGGGATCAGGCTGCGGCCGGACCTGGCCTGGGCTGGCGGGGAGGAGGGGGCTGGGGAGCGATGGATCCCGGGGTCCCGGAGACCCCAGGGCCGTCCGAACCGAGGGCGAAGAGCTGAGCCCGGGGGAGGGGTGGCTGTGCCGCCCGGTAGGGGGAGATTTTCGGACGCCCCGCCCCGGTGGATGCGGATTGCCGACGACGTGGAGGGGTGGGGACCTCGGCGGTTTGGGTGTTTCCGCAGTCTGGCCGCGCTGTCTCTGAATCCAGCTTTCCCCACACACTCCCTCTCCCCTCTGAGCCTCAGTTTTCTCATCTGCAGAGTGGGGACGGTAACACCCTTTGTCGTAGAGTTTGGAGGATGCAATGAGGTAATGTGGCGGCTGCTCTCGACGCGGTGGAAGGCTGGCTTAGGAATTAGCATCTTCCTGAGACTCTTCCTACTTTCTTTCTCCTCCCACTCCCGTTCCCGTCTTCCAACACACTCGCCAAGACTTGGGTATACTTGTCGCCCTCTCTTGCCCGCTCCGGTTTCTAGTTTCAGCATCAAACAGTTTGGAGGTACAGAGGGAAAATGCAGAAGTATTTTTACTTATTCCCCTCCAAGGATTGTATCTTGAGGTAGAATATGTTCCTACCTCTGTTCCAGTAGTCTAGTAAATCTGCCTCTTCATCTGAAAGCCTGGATTTGTAGTCCCAGATTCACCACTTACCAGCTGTTTGACTGTGGAAAAGTTACCCAGTCTCTGAGCCATTGTTTCTCAAACCACGTTAGTGGTTAGTACCCTGCTGCCACAGCGGGGTGTGATAAGGGTCAAATCACACTCAGCAATGCTTAAAGATATTTGTGAAACATTGCTAACTACTGAGATATAAACGTAAAGTGGAATTACTATTAGTTTAGGTTGTGACCTTGTGCTTTTGATGGGAAATTAGGGTTTTTCCAATGCAGAGAGTACTGTGCAAATTCAAAGAGTACTGGATTTCCAACACTCCAGGCAGGTAGGTCCTCAGGCATGTTTGCTGGTTGCTGAGAGGTCTCTGCTACTTGAGAAAGTCTTTGCCCGACCTCTTCTCTATCCTTAGGTTTAACTGAGCCTATCCCTCTACGAACCTCTCCCACACTGCCATCCCATTTCATCTCTATCGTAAACCCTGCAACACCTAGTTCCAGATCCACATCCTGCCTCAGTGGAGCTTTCTGGAACCTTTATACCCCTTCCTCCACTGATTTGCACAAACCAAATTTCATCCTAAGAAGACATCTTATGGGTCATCTAGCTCAGGCCTACCTAAATCATTTGGGGGTCTGCAGTAAGAATGGTAATAATGGACTTCCACAGGGATCTTGCTAGGTACTTTTCATATATATATGTTTTTTGAGCCAGGGTCTCACTGTGTCACCCTGGCTGGAGTGCAGTGGTGTGATCACAGCTCACTGCCCACTCAACCTCCCGGGCACCAGCAATCCTACCATCTCAGCCTCCAGAGTAGCTGGGACTACAAGCATGTGCCACCCTGCCTGGCTAATTTTTTTGTATTTTTTGTAGAGACAGGGTTTCACCATGTTGCCCAGGCTGATGTCCAATTCCTGGACTCAAGAGATCCACCCACCTTGGCCTCCCAAAGTGCTGAGATTACAGGCGGGAGCCACCACCCCCAGCCTCATATTTTATTTCTACTCTAACAACTCTGTGAAGGGGATCTTGTTATCTCCTTTTACAGATAAGGAAAAGGAGACTCTGAGATTAAGTAATGCCCAAGACAACAGGAAAGGAAGGGCTATCCCAGGTTTGTTGTGTAACCTTGGTTCAAGCACCTTGTGAGAAAAATTAAACTTGTCCACTTTTTTATCTTAGCTCTTCTATGATTGAAGAACCTGGGTCATTTTAATCACTTTGAATTATTAACTATTATATTGAGCCAGAATCTTTTAACATCTACCCTCTAGCATTGCAGGAAGAAGAAAAACAAGCTTTCTTTCATTTGAAATTAGCAATTGAAAACAGCACTCCTGCCCCTAGTTTTATTTTTTTATGTTGTTTTTCATTCAGAAATTCTGCAGTTTTTAGGCCATTGCTGCATATTTGGAGTCTTTATCACATTGCTCTCTTTACTAATCTGCACTCTTTACCACATTGCTCTTAAGGACATGTTCCAGTTTGCCAGAATTCTTCCAGAAGTCCAGTGGCTGGAGCTGAGTACAGTAGTATATAATCTAATGGGCTCATATTAAAGATTAGCTCTAATCTCCGTTACTGTATGGACTCAACTTCTCTGAATGAAACCTTTGATTATAATTGCTTTTGTGGAGAGGGGGTAGACCTATCAAGTCCTTAGATTGCATTGCCAGTGATCCTATTGATATGTAAAACCCTAAGATGCTTTCACAAAAACTGCAGTCCTGACATAGTTAAACATGGTTTTCAGATCTAGACCACTGTACTTGATTTTGTCCGTATTCTACATCATTTGCTTTTTATTCTGTATCGTTAACTTTGGGCCCATTCCTAACTATTGTCTAAACCACGTATTTGGCACTCATTGCTTTGATTCTATAGACCCATTCATTAAATGGAAATTTGTTTTATGCCACTGTCTGATGGTGGGGGTATAAAGATGAATTGAACCAAGGTCTTGCCCACAAGGAATTGGTCTAGTTCAGAGGGTGAGGAAATACCTGGGCAGAAGCTTAGCAAGCTAACTAAAGTTCCTCTCAGTCTGGACAGCCTCAGAGTTGCTACCTGACTGCCTGAGTTTACAGAGCACTGATTTTTCAGGCTGAGTGGTATCTTGACTCAAATCCAGCTTGAAGCTGGGAAGAGTAGCTTATAAGATTTGCCTTAAATATAGGCTTAGAGGGCAGAGTAGTTGGTTAGTTCCACCCTCAGGTAATAAAAGCACTAGGTGTAGGTCCATTAGGGTTCCCATTTACTGTCTTAGAAAGGAATCCGAAGTGGTCCAGGGATCACAGGAACATTGTTTCTTCTCTGACAATTATTTTTGTTAGTTTTTTCTCTGTTTCCTGGTAGTGATAAGCAGCAAAACCACTAAAAAGAAAGGAAGGTATATGCTTTTCTTGGGACTAGCAAAAACAAGATGCTGGGATGACTATACCCCTCTTCAACCAAGATCTAAATGCAAGGGACCCCAGAGGCTATAGTGGGAGTTGGAAGCTAAGAAGAGAGGAATAGGGTTTGCATCCCAGGGGTGTGCCCTAAAGAAGAGAGTTGAGAGCTGTCCTGGGCCTAAGCAGAAGAACCCTTGAGATGTTCTTGATCAGGAGACAGAACTGGCCATGAGAGTATAGCTGGAACAAGTGCAAACATTTATATGGGGAAGTTCAGAAGAGGAGAGCCCAACTTAGCCTAGGTCGGGAGAGGTTAGGAAATGTTTCCAAGAGAAAGTGGCCCTCGATCTGAGTCCTGTAGGACAAGTTAACTAGGCAAAGAAGGACTTCTTGAGGAGAGACCACATGATGAGCACAGCAGAAGGATAAAATTGGGGCATCAAAATTAGGATGATACAACTGGAGTGAAAAGAGTTCGTTGGGACCAGGAAGGAGATGATATTGGGACATGTGAGCAGAGCAGGGGCCTTTGCACCGTGCTGAGGCATGGATATATCTGTGAACCTTTTCTCCTCAGCTGGGTCCTTGGGGACAAGCACTCTGGTAGCTCATACACACCATAGATGCTTGGTAGATGTTGGTAATTTTTAATCCATAGATCTTGTGTGCTAGACAGACTCCTTTTGAAAAGGAAACCAAATGTTTAATAAAGGGGAAGGGAATATCATAAGCGCAGATGATGGTCTCCTGAAAGTCCAGGGAGGCTGAATAAAAGCCAGAGAGATGGTAGCACCAGCAACAAAATGAAAGTCCCCTGCATTTTCTCTGCTCATCTGCCCCATTCTCTTATCTCCTGGCTTTCTTATCTCTTATCTCCTGGCTTTCTCTGCTTTTGCTCATTGTCTTAATTCTTTCAGGGCTTTTCTTGCATGGGGCGCATATGGCTGCCGCAACTCCTAAGTCTATGATCTTTCTCCTCCTAGATGAATGCTGAGGGGAGGAATCTGCTTATATATTTGAGCAAGGCCCTGGGGCATAGGTTATTGCCCGGGCTGGACTGCCCTTTGGTCAGGTGCCCTTCCTAGTTGTGTCTTGACCAGGGTAGGGATGGGAAGGTTCATGGCACAGGGCATAACCTCCTGAGATTATCCTACAGCTAGGCCTGTGAAATGGGGAGAGCAGGGACCCCAACATGTGACTAGTGCATTCATTCTAATATTTATTGTGTGCTTTTAATGTATCAGGCACTGGGGATTCATGGGCAAAAAAAAAAAAAAAAAAAACACAAAGTACCCTGCAACATGTTTATGTATCTGAATAGGATAGTATCTGAATTATAATTGGAGCATTTCTTGTACCATTCTTGAGAACTGCCTAATTTCATTTGACCACATATATAGTTATTGGGGCAAGAAAGATGATTGGAGAGATCTCTGATGAGTTAATGGTCCAACCCTAGAATAAATGGTTTTCTTATTGTCTTTGCAAACTCACCTTCCATTTATCTTTTTGTCTGGATCCATTGATTTTTAGGTGTACCTGAAAACCTTGGGGTAGTTTCGCTGCTCGTGAAAGGGAGGGTAATCCCTAAAGTACGTTTGTGCTTATGAAGCAAGAACACATTTATTCTTTCAGTCATTTATTTTTCCTTTTGGTTTACCATTTATGCAGCATCTTCTAGTGCTGCATGTTAAGGCAACATCTTGCCGTGGGTGCAGGAGATACCAAGATGAAATAAGACACTGCTCTAAGGGAACTCTCTCTCTAGTAGGAAAAACAGACATGGGAGGAATGGTGTGGCAGACTGAAGGGGTGGTGTTTGCAAATGGCACCGATACGGGAATATAGATTGCTAGAGGTGGAGGATCCTGGCTGGCAGGAGTCAGATTCTAGAGGATTTTACATTTTGCTGTACTTTATCTTAGAGGGTAGGCATCAAAAAGCGAGGGACCGTTGAAAGTTTAAACATGAAAGTTAAATGTCAGATTTGCACTTAAAAAGATAATGCTGGTGAAAGGGTGGATAGAGAGTGAGAGATTTGTGTCAGGAAGACCACTGAGGAATTTATTGTATGATTGAGATGTCAGGTGAAGAGGGCCTAAACTAAAGTAGTGACAGTGGGGAAGTGTAGAAGAGGTGGTAAGGAGAAGTGGCAAAGCAGATAGTACGTTTTTAACCTTCATTTGAAATGCCAAAGCATTAGAGACTCTTCTCATTTTTTTTTTTTTTTTTTTTTTTTTTTTTTTTGAGATGGAGTCTCGCTCTGTCGCCCAGGCTGGAGTGCAGTGGCCGGATCTCAGCTCACTGCAAGCTCCGCCTCCCGGGTTTGCGCGATTCTCCTGCCTCAGCCTCCCGAGTAGCTGGGACTACAGGCGCCCGCCACCTCGCCCGGCTAGTTTTTTGTATTTTTTTTTTAGTAGAGACGGGGTTTCACCGTGTTAGCCAGGATGGTCTCGATCTCCTGACCTCGTGATCCGCCCGTCTCGGCCTCCCAAAGTGCTGGGATTACAGGCTTGAGCCACCGCGCCCGGCCTACTCTTCTCATTTTTTACTCCATTTTTGGCAGGGAAAACAATCCCTTAAACTGTATACCTTAAACAGTCCCTTTAACTGGTTCTTTTTGTGCCTTTTTAGAAAACTGAAAGACAGTGCTTTCTGGAGTTCACAAGTTAGCTGATGGGCATTTCGTTTTTGTTTAATCCTCCTAATTTGCCTGTCTGTATTATTTTGCCCTTCTCACATCTCAGGGCCTGAATTTGAGTGACTTTGGGTTGGTTACATGTAGTTCATATGACTTGGTGGCTTTGTTAGGTGAGCAAGAATTGACTTCATCACAGAATAGTATTATGTTGCCTTTCCATTCAGTTTGAAAGATGATGACAGTGGGGACCATGATCAGAATGAAGAAAACAGCACACAGAAAGATGGTGAGAAGGAAAAAACGGAACGAGACAAGAATCAGAGCAGTAGCAAGAGAAAGGTGAGTTTTGCGCTGCACAGTTGTAGTTGCCTTTGAACTTGAGACTTTATTGTCTTGTGGAATCTGTTTATCTAGAAGATACCAGATTAACTTGATGGCATCCTGTGTTGGAATATCTGACTTTGTTCTCAGAAAAACATTGTGCAATCATTGACGTTCATTTGGGGACCTAGAACTTTTCTCTTGCCGCAAAATCTTGAGATGCTGCCTTGCTTTCAGCATTCTCCTAGCCTGAGATGGAGGAGATTAGCCCTGGAGCTTAACAAGGCTGTTAGCTACTTCTTAGGCCACTGTTGAGTGTTTCAAATGCTACACACCCTTTTAAATTTTAGACAGTTTAGTCAACAATAGTCTAAGGTGAAAGTGACTTGGAAAAGGGAAAACTTAGGGAATGAGAGAGAGAGAGAGATCAGTTTTTTCCTTGAAATGTCAAAACAGGCTGGGTGCAGTGGCTCATGCCTGTAATTCCAGCACTTTGAAAGGCCAAGGTGGGCAGATCCCTAGATCAAGAGATCAGGACCATCCTGGCCAACATGGTGAAATCCCATCTCTACTAAAAATACAAAAATTAGCTGGGTGCTGTGGCGTATGCCTGTAGTCCCAGCTACTGGGGAGGCTGAGGCAAGAGAATCGCTTGAACCCGGGAGGCGGAGGCTGCGGTGAGCCAAGATCATACCACTGCACTCCAGCCTGGCAACAGACTCCATTTCAAAAAAAAAAACAAACAAAAGAAGAAATATCAAAGCAATCACTAATTCATTTATTCTGCAATATTGAGTAGCACTCCAAGGGCAAGCCACTTTATGCTAGATGCTAAGAGGACACAAAGGGGAATGAGACTGTGGAAGGGGCTTACATTTAATAGTACCAATAATAACAATACTGACATCTGTTGTGCACGTACTCTCTGCCAGTTGCTCAGCATTGTATATCCACTAATTCATTTGATCCTCTCGGCAGTATTATGAGATAGTTGTTATTATTTTCCTCATTTTGCAGGTAAGAAGATGAGGCAGAAACAGGTTAAGTAACTTGACAGTGATGAATCTCATAGAGAAAGCAGTGCTTGGACTGGGCATAGGCTGAGATAAGATACAAACGTGAATACCTGTTATTATATGAGGCAGAAAGTTACAAAGGCCATAAGAACACAGGTAAAGTGTTAGAGGAATTTGGAATCGGTTAACCACTGAGGAAATGTACTGTGTAAGCAGAATCTTGGGCACATTGCGGGTAGTTGAGGTTGTATATCCTTTTTTAATTGTGGAGGTGGTAAAGATTGACACTGTAAAATGTTCTCTCAGTCTCAGACCATATGACAAATGCCCAGGACTAACACACGTTCTTTACTTCCCAGGCTGTTGTTCCTGGACCAGCAGAGCATCCCCTGCAGTACAACTACACTTTTTGGTACTCCAGGAGAACCCCCGGCCGTCCCACCAGCTCACAGAGCTATGAACAGAATATCAAACAGATTGGCACCTTTGCCTCTGTGAGTTCTTGGTGATTTAATGGAGTGTGCCTTGATAGTTCATTCATGCCTGTATCGATATGATGTTTATTTACCTTCCTAGTAACCTATTTAAGATTCTGGTTTTCTTAATTGACTGACCTGAGCCTCCGGAGTCAGATTTGTTCATTTTTAGGTTTCTCACTAGATATCCATGGTTAGCATGTAGGTATCAACATATAGGAGAATTGTAGAGTTGATCAGAAGGGCATAATACAAAAGAACAGGTTTGGGGTTTTTTTTTTTTTTAATTGAGACAGAGTCTCTTGCTCTGTCGCCCAGGCTGGAGTGCAGTGGTGTAATCCCGGCTCATTG
The DNA here is from genome assembly GCF_049350105.2 of Macaca mulatta. Lineage (NCBI taxonomy): Eukaryota > Metazoa > Chordata > Mammalia > Primates > Cercopithecidae > Macaca > Macaca mulatta. The sequence continues at coordinate 137,815,410 of NC_133417.1, forward strand.
CAACCTCCACTTCCTGGGTTCAAGCAATTCGCTTGCCTCAGCCTCCTGAGTAGCTGAGATTATAGGCATGTGCCACCACAACCAGCTAATTTTTGTATTTTTAGTAGAGACGGGATTCCACCATGTTGGCCAGGCTGGTCTCGAACTCCTGACCTTAGGTGATCTACCCGCCTTGGCCTCCCAAAGTGCTGGATTACAGGAGTGACCCGCTGTACCTGGCCCTATTTTTTGTTTTGTTTTGTTTTGTTTGTTTAAGTAGATATTTATGGAGTCCTTACTAAGTTCAAAGTGTCATAAATACAAAGGTTTATAATACATGATGTCTATCCTCATGAAGTTTAACAGTAAACTGAAAAATTTTGAAAGTTTTGTATTTAAGAAGCTCCCATTAGGGTTCTGGCTGTGTTAACGATTATGCATAAAATATCTTTTTCCTGTGTTCAGAAAGAAAATGAAATGTCTAATAATTGCTTTTGTGGGTACTGTCAGTCAGAGAGCCCAGACCGTCTCATCTCTCTCCCAGGTGACTTGGTTTGTGTACCCCAAGAATCCATCTGCAACTAACACCACTCTAGTTGAACAAAGGTTATTATGTACCCAGTGTGTGCTGTACATTCAATCTCTGGGCAGAGTCAAATGTGCGGTTTGTCATTTTCTTGAGATTGGTAAAGTATTAGTCCATTTAAAATGCAGAAACTGGAAAAGAATACTCCAGTAGGAAATACTACAACAAACTGCTAAGGAGGAAGGACGTATAACACATACTTTATTTGTGTCATTTCCTTCCATCATTTCGATAGCCCTATGAGGTCAGTGATATTATCCATATTTTACAAATGAGGAAAGGAAAACTTGGGTTAAGTATCTGATCTAAAGTCTCAAGTTACGGTGGGGCATGGTAGCTCATGCCTATAATTCCACCACTTTGGGAGGCTGAGGTAGGAAGATTGTTTGAGCCCAGGAGTTTGAGACCAGCCTAGGTAACGTAAAATTAGCTGATTTGGAGAAAAGGGGAACACTAAAAAAAATCCTGGCCATGTTGGTGTGTACCTGTGGCCCCAACTACTCAGGAGGCTGAGGCAGGAAGATCACTTGAACCCAGGAGGTTAAGACTACAGTGAGCCATGTTTATGCCACTGCACTCTAGCCTGGGCAACAGAGATAGACCCTGTCTTAAAAATTTTTTTAAATTCTCAAGTCAGTCATAATTCACTGGATTAAATGGGGGAGCCAGTGTAATTGAAGCTCAGGTACAGAAGTTTCCGGATAGCTGAACACATGGAGGTACCTGGAGGGTGGTGCACCTAGAGGGGACATAGAAGCTCCCTGAACCTTCCTCCATACCTTCCCTCATACCTTGCCCTACACATCTCTTCATCTGTGTCCTTTGTTTATAATAAACCGGTAACGTAAGGTACCAAGACAATAACTGGGGAAAGAATCTTCTTTTCAACAAACAGTGCTGAGACAACTGGATTTCCAGGTGCAGAAGAATGAATTTGCATTCCTTCCTGATACCATGTACAAAAAGTAACAAAAAATGGATCATAGACCTAAATGTAAGAGCTAAAATTATAAAATTCTTAGAAGAAAAATGTTAGTACATCTTAATGAACTTAGGTTAGGCAAAGCCTTCTTAAATAACACACTAAATGCATAAGCAGCAAAAGATTAAATACTTGGCTGGGCGTGGTGGCTCACACCTGTAATCCTAGTACTTTGGGAGGCTGAGGCAGGAGGATCACTTGAGCTCGGGAGTTTGAGACCAGCCTGGGCAACATAGTGAGACCCTATCTCTATAGGATTTCGTCAGAATTCAAAACTTTTCTGCCTCAAAGGAGACTATCAAGAAAGTGAAAAGATAGCCTACAAAATGGGAGAAAATATTGCAAATCATATCTAATACTTGTATCTAGAATACTCTTACAACTCAATTATAATCTGCTTAATATGAAATCAATATCATTACTATGCCGAGCTGATAAAATTTCAGCCTAAAGCAAAGATCTTGTTTAGTTCGCCAGTGCTATCTTAGAATCGGCTAACTTAGAAGAGGTTTTTGAAATAATATAACTAGCTTGTGTACTGGTTCATATTTGATTCAAGAAATGCTTGTTGAATGAATTCAAGGCCCTAGTAGGCTTCTAAAAGGAATGAAGGCACAGATCCTGTCCTTGGGGAAATAAGATGTGCCCAGGAATTTCTAATACAGGATAGACAATAAGTGGTACTATGGGAAAGGCATGTAGAGTGCTCTTGGAGTTTGGAGGAAAGAAGGAATTGATTCCAGTTTGGGGAATACTGCCATTGAAGAGATGGGTTTAAGATCGATTTTAAAGAACTTGGCCAGACCTGGTGGCTCATTCCTGTAATCCTAGTACTTTGGGAGGCCAAGGTGGGAGGATTGCTTGAAGCCAGGAGTTCAAAATCAGCCTGGGCAACATAGTGAGATCTTACCTGAAAAAAAAAAAAAAATTGGAGTAATTATGCATACTTCTTGCATTTTTATTTCCCTCTTGTGGGAAAAAAAAAACATATAAAAATTTACCCAAATTGTACAAGGAGAGTTTTTCTTTTCTTTCAGCGTATATGTTAAGGAATGATTTATCATCAGGACTATCTCGGGTTAAGGCTTCTTCAGTGCTCACTGGATGTGTGATAGTATTTAAAGTCTGTCATTTTGACTTCGTAGGTCTGAACCTGAAAAATAGAAATAAAGTCTATTATGTAATTCAGGTCATTAGGAAATGGCTCACAATATTAAATTCATCACAGATAAATAATTACATTATTAATCCTTTTATCGAATTCAAAGCAGTGTTTCCCAGTGATTCTTAGCCTAATCATTAACAACATTCAAAAGTTCTTAAAGTCAGGGTGACTAGGAAGGCATCATCTTGAAATGGAAAGAGCACTGGACTCGGTAATCAGAGCTCACCTATTCTGATGCTTGACTCTCAGCTAGAGCAACTCAGTCCTGAAACTTTTCTCAACTATAAAACAAGTTGTTGAGATGATTTCTGAAGTCCTTTCTGCACCTCATATTCTGAGTCTGTGAACGCTTATTTTTTTGGTTTCAATTAGAACTGTCAAATCTTTTAAAGTTTAATAATATTTCTCAGGCCAGGCACAGTAGCTAATGCCTGTAGTCCAGCACTCTGGGAGGCCAAGGAGGGAGGATCAATCTAGGACTTCAAGACTAGCCTGGGCAACAGGGTTAGACTTCATCTCTACAAAAAATAAAAATAAAAAAATAGCTGGGCATGGTGATGCCCACTTGTGGTCCCAGCTACTCAGGAGGCTGAGCCAGGAGTATTGCTTGAGCCTGGGATGTCGAGGCTGCAGTGAGCCGTGATCACACTGCTGCACTCCAGCCTGGGTAACAGAGCAAGACCCCATCTCAAATGATGAATGAATGAATGAATGAATGATGGTCTCGAGCTGTTTAACTTCACCTCTTTGCATATAAGATTGTGTAGTGGAGCTAGGCGTGTTGGCTAACGCCTGTAATCTCAGCACTTTGGGAAGCCAAGGCAGGTGGATCACCTGAGGTCAGGAGTTCGAGACCAGCCTGGCCAACATGGTGAAACCCCGTCTACTAAAAATACAAAAATTAGCCAGGCGTGGCAGCATGTGCCTGTAGTCCCAGCTACTTGGGAGGCTGAGGCAGGAGAATTACTTGAACCCAGAAGATGGAGGTTGCAGTGAGCTGAGGCAAGGCTGCACCATTGCACTCCAGCCTGGGCAAAAAGAGTGAAACTCCGTCTCAAAAAAACAAAACAAAAACAAAAAAAAGAAGATTGTGCAGTGTAGTTGTAAGATTGGAGGAGACCAGACTATTAAAGTGATTATTGACTGGGGAACTGGAGATGGTTGCCATACTTTCTCCTCACCAAGCCTCTTTCAGTTCCTTATTCACAATGAGCCATTTGGGGGTGTACTTAGTTCTCTTCAACTATGTTAGGGTGGATAAAGGTTTAGATTATTGCCGATTGTATTCATATGACCATTTACTATTCCAAGTCACTATATGCAGCTAAGCTTAGCAGTTGCTGAATATGAAGCACTGCCTTGAAGCCCTATAGATGGCGTTAGTTCCTGACTTCTTTTTAACATGTAAGATGCATCACATGTTCTTGTGCCAGAGAGGAACTAAAGGGGCAGCCATTTCACCCAGTGTAAGGTTGATTTCTCCTTAGGTGCTCCTGAAATCTAGAAGTATGACCTGAATCTTTGTCTACTCAGTACCCATTGTCAGCTCCATAGTTGTGGTATCTTGCTGTATGTTGATTTAGAGCCTGCTCAGCAAGTTGGCAAATACCAGCTATTTCTCATCAGAGTGTTCGTGTTTTTTCTTTCCTCCTAAAGTGTGCCTCTTCACTGGCCAGTACTTACTAGGTATCCTCTGTGAATAAGGAAATAATCTGTCCTATCAAGACACTAATGAGCCTGTAGTCCCAGCTACTTGGGAGGCTGAGATAGGAGGATCCCTTGACACCAGGAGTTAGAAGCTATAATGAGCTATGATCATACTGCTGCACAGATCCTGTCTCTTTTTTTTTTCTTTTTCTTTTTTTTTTAAGGGGGGAGGTGACACTAATGAGAAAAATGGGACTACTGTGATGAATACAAATAAGCATATACTTGATAGAAAAATATAAATCTAGTTTTCTCATGGGATTGTGAAGGAGCAGCAAGGAGAAACATAATTTTTCTAGCTAAGAAGAAGGCCTTAAACCCTAGCTATGAGAAGCTAAGTCCTGTACGATTTTGGATGGGCCTGGACTTTAGCAACAGCACCATGGTGTAGAGTAGTATGTGTGGTACAAGTGGTTGATTCTATCACTTATGCTTAGTAACTAAACAGGTCTAAGAAGTATTTCATTCAGCAAATGCTATATTTGCCAGTGAAACAATCTTTGATCAGTAAGTGATTTGGTTCTAAAAAATGGATTCAGGCTGAGGCTGTGTGGCACTTAATATACCTCAAGGCTAAAGAGTTTCCATTGTGCAAAAACCTGGTCCTCTTACTGCATGTGATGACTGTCCTGCGGCTTGAGTGGGAGAGTGCGTATTAACATGGTTTCACCAACTAAAGCTCCTGGCTCAGGCTTGCATTTCTCATCAAAGATTTTATTCTTGTATTGCTAATGTTACATTTTTTCTTTCGTGAAACTAGATGATACACTTTTCTTCTAATATGTCTTCCCTCACAGTGCCACACATGAAAATGAGTCCTCTGAAAAGGACAGCCTGTAGTATAGTGTCTTCCATGCTTATGTTCTTAACTAAATTTCAACTTCGGGATGCATTCAAAGAAAAATACAAGACACATCTTTTTTACTGTGGGGTCTTCTCTCTGCAGGTGGAGCAGTTCTGGAGGTTTTATAGCCACATGGTACGTCCCGGGGACCTGACAGGCCACAGTGACTTCCATCTCTTTAAAGAAGGAATTAAACCCATGTGGGAGGTAAGGACTAATGGTCTCTGACTGCTTTTTTGAGCAAGTTTGGGTTTTTTTGTTTTGTCTCTTAGCCTACCAAGGTTAAAAGTATTTTAAAGTCTTCTCTCAAAACTGCATCACTCTCCAGTATATCCTTGGAACCTGAGCCTCTAGAGAAATGCACTGATGCCATTTTTTTGTCTGTGTGGGTTGGTGCTGAGTGTTTTTTAAAGACTGTTTTATGACTAAAATGGTATTAGAACATTAAAGGATTTTTGTTTTCAGTTACTTTTATCCCTATAGAACTTGTTTGTGTATGCGTGTAATATTTTTACATAGTACACATATGATTAAAGTGGGTAGGAAAATAAGCTTAAAGGCAGTAACTGAAGACCTAGAACTGTTTGCAGAGCCAGTATTCGACTGCACCCTGGTGTAATGCATCTTCTATTCTGATGCCATGGCATTTTTTGAGTAGACACATGTGGTCACATCCACGCCGCCCAACTTACACAGCTCCTCATTGCTCACATGATCTTGCATCTCATTTACCTTTCAAGCCTCATCTCCCATTATCTCTAAATCTTCCCTTCCTTGCAGGTGGACCCTCCTGTCAGTTTTTGCGCAGACATGTTCTTTCCAGTGCCCGCAGTGCCCTTCGCCTGCTTTTCCTGACTCACTCCTATTGCCCTTAAGACCCACTTCTTGGCAGGCCTTGGTGGCTCATGCCTGTAATCCCAGTACTTTGGGAGGTCAAGGTGGACAGATTACCTGAGGTCAGGAGTTTGAGACCAGCCTGGCCAACATGGTGAAACCCCGTCTCTACTAAAAATACAAAAATTAGCCAGGTGTGGTGGCAGGCACCTGTAATCCCAGCTACTCGGGAGACTGAGACGGGAGAATCACTTGAACCCAGGAGGTGGAGGTTGCACTGAGCCGAGATTGCACCACTGCACTTCAGCCTGGGTAACACAGCAAGACTCCATCTCAAAAAAAAAAAAGACCCGCTTCTTGACTGTTTCCAACTGTCTTGTTCTTCCTTAACATAGTGTGTATATCTGTTAACAGCAGCACTTATAATTACAGTAGCATTGCTGTAATTAATATCCTTGCCTGTCTGTTCTACTAGACTGGATCTAAGTAGCGACTGGGGCTTCAGCCAGGCACAGTGGCTCACTCCTGTAATCCCAGCACTTTGGGAGGCCGAGGCGGGCAGATCACGAGGTCAGGAGTTCGAGACTACCCTGCCCAATATGGTGAAACCCTGTCTCTACTAAAAATACAACAATTAGCAGGGTATGGTGGCATGCGCCTGGAGTCCCAGCTACTCAGAAGACAGGGACTAGAGAATCACTTGAACCCGAGAGGCAGAAGTTGCAGTGAGCCGGTATCATGCCACTGCACTCCAGACTGGGTGACAGAGGGAGACTCCGTCTCAAAAAAAAAAAAAACTAGATTGGGGCTTCATGACTGTGTATTTGGTATGTAGTTACACTCAGTATTTTTTTTTTTTTTTTTTTTTTTTGAGACAAAGTCTTGTTCTGTTGCCCAGGCTGGAGTGCAGTGGTGCCATCTCAGCTCACTGCAAGCTCTGCCTCCAAAGTTTACGCCATTCTCCCGCCTCAGCCTCCTGAGTACCTGGGACTACAGACACCCGCCACCACGCCCGGCTAATTTTGTTTCTGTATTTTTAGTAGAGATGCGATTTCACCATGTCAGCCTGGCTAGTCTAGATCTCCTGACCTCGTGATTCGCTTGCCTAGGCCTCCCAAAGTGCTGGTATTACAGGCGTGAGCCACCACGCCCAGCAGACACTCAGTACTTTTAGCAAGTGAAGGGATGATCCGTGCTTGAAATATGACATCATTTCATTTTGATTCCTAAAGTATTTCCAGTAAAGGGGATTATTTTTAAAAGGTCTGTTAAGCCATTTTAATATATGGCTTATGCCAAGGATCCCAGCCATGTTTTTCTTTTTTTCCCCATTTCTTCTCTCCGTAGTCCTACCATCAGTTTTTCTATAGAGTTGAATAATTGGAAAATGATATGACTTATTAGTGTTTAAGAGATTATTGGCTTTTTACTGCCTTCATACAAAAAAAAAACACTGTGAAACCGTATTTTAACTTCAGTGCTTTCTGTCTTTTTACAGGATGATGCAAATAAAAATGGTGGCAAGTGGATTATTCGGCTGCGGAAGGGCTTGGCCTCCCGTTGCTGGGAGAATCTCATTTTGGCCATGCTGGGGGAACAGTTCATGGTTGGGGAGGAGATCTGTGGGGCTGTGGTGTCTGTCCGCTTTCAGGTAAGCCACCCATGGGCCAGTCTGGTTTCTTGTGTTGCCTTTGCTCTCCTCGCTGCCTCTGATTTGCTTTGATGATTCCTTGTGTTCCTCTGATAGGAGGACATTATTTCAATATGGAATAAGACTGCCAGTGACCAAGCAACCACAGCCCGAATCCGGGACACACTTCGGCGAGTGCTTAACCTACCTCCCAACACCATTATGGAATACAAAACTCACACCGACAGCATCAAGTACGTGTTGGGGGGTTATGGGAGGATGTGTCCCTAAGCTTAGCAGAAGTAGATCTGTAGTTGGGCCCAGAGGAATATGACCGGACAGGAGACTTACTTGTGGAGAAGGGACAGACCAGGCCTTCCCTCCAGGGCTTCTGGCTACTTGCTGCAGTTCTTTGTCAGCGAGGCTCCCTGCCACCTATACTACCAGGTGCTTTGTAGCAGAGAGAGCCTGTCTGCAGAAACCCAGTTGCACTGCCTGGGCTTGCTTAATTTCTACAGGCTGTCCTGTCTTTCATATTCTAACCACTATCTTAAAATGAAAGACAAGTGCTTTTCTTTTTCTTGCTGTTTTTTAAGATAATTTCACCCTGCCCACCCTCACCCCACTTCTGCATGTCTTTTTAACTTGTTAGCTTCAGTCTGTTTTCTTTGTCCTGGGATACTGACTACTTATCAGGAATGACTCCATTTCCTTGTGTATAGAGCTGACTCATAGAAGAAGGGGGATAGTGTGTGTGTGAGAGAGCAGAATCAAAGGGAAGCATGATGGCCACAGGGAAAATAAGCTTTGCAGTCTCCCTAGGACGGGAAATAGAGCTTTCTGTCTACAGTGAGAATCACTGTTAGGCTTGCTCCTTCAGTGATTGAGTGTCAGAAGTAAGCTCAGGCTATTGTGAAAAAGTGTGGGGAGTGGCTGTCAGATTGTCTCAAAGCTGGAGGGAGAGCTAGCCAGCTAAGAGTTAGGACTCTTAGGTTTAGTTCTGTCCTATGGCCCCGTACCAATATGTGCCTTTGACAAGCGTCTTTGCAACTTTGCTTCAGTTTCTCCATCTGTAAAGTGGGAGACAGTACTTTATCTAACAAGGCTATTGTGAGGCTGATTTAATCTTTAACTGAGGGTCCTCAGATGGAGAATGCTCTTACAGGGCCACGTAGTAGTATTGCTATCATCATCATCATCATTAGTAAGAATATCATCATGTTGTTATTATTGAAGACTAGTAGTGAGCCCAGCGATTATGTTCAGCAGACAGACCGTTTGGGAATCTCTTTCCCATGCATTCACAGATAATGTTATGAGTGGAGTTGGCTTAAACCAGCTAAGTACCAGTTTTTAAGTGGGAACACTGCTATGGGAGTTGGTCCGTGATCAAACGGCTGGCATGACTCATCATAGTCACCAACAGTTATTAGCCAGCCTTGGCCCTGGTTGCTTGCCTTAGCAGTCCTGTGTTAGCATTGTTTTTCTCTAGGCACATTTTTCTTATTCTCTGTTCTGGGATAGAAGTAGTTTCTGACCTCTAGCCTCATTCAGTCCAGGCTGGAGAGATCTATACCTTTTTCTAGGATTCTTGTTTTCAAGGTTTCTAAATATCCCCCACTCCCACTCACCCCCAAAATAAGTTTTCCACCTGGATAAGAGAGGGAAAGAGGTATTTTTCATCAGTTCTCCCCTTCTCTGCTGTTCTCCCTTTCTAATACCATAAGGCAGTTCTTTGTGACTTTTATAGATATATATGTACATGTCCTGACAGAGTTTAGGAGAGCCTGTGGGCTTTTTGCCTTAGTCTGCTAGAAAGACTGGCCTGCTGCTCCCTGCTTTATCCAGAGGTCTGCCTCTGGGACTTCAGCCCTATAGCTGTAGAGACCAGAAAACCAGCCCTCTTTGAGACCCAGATGCTACTTTCCCTTGCGTCCCCCTCTCTTTCCTTTCCCAATGAGCCAACCTTTTGCACTTCCACTAGAATGCCAGGCAGGCTGGGCCCCCAAAGGCTCCTTTTTCAAAACCTCTGGAAGCCGCGGTTGAATGTGCCATGACCCTCTCCCTCTCTGGATGGCACCATCATTGAAGCTGGCGTCATCGGAGTCTCTTGTTCTGTTGGCGTGCTACCTGGAAGATCCTTCTGTCCTGGACAAGAGGAATTGGAAGAGCATTTTATGTTTTAAGAACAGGCTGACACACAGCAGCTACAACAACAGCTGAGATCACTTAATAAATGGTGCTAAACTAGCTTGTCTCATGCTCTTGCTCTTTATGGTGCATCAAAGATGTGGCCTTTCGGACTGACTGTCACCATATTAAGGGATGGCACAGACTTTTCCATGGAGGGCCATCCGGGGAATGCAGCCTCATTTCCATAAGCCCATTGTGTAGTGTCATGTGGTATTTTGTTCCAGGACTGCTGAGGCCTGACATAATAAGGTGACATCTAGCTTTCAAAATAAGACCCTATTTTCTGGTACTTAAATTTGAGGTCCCATCTAGTCACGCCGATGACCAGAACAGAGTGATTTCTGATACAGAATTCAGCTTGAAAGTCTGTTCAGGTTGGAAAGGGGGATCCTTGGCCTTTGCTTCGCTGACTTCCATTCGCCTTTACTTCAAAGAAATTTCTTGCTTGGAGGTAAATCCCTGCTTCCGTCTGTGTGGCTGTATGTATATAGCTTCCTTGCTTTGTGCTAATGGGGTTTTCTTGCTGGTGCCAAAGCTGCCCAAGCCACAGCTCTTTTCTAGCCTTCTCCCTTCTGCTTTCCCTTTAGAGCCAGGTCATCTTCCTCTTTGAGTTAGCCCTGCTTGCAAGATCTCAGGGTTATAGCCCTTCCCTTTCTCCTGGGCCCGGTGTTACTGCACATCAGGATCTGGGGTAGGGAAACGTCTTCATCCCGTGTGAGTTTGCTCTGTAGGATATCTGACCGTAGCACATATGGACCCCTTGTGTGCTTTGTGGCTTTGGCTTGTATGTGCTGCAGCTTGGCCTTTAGGCCCCTAACCTGCATGTAGAGTTTCAGCAAGCCTCATGCTACTTTAGGTTTTCTTAGGAGCTACCACCAAAAACATAATAAAGAATCTTTTTTTTTGCAAACACTGGGTCAGTCGGCCTGAGAGGATCTGTGAAAGTGGCTGTGGATTTAAGGTTGAGTTTTCCAGAGTGGCTGTTCCACTTTGGCAGTGATACCCTGTGCTTGTACCATCCTGACTTACCCCTGATCTCCATGTGGCCCAAGATCCTGCATAACACCTATTAGGATTAGCACTGTGGGCTCAATATTCTAGGGGTGTTTGTGTCATTGCATCTTTGTTTATTACCTATCCAAAATTGGTTGAAGTACCTATAAAATGAGAGATTTGCTGGAATATGGAAAGGCCCGTTCTCTACGTTTTTAGTATTTGTCAAAGAATTACCTTCTCTTGCCTTCAAAAAGTGTTACATGTATTAACCTTAATTTCGGCTGTATTGTAACTTTTCCGGGAGGGAGGCTTGATGTCACCTCCCAGAGTCAATGTTGATTAGAAAGCACCAAACTGACCTCGAGACCCTTCTGATCCTTGTCAGTATGAACAAAAGTCAGAAGTACTTCTGCTTTCTTCTATTCCTTGTGGCTCTTCCATGGATATGGCTTTGTTTGAGCCAAGGAACAGCAGCTACTGAGACTCAAGAATTCCAAGGAGGCTGGGCGAGGTGGCTCATGCCTGTAATCCTAGCACTTTGGGAGGCTGAGCCGGGCAGATCACGAGGTCAGGAGACCAGCCTGGCCAACATGGTGAAACCCCATCTTTCCCAAAAATATAAAATTAGCCGGGCATAGTGGCCAGCGCCTATAATCTCAGCTACTCGGGGAGGCTGAGGCAGGAGGATTGCTTGAACCCAGGAGGCGAAGGTTGCAGGGAGCCGAGATTGGGCCACTGTACTCCAGCCTGGGCAACAAGAGCAAAACTCCATCTCAAAAAAAAAAAAAAAAGAATTCCAGGGAAAATGAAGGAAGAAGGAGCCAACATTCATTTTCCTGCGAGTACTCTGAAGATAGGGCTGCTGGTGGTGAGGGGGGTTTTTTTAGGAGTGGCTTAGATCTTTCAGTCAGGTGTTCCTGATTCCTGCTTGCTATTTTTGGCCCAGTTTCCAATGTCCTTCTTCAACTGTTGGGTTTTTCCAGCCTTTCCCTAATCACACTGCTTATGGCCTTTTCCTGCTGCTCCCCTCAGTGTGCTACAAGGCACTGCCTGCCACACAGAGCAGGCAGGTGATGAGCTGCTGTGCTGCAGAGGGCTCCTGCTCTTGTTTATAGCTGACAGTTCACCCCTAAGAAGCGGACAACTTGTTAAACTGAGTTTTTGCTCAGGTCGTAGCTCCTTTTAATGAGGCCAACTTGTAGTCGAGTTTTCATAGATGTGGGTTCCCCATATTCTCTGCTTTGAGGAGAAATCTCATAATGCAGTGAGAATCATGGGGCTACCAGGATAAAACTGGGCTCAGAACCATATGAAACACCAATGTCTTTTGTGAAGAAACTCCTCTTTGGATAAGTCCCACTGATTCCTTTTGTGCATCTAGCCTGGAATGGAAAAGGAAAACAGGCCAACTTCCCATAGTGGACTACAGCACTGGAAAAGACTGGCCCAGCTTCTCTGCAGGAGTGGAGGGTGGGTGATTCTCTTTATTCCTTTATCTTAGAGGGGAGACAGGTCAAATTGTGGGGACTTTCCCACGTCTAAATATCATTGTATTTCAACACTGAACTTTAATATATAGGCAAGGACTAGCCCATTCCCTTCTCCTGGCATGGCTAAATCATAGGCCAGTAGCACCAGGTTACCCCAGCTTAATTGCTGGCCTGGCTTTGCATCTGTGATATGTACCACCAAACTGGTAGTCAAAGCAAAGAGCCCAGATTAGCAAGAGGCTGAGCCCCTCCCTAAGTATAGAGAGCTAGTGAGTGCAAGACTGCGAACCTTGCAGGCTTTGGGTGGAGGTAGGGGAAAGTGTAGAATTGCACAGGATTTGCTTTCTGGTATGTGAGATGGGACAAGAGTGGTCTTAAAAGAACTCTTTGTTGCTCTGTCTTTTGAATCTGTTCAGAATTCCCTGTTGGCTATATTAATCTCAGTAATTTCTGTTTTTAGAAACTCCAGTCATATGACACTTTTTACATTTAACTTGTTCTTTCTTTACCTTTAAAAGAAGAAAGTTGTAATATTACCCAGTATGCCTGGAATGCCAGATGGAAAATAGCTGGACTATTCACACCTAGCTTTAGGCCGAGCTCTGGGCCTATGAGAATAAGAGTGATTATACCAAAGATTATGGCCCAGTATTTTATTTCTGCTGAATCCATGTGAAGAAATTTCTTTCTTTTTTTTTTTTTTTTTTTTTTTCTGAGATGGAGTCTTGCTCTGTCACCCAGGCTGGAGTGCAGTAACGTGATCTCTGCTCACTGCAACCTCTGCCTCCTGGGTTCAAGGGATTCTCCTGCTGGGAGAATCCCAGTAGCTGGGATTCTCTCCAGTAGCTGGGATTACAGGTGCCCGCCACCACACTCGGCTAATTTTTTTGTATTTTTATCAGAGACGGGGTTTCACCGTGTTTGCCAGGCTGGTCTTGAACTCCTGACCTCAGGTGATCCGCCTGCCTCAGCCTCCCAAAGTGTTGGAATTACAGGCATGAGCCGTGGTGCCCGGCCGTGAGGAAATTTCTTAACCCAGATTCTTCATGTTGAGGTTTAACATATAGTGAAGATACTAATGAAGAAACTGGGAGGGGAATATAATACTGGAATGGAGTAGGACAGAGCCATGAAGTCCGTATTTCTTCAGGTTCTTGACAGAGAACTGCTCAGTGTAGGCTAGTGTAAGGATGGCCCTTCCTGGAAACAAAAGGGTAAATGACATGAAGCTTCAACACAGCCATGTAATTTCTTGTTGACACCTAAGTGGTTTTAAAAGGAATTTAAATTTCACTATTACAGTGAGGGGTTTCCCTGGGTCATTGCTGAAGCATTGGATTTTGCTTTGCCCTTGTCTTCATTTGGAGTAAAGAGTGAGATTGCCTTCTGATGTCACTCAGGGATTCACAAAGTGCATCACATCACCATCTTTCCAGAAAGAGCTCTGAAACAGGTGTCTTGCTGTGGACACTGAGTTTGGGAATTGACAAAGACTGGCATACTTGTTTGGCAGTCTTACATTTTTCCTTAATTTAGTTAGCACATACACTAGGAGCTTTCGTAATAATTCTCTGAAGAAAACATGAACTGCAGATCTACCTCCTCTAAGAGGTAGATGGTTAACTTATAAATGTAGTGTATTGTCACCCTGGGTACTATGTCACCAAATTAAACCAAGAATGGAGTAACAATAATGAGGAACTTCAGACTTAGAAGCACCATATTTTATTTATAATTCCCAAGGAACTCATCAGTTTGGGGCTGAAAAGTGGCTAGGGCTTAGGGAGGAAATCAGCTCCCCTGAGAAAACTTGAGTTTGAGCCTCCAGAAGCATAGGGGATCTGGTTTTCTCCTGTGACTAGTCCAGCAGTCACCAAGAGTCTTTTCTCTGTGGAGCACCATTCTGAAAGGCCACGTACCCCCTCTGTCACATTTCTTATCCCTTCCCAACCTAATTTCAGAATTAAGCTAATCAGCATGAAAATTGTAATGGGCGTTGTTCCCTGGAAATTTTGAACTACCGTGACTTGAAATTTTCAGATAGTAGTTACATAAGCACTTAAGAAAGGTGGAAACTGACACATTGAAAGTCTGAGTGTAGAAGGGTAGAAGGTTGGAAATATGAAAGCAGAGAAAGTGTATACTTTCCTCCTTGCATCTTTAGACATAATGCTGTTGGGAACTGGCCTTTACCCTCAGTGAGGCCTGATGAAGAAAAATTGTTTCTGCCACCTGTGCACACATACCCAAGGCAGAAAGGACAGGGAGTGTCACTGTAAATTGGAAGTGTTTTTGGTAACAGTTGAGCGTCAGCTCTGACCTTACTGGCCTCCCCTGGAGCCTTGTTGAAGGAACACTGGTGCAAATCCTTGAGGGAACAGGGGCAGACTTCTCAAGTGAAGCAAGCAGAAGTGCCCGCTGGCCCTGAAAGGGTAGGCTGCACTGCTCCTCGGAAAGGAATGTCCAGTGGGACCTCGCTGCTCTGCTCCCAGGTACCTGTGGCTCCACTCGACTTGGAGGGCATTTGAAGGGGGATGTGGGGTTATTGTGTCTGCTCTCTGTGTTCAAAAGCTTTTGATCTGAATGTGCTATTGTGTTTTTTTGTCTCTGGTTTGCCAGGGCCTGGGAGGAGTTTCATGGCCTGGTGAACAGCAGCGGCCGCTGATCGGACGCTCCCCCTCTGTCTCTCACACTCAGGGTAGGGCCTTGTCTATCTTCTCTGTAACCCTGTGACATACCTCTCATTCGTAGGACCCCTCTTCCCATTTACCCCCAAACTTGCCGCTGTCAACATTGAGCCTCAGAGAAAAACATAAGTCCTAAACCACTGGATTCTCATCCTCCCTGGGTCCCATGTCTCCTGGTGAACCCCTGAGCAGGCCACTTCACCTTATTATGCCCCTATTTTCTCATCTGAAAAGTGAGGCTCCATGGATGAAAAAGTCTCTGAGATCTCTTTTGATGCTAACATTTCATGATGGTAAACGTGCCACAGATGCTTTTTCTTTTTTGCTCAAATGCCATTTTTAAGCCATCT
Source organism: Macaca mulatta (assembly GCF_049350105.2). Classification (NCBI taxonomy): domain Eukaryota; kingdom Metazoa; phylum Chordata; class Mammalia; order Primates; family Cercopithecidae; genus Macaca; species Macaca mulatta. Next base: position 137,830,853 of record NC_133417.1, read on the forward strand.
GGCAATGTCCTATGACTAAAAGGGCATTTCCACAGGCCCCAACATGAGTTACATGAGAGGTATGTCTCCTGTTTGCTGGTGTCATGTGTCAGTTGTGAGGAAACGGTAATATAAATTCAGGGTTTCCGCAATGTCAGTAGTGGGGCTGGATTTCAGGGCTGTGTGCGTAGCAGTTGTTCCAAGCTGTACTTTCACTAGACCAACGCAACTGTACTAGCAGGGAGAGGCACTGAGATACAAAGACTGAGGCAACTAAAGCATTGACTTTGGGAATATTTGTATTTCAGTTAAGAGAGTATCAAGTCCATGTTTGTCTCTGTAGCAGAGGGAGCTGGGTGAATTTATTCTGAATGAGAGGAATGGATGAAAGGCCAATATCTGCATGTGCTGGAGATGACAGCCTTTTCCTGGATATCAAACTGTCCCTGCCACTAACATCCCTAAGAAATAGAGTATTTCTGAAATTGGAACAGAACATGTCAATTGTAATAGCTACCTCAGAATTCCCCCTTCCCAAGAAGGAGATGAGTGCTTTCCAGAAAAGGAGACCTGCATCTCTCACGTGGACTAGAAGAGACAAGATGACACTCTGAGGGACAGCAGCAGGTGGCCAGGGGCCTGAGACATGGGCTGGAAGAGACAAGATGACACTCTGAGGGATAGCAGCAGGTGGCCAGGCCTGAGAGCTCGGGGGTGTAGGTATGATATACAGATAAAACTAGTTGCAGAGTTCTTGCACACACAAGTGATGCCACCCATACCTTTTTTGTCTTGATAGTTTGATTTCTTTATTATAAATTCAGTCTTCTGGTGGTTCAAAATTTAAAAGGATTCTCTTTAAGATGTAGTCAACATTCGTGCCTGGTATCATGGCACATGTCTATTGTCTCAGCTACTTGGAGGCTGTAGTGGGAGGATCACTTGAGTCCAGAAGTTCAAGGCCAGCCTGGGCAACATAGTAAGACCCTGTTTCTAAATATATGTCTGTGTATTTGTGCATATATATAAGTGTCTGTATATATAGTCAACATGGAATTCCAAGAGGTCTGCTAGTATACACAAAGAGGGAGGAAAAAGGTACCAGCTCTAATAGTAGATAAATCATTGATTTGTAAGGTAAAAAATAGTAAATATTTGAAATAAGATATTAAGTTAAATTTTCAGAAGCCAGGTACTATAATGGAGCTATTTTTAAAATACTACCATATTTAATTATTTCTAAGGTTTTTTTTGGCTTTTAATATTTTTTTCAATCCTGTTTCTTCTGTAAGGCTTTTAATATTCTTAAAATTGGGTTGCTTGGCTGGGCGCAGTGGCTCACGCCTATAATCCCAGCACTTTGGGAGGCCAAGGCGGGTGGATCACGAGGTCAAGAGATTGAGACTATCCTGGTCAACATGGTGAAACCCCATCTCTACTAAAAATACAAAAATTAGCTGGGCGTGGTGGCACGCACCTGTTGTCCCAGCTACTCGGGAGGCTGAGGCAGGAGAATCACTTGAACTCAGGAGGCGGAGATTGCAGTGAGCCGAGATCGTGCCACTGTACTCCAGCCTGGCAACAGAGCGAGACTCCATCTCAAAAAAAAAAAAAAAATTGGGGATGCTTAGAGTGAATGTGATTTAAAAGGGTTTTGTCACTGTTTAATGGGCAGTGTTTATTTCTTAAAGTACATAAAATGATGTACCTTTAAAAATTGATGGCATCTGAGGTTCAGTGAAAAGTCTTTAAAATGAAAGTGGAATAGTCAGAATGGAAGAAAACTCAAAATGACTCCCACCCCTCTTGGCAGACACTAATCCCCCAGGAAAAATATCTTTGAATTGCTGTAAAAAGTCATATATTTGCATAATTGCCATTTTGTGGTCTCTTTGTGGCCCCTGTGTCTTTTTTATACAGTGTGGGAGGCAGACGAAGAGAACACTCATGGTTCAGGTATTTTCCTTAAAGCACGGGCTTGGAAGTCCGTGAGGAGTGTTTGAATTTAAACCAAAAATTATTCTGAAAGTGGGGGAGAAAATGAATTTACACAGCAACAACAAAAAATCCCCTCACTTCATTGTCTTAATAGACTTGAAAAGGACTTCATGTTGCATCTCTATTGATTTAACCTCGCTGTAAGTGAAAGAGATGTTCTGAGAAGATATGCATCCCTAGCTTATGTTTGTTGGGACTGCCATTTTAGAGGCCCCTTAACATTTTAGCCCTCTTTCCCTCTCTCCCTTTTCTTTTTCCTCCACACAGATCGGGATCTATAAAGAAATTTGGTAGAAAAACTGCTATTTAAATAATTCTTGATGAATCATAAATACTTTTTCTCAATTTATCTGCTATTTTATGTCATTACATGTGACTGCTAGTATTTTAGGACAATTTCATTTGACTTGCGTTCAAATAAGTATTGTCCTTTTAACTATGACTTCAGTAAAAGTGTCAGTGAGCTGCTAGGAAAGGATTCTGATTACTTAGCTGTCTGGGCTGGTATACACAGAACAGTGAGTCTATATTGTTGGGAAATGAAGTTGGAATAAAATAAAGTTGAAGATGAGAGACTGGAATTTGCCTCACTGAAACTAGAAAAGAGTTTGCAGCTTTACTGAATATGCAGGGAGAGAAGAGGAAGCCAGAACTGGCCTGGGGTGGACAGCTAATGGCCAAAGAATGTTCTCCTGAAGACCGTGTGCGCTTAGGTCTACGGTACCACTCAGAGCCACCCCTCAGAGCCACTCTTCAGAGCAGAGACATAGGTAGCCTTCCTCCTTGGATGACTCCCAGCTTTCACTTGAGAACCCAGAATCACTTAGGTGCCCTTGCCAGGCACCAGCACAGTGGCAGGTAACTCCAAAGAGGCGGGGGCATTCTGAATGACCAATTTGCCCCTCTGTCATCCATTTTCAGGAGTTAATCTCTGCCGTAGCTCATTGTTTTCAGAGTTGGAACTTGTCCATTTCTCTAAAAGTACTAAAAGATGACCATTTTAAGGTAGAGCAGATTGGAAAGCTATTTCAGAGTATTTGGACAACTATTTTCCCCAAGATACCTGGGAATGTGAAGTTGGAAGCCATTCTGAATGGGGCTCTCGGATATTTCTGAGACATCATCAGGACAAAGGAATATCCGGTAGAGAAAGAATTCTATTTTTTTCTTCCAGCATTGTGGGACTGTCAGCTTCTATGTCCTCTTTGGTGTCCTAAGCATAGCCCATGCGCTATCACAGCTTTGCCAGATTACTAGAGGTCCAGCTTTCAGGAGCTCACTGTGGATTTGCTAAATTTTAGTTTGCTTTTAAAAGAACAGAAGCACGTTGTTTTTTAAAGGGTCATCTGTGGCCTCTGCCCCTTCCTGTCTACTTCTCCCTTTCCTGCCTCCTAATCTCTCTGTGCACTGAGCCCAGGGTGAGGGATGTAATGGAGTATCACTTCCCAGCTGGCTTGAGGTGAACACATTCCTCAGACCAAATTTGGCATCAAGCTGTTCTCAACCCACTTTTTTAAAGAAGGCTGGACCAAAGCCATAGGGCCTCACTGCCACCAACCTGTGTTAGTCTGTCACTGTCAGGAGCAGGCTACCCCCACTTGCTGTTCTGTTTTCCTCTTAAATCAAATTGGAAAAGCACAGCTGGATTCTCCTGGCTTTTCCTTTACTCTTCTCCTCCCCTTTTTCACTTTGCAAATAGACCTTAGAATATGATTTCTTAGGTTTTCTGACAATAAAGTGGTCTATAATAACAAAAATATTAAATATCTGAATGAGGCCGGGCGCGGTGGCTCACGCCTGTAATCCCAGCACTTTGGAAGGCCGAGGCGGGCGGATCATGAGGTCAAGAGATCGAGACCATCCTGGCCAACATGGTGAAACCCCGTCTCTACTAAATATACAAAACTTAGCCAGGCGTGGTGGTGCGCGCCTGTAGTTCCAGCTACTTGGGAGGCTGAGGCAGGAGCATTGCTTGAACCCAGGAGGCGGAGGATGCAATGAGCCGAGATTGTACCACTGCACTCCAGCGTGGTGACAGAGTGACACTGCATCTCAAAAAAAAAAAAAAAAAAATCTGAATGAGAAAGTGTTTTTAAAGCTCTCCAGTTTATCTGCTACAGAGAAAGAATTTATTTCTGCCCCACCTAGCATAATAGAGGAATTCTTCCAAAAGATAAGATGACCTGCTTATGGTAATGATTACCCTGAAAATCCTCTTTCCATCACTAAACAGCTGAAAGAGTTGGGGCCAGACACTTGCTTACCATCTCCTTCATTCCAAGATAGATAATTCTCCAAGTCAGCAAATTCTCTGCTCCTACCTTCCCATACCCCTGACTTTCTAGTCTCTCTTTTAATAAGAAGAGCAGAATCCCTACTGATAGACTTCTGGTGTTCAATGATTAGATGGGCATAGAGGTGTCAGTAAAAGGGAAGAAATGGAACACAGCCATCTGTTCCTGTGTAATCACTTTCTTTAGTATTAACTGTAGGTACAAAAAAAAGTGTCTTTTATAATGCATCTCTGTAACACAGCACATTGTCCCTAAGAGAACTCAGAAATAACACACACGCACACAAACACACAAACACACACACACACAGCAGTTGTGCTTGCTTTTCTCTGTGTTATGATCAGGTATGTTCCTTATCCTTTGCTAGCTACTTGTAGCATCTCAGAGGGGTCTATCCTTTTGAAAGGAGTTTTTTTAAAATACCATTGGCCTTTTAAAAAGATGACCACCCTATTAACTTGGTTTTCAACCTTCAGCTCTTTAGTTGAAGATAGTTGAAGTGCTAAGTAGCCATTGATAAATGAACCACACGGTTGTCATGCCAGCTGTAAAATACCAGCGAACTTTTGAGATAGCATCAGTTTATTCCCAGCCTGAGTTCACCTATCCCAGCTCCAGTTTCCCTTCTCAGTTCTTGTCTGCAGTCATTCTCTTTGTGTAGTGGGGGCTGTTGGTCACTGTCAGCTGACCGCCATCATGGAGGAGGATCTGTTAGCCAGTAACAGAAAGAAACTGCTGTTTGGCTGGGCTGAGCATATTCTTTCCTTAGCACATATTTACTCTGAACCAATTGCCATATGTCCCATTAATTATAACAATTTTAAGATAGGTCAGGCTGGGCTTGTAATCTCAGCGCTTTGGGAGACCATGGCCAGAGGGTCACTTGAGCCCAAGAGTTCAAGACCAACCTGGGCAACATAGTGAGATACTATCTCAAAAAAACAAAACAAAACAAAACAAAACAAAGGTCAAAGCCAGAGCTTCTAGAATGTCCCTTTAAAATGAAAGAGAAATAATGACTCCAAAATCCAGGTAAAATTTTCTGACAAATTGAAGTCCAAAGCACTGGGCAAGGGCAGCAACTGGTTGCCTTTAAAGTCCCTGCCAGCCTGAAATGTTGAGACTCAGATGGTGATGGACCTGCTAAGATGTCATTAGATTTCTAGGGTGGGACAGGAAAGGTCACTAGTGGCTGTCCAAGCCTGTCTATATCCAATAAAAGGCAACTAAGAGGACACATATTGGGATCCCCCACATACATAACACGCACACACACACACACGCACACACACACATTGAATAATTAGAACCATGTTTGTAAAGTGAAAGGTACCCAGATTTTACTTCCTGGAATATCCTTTCCTTCTGTAAGCAGCTCTGAGTTTTAAACTGAGGATTCTTATTTGGTTGGTTGTTTTTTGTTGTTGTTGTTGTTCACATAAGACCAGGTGAATCACACAGTGTTTTCAAAAGTGTGTTGTTAGATTAAAAGAAGAAGGGGAGAGAGACAGAATGTCTCCTTCTCAGGCTTCCTCCATCTGCCCAGTTTCTAGTGTGCCCCTTCCACCTCCACTGCCCCAGGTAACCACTGTTGTTGGTTTCCTGTGTAGCCTTGCAAAGTTTGATAATGCATATATGAGCAAATATGAACCTATAACCTTGTTTCCCTACCCCCACTTACACAGAAGGTAGCATACCATGTATACACACTCTACTTTAAGCTATCAGTTTATCTTGGAACCCTTTCCACAGCAGTAGAGAGCTTCCTGTTTTATTTCTATGAATGTGCCCTAGCATTAATATTTAACCAGTCCTCTCTTGATCTGCATTTGAATTGTTTCTAATCTTTTGCTGTTGCAAAAAAATTGAATGGAAGTTTTACAAGGGACTTGGGAGGTGGGTTGCTGTTTTGGCATTAGATTGGCAAGTGAAGAAGGCCCCGGGATATGTCATGGAGACCCCAAGGGCTGATGAGTCAGCTTCCCCCTGTATATATGTGCTTCTATATAGATGATCCTTGTATTGAACACTCTATTTTCTCCCATTTTTTTCTTTCAGGGACAATTCAAGCTTTCGAAATACAAAAATCACATTGTGAAAGTACACAAGCTGGCAATAATCCTTTTCTGTATGTGTGTGTTTGTCCGAAATGGATGGGAGGCCTCCAGCCAGTCCTTCCATTGCTCACTGAAGGGACGTCCCTGAGCTGTGCGCTCCCCTTTTGCACTCATTCCTGGAGGACGGATTCCGCTAGACACCCTCCAGCATCGCTGACTTTATAAGGCGGAAAAACGGAAAACGTGACTTTGTAATAGACAAACATTGTTTTTTAATGGGGTTCCGTGGGGGGCGTTCAGCCTTTCTGTTTGCTGTGTCCTGTCCAGATGCCTCTTGGGCATCCTGTTGTTCTCTTCCCGTGCTGTACGAAGGGTACCATGGCCACGTGTAGATGCCAGAGCTGTTGATGAGAGTTACCAGTATTATGAATGTCTGTGCATCCAGGAAAAGCTTTCTGTTGGAGAGTCCCAGAATAGCTGTAAATGCTCTCTTCTAGCTATGCCATTAAATTATTGGGACACTTTGTTTCTTTCTCTCCCCTCCTCCAAGCCCACCACTTTCTGAAGCTGTGTTACTGATGCGATGACTGTCCAGGATTTTGTATCATCCCCTGCCTTATGCCCTCCAGTCTCCTCTCCTGTGGGACTCTCTCTTTCTTAGGCACAGCTACACTTAGAATTGTAATCCAGTGACTCTTACTGATTTCACTGAGGCAGCTTAGAGGGAATGCCTTAGTAAACTGAACTGGAGCAGAATCTAGTTTGATTAGGAGCTAGATTATAATCTAGGTTCCAAGTACAGAATTTGGAGCTGAGGACAGTGACTGAAATCTTTTCCCATATGAGCAGAGCCTGTGTGTCAGGCCTGTTTCCCGTATGAGCAGAGCCTGTGTGCAAGCCTATTTCTGGCATGTCCCTCATTGAGGAAGGGAAGCAAAAGCTGGTTATTTGCCAGGCCTATTAACACTTAGTATACAAATTCTATCATCCTGAAACTGGGGCATCTGAGGAAAAGGCGACCTTGCTGGATGGCTTTATTTGCATGGCTCTGCCTGTCTGCAGTGGTTGAGTCCTTATCACCTGGTATGTGTATGAGCAAATGTGTGCTGATCGTGATGCCCAGGCAGAAACCTCTTGAAGACTACTGCAGGTATGCTTTAAAAATGACCAGTCACTCATCAGAGAAGCTGGGTGATCTGACTCCCGAAGGACTGAAGTCAGAGAGGTCAAAAGAGCACCTAGGATTCAAATAAATTGAGTCAGAGTCCTATAGCAACCTCCAAGTAGCACTGTCTTATTTGGCTCTTGTGAGCAAAGACTGCAGTACCTTAAATTAAGGCCTCTCTTTAAAACATATCCTTGAAGACTAGGGGATCCTTGGCCACCTGGTCTCAGAGAAATTATATGAGAATAACAGGCATTTCCTTATTGTATTTATATTACTCTCCTCCTACTTTTCCTTTCCTGAACACCCTCTAATTACCACTGTTTTGGGGATGCTTTTTTCCTGAAAGAATGGGGAGTACAGGGGCCAAAAGGGAGGTGCTTCTATTACAGGTCAAGTTAGATAAGATCTAGCAGTGATTTAAACTCCAGGAATATGAAGAGTGCATTCTAGTGTCCAGACAGTTGTGAAGGGCTCGGCAAATGTAAGAGCACCATTGGCTACATGGGGAGCAAAGGCTGTCTTTGAAAACCCCAGGGAGGTCTTCACTTTTGCCTAAACTCAGATTTGCCATGAAAATTCCAAAGAGATCTGATATTTGGATTTGCCCTCCTTTGGGCATCTACCTGACTGTTATGTGTGTGGGGAAGTCAGTGTGTATGTGTACGGCATGCTTAGGAGTGAGTGAGTGGTCAAGCCTACTGGTTAGGTGTGTTGTCCATAGTTTTTCTTTTTTTCTTTTTTTTTTTTTTCAGAGTTTTGAATCTTATGTTTTCTAGAGCTGCTTATGTTTCCCCTTCCTCTTTGTCGTTGTAGTATTTGACAGTTGTCTTTTCCATCCAAAACATACTGCCCTTAGGCTGGTTAGAGCAAGGGGTTATGTCTGTTAGGCAGCATCTTACCCCCAGTGTTCTCCCAGATGTTCTGCCTAACAGGTTTAAGTGGGAGATTAAATAGTCAGTTTATCTAAACCCTCTATTTTTCCAAACTAGCTTGAGAGGTCTTTTCATCTATTTTTACTCCATGGGCTTCTGATATGCTGAGATGTGACATGGTTATGATTATGGTATCACCTGTTATAGAGACAAAGGGAGAAAGGTCTACCAGGGCCAACGTAACCAGAATGTGAGGAGAGTGGAGAGTCGGTCTCCACTTTGCACAGTTGGGGCTGTTCTCCTCTAACCCCTTTGCTGGGTTTTCTGTTTGAAATTGGCCCCTACTCCTCTCCAGAGCTCTGCTTTTTGAATCCTCCTGTTCGTGTGTGTGTGTGTGTGTGTGTGTGTGTGTGTGTGTGTGTGTGTGTTTTCCCTGTGATACTGGCAGTGGCAATAATTTTCCATCCAGAGAGAAGCTTGTGGTCCACAATGCTCGAAGAATGAATTTCCAAGTATTTGCCAGTGGAAATGGAGCAGAGGCTATGACAAGAGTGATTTAGTGTTGCACTTTCAGAGCAATTATCTACTGCAGTAATAAATGGAAAATATCAGCAAGAACCAGGTTGTGGACTTGTTAATACAAGGGAACCGGGGGTATTGTTACTAATTCTACCCTTCAGTGTATGAGTCTCAAGCTTAACTGCATCCCAAAACGAAATATGTGGAATAGTCCAGGCAATGTCAATCTCAATGACACAAATGTATTGTGGAAATATTCTCTAATTGATATTAATCATTGCCACAACTCAATTTACATTTTTATTATCAAAATATAGTTGGTAACTCTCCTTAACTTGGGGTAAGGAATATTGGAATAGAAGAAAGTTTAAAGAATTTGATTTTGACGTAAAAAATCACTCAGCCTAAGCTTGGAATGTTTTTGTTATATTAAGTAGCTTAGCCTAAAGAGGGACACATGGGCATGCCAATGGCTGGTGCCCATGGGAAACACTGAGGGAGAAAAAGGCTTTGCTGAGCCTCAGTTATTGTTGACAAAAGATTTAAAACAATACAGTCTTGAGACTTAGTTTCTGTAGATAGAAATCTCCTCTCTGTGTCTATCAGTCATGGTCCAAATAGGAGATAGAAACCATGCCAGTTCAACAATGTGATAAAAAGAATTACTGACACACTAACCAAAAAAGCAAAAAACCCACACAAGAATGAAGTAGCAATTTCCAGAAGTGCTCTGAGGATGGGTGTTGCTCACCTGGTCCTGGGTCTTTGAGCCCATCATGAAGCTGGTTCTGAGCAGGTCAGAAATGACAACTGGGATCACCTGCAGCGTGGACGCTTCCCTCTACTGGCATCTACTGGAAAAATCCAACAGGATGCCAGCTGGCAAAGCAGAGATGTTTGTGGAGTTCTATCCCTGGTATCACAAAAGCAGAGCTAAAAAGAGCGGGTGTGGAACTGAGAGACAAGAGCTTCCTAACTGGCACAGCCCCTGTTAGCTACTCAGCATCTGCGCACAGCCTTCTACACCTTTGAACTTCTGTCCCACCAGAAAAGCAATTATTTGTGCCCAAGAAGATGTAATTAATTGGAAGCTGTTACCCTCTCTCAAAAATGAGGACATGTAAAGCCCACCAGTCACTGTCAATCTCAGAGCTGTGTTGACTCTTCTAATTCAGTTTCAATCCCTTCTGAATAGAATACAGAACAAGAGAATGGTACCCAAACACTAAAGGGTAAAGTTTACTTCCAGAAAAATTTGCATGAAATGATGAGAGAAGAAAATTTGTGCACATAACAAGCAAGAATATGTACATCAGCCGGGCTCGGTGGCTCATGCCTGTAATCCCAGCACTTTGGGAGGCCGAGGTGGGTGGATCATGAGGTCAGGAGTTCGAGACCAGCCTGGATAATATGGTGAAACCCCGTCTCTACTAAAAATACAAAAATTAGGTGGGTGTGGTGGCGTGCTCCGGTAGCCCCAGCTGCTCAGGAGGCTGAAGCAGGACAATCGCCTGAACCTGGGAGGCAGAGGTTGCAGTGAGCCGAGATAGCGCCACTATACTCCAGCCTGGGCGACAGAGTGAGACTCCATCTCAAAAAAAAAAAAAAAAAAAGAATATGTACATCATCTATAATGATCTTGAGGCTGTCGGTTATGTATCACTTCCTTTTCCACTGCCTATTCTGTATTTTCTTTGCCCTCAGCCAGGATCTCCTCTGGTCAGGATTCTTTTTTGGGTATGATTGATCCAAACCTTTATTCCTAAGGTGTCTGAATTAGTTGTCCTTCCTTTGTTACAGTCTTTTGTTTTTGCTATTTGTAAGAGGGACCCCAGAAAATTATGGGTTCTAGACAGTTCTCCCTGGCCCTGGAATGTAGCAGCGTTTGTTTTCCCTTGGTAATACACCCGAGTCACTAAACCCCTTGTTTGCTTGTTGGTTCAGTGCCTAGAAGGGCCCAAAACAGCAGGTGAGCCTCAGGGTATGATTCAGTGAGCCGTTGTTCCCTGGAAGCGTTCCTCCTTTAAAAACCAAGCCCTCCAAACCAGCAGAACTCCAGCTGAGGGGACAGGTGAGAGGAACCACTCCTACTTCTAGCCCTTGATTCCCGGACCCACGAATCCTGGTTATGGGAGAGACAATCCATGCAAAGCAGAACCTTTGGGGCAGCACCCAAAGGTGGTCTCCCAAGTGGTGCTGTAACAGAGTCTTCACGAGGCTATTTCGCTCTAATGTTTGTCCAGCTGCTTCCTCCTGCTGAGATGTGGTATGACTGATTACCTGGTCACAAGCCCATTGCCTCATTTTCTTTGCTGTGAAATTTGTTTCTTGATTAAAAGCAATATGGAATACTATGCTGGTGAGTAAGGCATTCCATTAGTCCACAGGTGATCATGCTGGGAGAAGCAGGAAACGCAAATTCACATCTAGAATATGCATCTATTTACATGGTTTGCCAAAGGGCAATGGAACTAATCCAGCACCATCCAGTGGAACCTCCAGTTCCTCCAATGGAGCTAATCCAGCATCACCATCACTTTTTTGGAGCTGTGTCCCCCAGCTACCTGGACGGTCCACATTTTTTGTATTTTTCATCTCATGTGATTGCCCATAGGCCCCAGGTCTGCTTTCCCTTGATTGCAGTCTTGTCTGATGTCACTTGAAAGCCTCAGCCAAATCTTGTCCCCCAGGCCTATTTCCATGAGACCTGTAACAGTGAGCTCCCCGTCAAGATCATTTTGACTCAAACAAATATCCTGGGGGGGAAAAAAAAAAAACAAAAAAAAACCTGTCTCCATTCCAACAATTTGTAGAAGTATAGTGCACTGATGGGCCAGCTGCAGGAGAGCAGGGTCCACAGGAGGCCTCTGCAGCCCTCAGAATGTCTGTCCAGCACACCTCCCGTCCAGTGGGCTGGCCAGTGTGGCAGGCAGGATGAGTGGGAGATGAATAGGAAGCTATAGGCTGTTCCCTTGAGGAGCTCGCAGTCCAAAGGGGAGAAGAAGGAATGCAGCAAATAAAGGCAAGAAAGCCTCCAAGAGGATGGGTGGCTCAGGTGTACTCCATGTGGGCCAAGTCCAGTGGGCATGTGACCACCACTCATCTGGACTCCAGAAGTGCAGACATGAGGCCAGTGGGCTTCATGCTGGAGATGTTGCCTATGGATGAGATTAGTATATTTGTAAAGTGTACCATTTATTGAAAACTGCTAGACACTAAAATTACATGCATATTTCATTTAAATCTCACAAGAGCCCTGTGGGTTCCCCATTTCACAAATGAAGAAACAGGCAGAGGTTAAGTAACGCAAAAAGTCACTCCATGTAAGGGCAGAGATGGGATTTGATTTAGAATTCCAGAGCTCTTAAGCCTGTCACACTGATAAGTTATAGCTCACCTAGCCTGCAAGTCATTATTTTGATTGCTGGGAAAGAGGGCTTTGAATCGGATGTAGCTCCAAAATGACTCCTGCTGCCGCAGAGTGATCCTAGTAGATCAGAGGCCCCACCCCACTGGCCAAGGAGCATCAAGAGCCATGAGCAAGGCAGCCTCCCCTGGGGCCCTGGGAACGGCCAAGAGGGCACAGGAGTTTGCCAGCAAGGTGACATTTCTGTCCTTTCCCCTAATCCCACACCCTCCTCCTGACCTGAGTATTGGCCTTACCCTAAATCCATGGCATGTAGATTCCAGGCATCTCTGTTCCCTATTTCCACAACCAGACCATAAATACTCCCTTAAAGTCCCTCTGCCCACTCCCCCCGCCCCCAGCGGTTTTTTTTTGTTTGTTTGTTTGTTTTGTTTTTTTGTTTTTTTGCATTGTTTATGGAGGTCCCTGGTGGGGTTTTGCATCGTTCCCCAGACTGGTCTTGAACTCCTGGCCTCAAGTGATTCTCCTGCCTCAAGCTCCCAAAGCTAGGGTTACAGGCATGAGGCACTGTGCCTGGCCTTATTTTAAAAAAAAATAAATTGAAGGTGAGGTCTTGGTATGTAGCCCAGGCTGTATTTGAGTGATACTCCGGCATCAGCCTCCTGAGTCGCGGGGGTTATAGGCACATGCTGCCATGCCTGGCTCTGCCCAAATTATTCTCTCCACATTTGTCCAGCAGGCCCTGTCAGACCCTCTCCGTGAACTGTATGGGAAGTAAAATTCCCACCCTGAGAGCAAAACTTCCCTTTCTCCATCTCACCCCACCTCTTCCTTGTAGTAAACATAGACAATAGTATTTCACACCAGGGCCTGCCCTCCGTCTTGACGTCTCTGTGAGGCGGCAGGGGAGGAATGCTCAGAGCACCCTCTACCTGCCGTCCTCCACCCTCTCAGGACTCCGAACGGACAGAGAAAGGGGCATCAAGGTCTTCTCCCCTGTGAGCCCAAGAAGGCAGGTAGGTCAATCCAACGTCCCCCTCCAGGTGACCTTCCTCCTGTCCCTGACAAGAGGACTGTTAACATTGATGCCCCAAGAGCCAGAGCCCTGTCCTGTGGCCTCGTGTGTTCTTCTTCGCAGGGTCCCAGCCCCCCAACCCCCCTCAGGATGTTTCCCAGAACGTGGTGAGAGCCCCTGCAGAGGCTGAGCTCATCTGTGGCCGGGCTGGCTGGGTACCACCTAGCACCAGGCTCCTGGAAGGGCTCGGGGGTCCGGCCTCCAACCCCATGCTCTCTGGCTCACAGTGCCCACCATGCCCTGGCTGCAGCCACCCTGGCTGACTCACTGCCAGGCTCCTTTGCTGTCACCAGTTCCACCACAGGTTCACCTCAGCTCACTCCTGCCCCACCCATGGGCAGCACGCACACCTCTGTCTCCTGACCAGTTCTCACTTTATCTCCGAGTGATTTCCAAGACCCTTTTACAGAGGACAGGTGGCTGGTCCCTCCTGTGTGACAGAATGGCCAGAGGCCCTGGGAGGAGACCCTGCTCCTCATCTTAGCGCAGTGCTTTGTGGGAGGCTCAGATGGGCAGCCCAGGTCAGGACTATGACCTTGGAGGGACCCTCCTTCCTTACCACCCCTGGACCTATGCCCTGGCCTCCTTGGACAACTTTACACACACACATCCCCAGTATCTCCCCCACATCTAATCGATGTGCTCCTGCCCCCTGCAACAGCCTTGGCCAGCCCCACCCCATGTCGTGCTCATGCCATTGAGCCTGGCACTGTTGAAGGACCTCACATGCTGCTTCATTGAAAGCCCTGCCATATCAGTTTCGACCAGAGTTCCCAGGGTTCCGCAGATACATCCTTGTTCCCTGCTCTCATGCCATTCATTCCCTGCTGTAGAAGGCCCTCGCTCCACCCTTCACCCTGCCCACCTCCTCCACCCTTCACATACTGCCTCTTCCAGAGAGCCCCTGGTCCCCTCCCGCCCTAATCATGGGCACCTCCTATGTTCCCACAGCACTGGGCCCAAGAGATTGGAACCGCAGGTGTCCTTGTCTGTTCTGGCTGCTGGGGTAGGTTCCAAGAAGTTAGGGAGCACACCTTCCTCATCTCTGAACAGGCCTGGCATGGATGCTGGCTGCTGAGAAATTCCTGCCAAACAGATTTATAATATGCCTTAGTCATCGTGTGCTGTTCCACCTAGCACTGCTTCTCACTGAATAACTCATCTCACAGCAAATGAAGTGCAGCAGTGGGCTTGAAGGAAACCTAAATATTTCTCTCTAAAATACTGAGTATTACATAAGCGTAAAACACTACATAAATATACTAATTAAAATACTGCCGGTCGGGCGCAGTGGCTCACACCTGTAATCCTGGTACTTTGGGAGGCCGAGGCAGGCAGATCACCTGAGCTCAGGCATTTAAAACCAGCCTGGCCAACATAGCCAGGCTCTACTAAAATACCAAAATTAGCCGGACATGGTGGCTCACGCCTGTAATCCCAGCTACTTGGGAGGCTGAGGCAGAAGAATCACCTGAACCCGGGAGGTGGAGGTTGCAATAGCCGAGATCGTGCCACTGCACTCCAGCCTGGGCTACAGAGTGAGACTCCACCTCTAAATAAATAAATAAATAAATAAATAAATAAATAAATAAATAAATAAATAAAATAACAAATAAATAAATAATAAAACGCTGTGATTGTTGGGCTGAAGAAGGCTAAATGCAGGGGGGCACTCAGCCTTTCCCTCTGCTTCCCTGATGGCAGGACAGCAACTCACAAAGACAAGAGATCCTTCTACCTCCCCTCCAGCTTTCCTGTGTAAAAGCAGAGATGGAAAATTTCCTCAAACAACTCACTCATCAACTCAGAGATGGTGCCAATGGGACCAGGGAAATTTGGGAGCTAACTTTACTCTCTTCCCAGAGTTTTCCTGCTTTTGCAAGACTCTCCTTTGTCATGTCAACACTCTACGATTTATGGCTGATTTATGGCTTTTCGCTGGGCGCGGTGGCTCACGCCTGTAATCCCAGCACTTTGGGAGGCCGAGGTGGGTGGATCATGAGGTCAGGAGATCGCGACGTCTCTACTAAAAATACAAAAAATCAGCCAGGCGTGGTGGCGGGCATCTGTAGTCCCAGCTACTCTGTAGTCCCAGGCAGAGGCAAGAGAATGGCGTGAACCCCGGAGGCAGAGCTTGCAGTGAGCCGAGATCACGCCACTGCACTCCAGCCTGGGTGACAGAGCAAGACTCCGTCTCAAAAATAAAATAAAATAAAATAATAAAATTAAAATAAAATAAAATATTTATGGCTTTTTGATAAAATACTATGTCAGGCAGAGCTTCAAGCCACTGCCTTGAGAGCTACACCTTTCAACTGAGGCTCCTCCCACGTGATGTAAACTGTGCACATTAACATAAAAATGGCTTTTCTCTTGTTAATCTATCTTTTGTTACAGAAGGCTTGTTCCAGCTATCAACTTATGAAGGTAGAGGGAAATTACATGTTCTTCCCTCAGGCTCATGTTTATGGAGGTCCCTGGTCTTACTGGTACCCCATCATCCTAAAGCGGGAATGTGAGAGCTGCTGACCTCTATGATTGAGGTTTGTTCACTGATAATAAATCATTGCTATTTGTAGCATTTCACAGATCATTTGCTTGCATTTGCCAGGGGTGTGTGTGTGTGTGTGTGTGTGTGTGTACATATTATATTTATATATATATATATATATATATATATATATATATATTTTTTTTTTTAACATAGCCTTGCTCTGTCCCCCAGGCTGCAGTACAGTGGTACCACCTTTGCCCACTGCAGTCTCCACCTCTTGGGTTTAAGGGATCCTCCCACTTCAGCCTCTGGAGCAGCTGGGATTACAAGCGCACACCACCACACTCAGCTAATTTTGTATTTTTTGTAGAGATGAGGCCTCACTACGTCGCCCAGGCTGGTCTTGAACCTCCTGCGCTCAAGTAATCCTCCCACCTCAGCCTCCCCAAGAGCTGGGATTACGGGTGTGAGCCACCATGCCTGGCTTTATAATCTTATTATCTTCAAATTATGAAGGTTTTACTTTCTCCTTTCCAACTTTCCTATCTGTTTTCTTTGCCTTACTTCATTGTGTTGGTTAGCACCTCCAGTACATTGTTGATTCACGCTGGTAACAGTGGTCGTGCTGTCTTGTTCCTAACTTGATGGGAATGCCTCTAGGATTAAATTAAATCCCATTAAATATGATGCTGGTTTTGGAGCTGAAATGTATTCTGTCCTGTTAAAGAAGAGAAGAGCCAGGCATGGTGCCTCACACCGGTAATCCCAGCACTTTAGGAGGCTGAGGTGGGCAGATCACGAGGTCAGGAGTTCGAGACCAGCCTGGCCAACATGGTGAAACCCCATCTCTACTAAAAAAATACAAAAATTAGCTGGGCATGGTGGCGCATGCCTGTAATCCTAGCTACTCGGGAGACTGAGGCAGGAGAATCGCTTGAACCCGGGAGGTGGAGGTTGCGGTGAGCCGAGGTCCCGCCATTACACTCCAGCCTGGGCAACAAGACAGAAACTCTGTCTCAAAAAAAAAAAAAAAAAAAAAAAAAGAGAAGAAGAAGAGAAGGTTTAAAAGTTGTATGGGAGAGTATATGGATGTACCATCTTTTTGTAACCTAATTTTTCTTAAGAGATGAGGTTGAGGTCTCTCTAATGTTGCCCAGGCTGGAGTACAGTGGCTATTCACAGACATGATCACCGTGCACTACAGCATTGAACTCCCAGGCTCTAGCAATATTCCTACCTCAGTCTCCCAAGTAACTAGGATTACATGGGTTCCCCTTTGTGCTTGGTCCCATCTACTGATTTCATGAACATTTCGATTATTTCCAGTATTTTGCTGAAAGAAGTGAATAGCTTTGTATATATACCCATTATTTTGCATGTGTGGAACCATATTTGTAGGATCAGTTCTAGAACTTGAATTGTTGGCCTGTGTGGTGGTTAATTTTGTGTGTTAACTTGACTGGGCCAAGGGATGACCACATAGCTGGTAAAGCATGATTTCTGGGTGTGTCTGTGAGGATGTTTCTGGAGGAGATGAAGATTAGAGTTGATACACTAAGTAAAGATTCACCCTCACCAGTGTAGATGGGCATCATCCATCCATTGAGAGCTGAACAGAACAAAAAGGCAGAGTAGGGGCAAACTTGCTTTCTCTTCTTGAACTGGGACATCCATCTTCTCCTGCCCTCCAACACTGGAGCTCCTGGTTCTCAGGCTTTAAGACTCAGACTGCATTTCCCAGGCCCTCCAGCTTGCAGATGGTAGATGGTACGATTTCTCAGCCTCCATAATCACCTGAACCAATTCCCATAATAAGTCTCCTCATATATATACATATAGGTTGGCTCAAAGAGTACATGATATTTGATTTGATAAATATTGTGAAATTGCTCCCCAGGTTACACCCTCACCAGCAATGCATGTGTTTTGTCTCAGCCCCACAGATAGAATATATTATAAAATTTAGATTTTTGCTAATCTGATAGGTAAAAAATGGTATTTCAATGTCATTCTTTGTGTGAGTGAGATTGAGTTTCTTTTCATATATTTAAGGAGAATTTGTGTTGGGTTTTCTGTTCATAACTTGACCATTTTTCTATTGAGTTGATGGTCTTTTTCTTATTGACTAACAGGGGTTTTTTATATATTAAGGAGATTATCCCTTTGTTTGTAATATTAGCTTGACCAGAGCAGGAACCAACACAATTGAATGAGGAGTCCAGGATGGCTTACCCAGTATTGTAGGATGAGGCCTTTACCGTGCTGGTGGCTAAGGGTGGGCAAGAGAGTCAAAGATGAGTTGTATCTGAACAGGAAAACCTGTTGTTACGCAGACAAGCTTGACTCTAAAGTGGCTGCCTAGATAACTTATTTTGGAGCCTCCAGGATATAAGCAGCCCAGGTACCAAGAGGGTGATGCAAGCATTTTGCCTCTCCTCCTAGTGGGAGGAGTTCCAGCTGCCTTCTACTGGTGGGGACTGCTGACCTGTCCAGCTCCACTGTCTCTTGTCCCTCTGGACTGGGTGAATGAGGATTCTGGACGTGAATTGTTGATTTGCTTAGTTCTCTCCTCTGTTTAATGGTCATTGTCTTCTACAGACAGTCCTTTGCTCTGGTCTGTTGGGGTGTTGGGTGATTTTATTTGCTCTCCTTGAAATCGCTGACCAGCAGCACTGCAGGTGTTCTTTCCAAGCTTGTCTTGTTTCGCCCAACGTGTTTTTACATCCAAAGTCTTGTTGCTGTGTATTTGAATGAATCAGTCTTTCTTTTTATGACTTCTGGAGATTGACTCATACTTGAAACCCCTTTCCTATAAAACCTCGATCTATTTATAGAGAAGACTAAAGGTTTGAAAGAGCCGTAGGGCAGGGGGTGGGGAGATGGAAACCCACGACACCTGCACACGAGAATGCTCGGGGAGTGCCGAGGACATGGATTCATGGCTCAAACCAGGAAGGAACTAATCCAGTCTGGATCCCCAGGTTCAGGAATTGGCAGAGCTGGTGGGCTGGAGACAGAGGGCACAAGCTGAAGAAGGCCCCTGTCACGGTACCTGAAGTGATTGACCAAGGGGCCTCAACAGGCGAGGGAGGTGAGTTATGGCAGAGTAACAGGGAGGGTTAGGGGTTCTGGGGGCCCTAGTGAGGCAAACAGCAGGTAGCATAAGAGTCAGAGAAGAAGACAAGTAGAAGGAAAGTCATTCCAGAAAGAGCAATTTCAGGTGATGGCAAAGGCCAGAGGGCAAACACGGGAGAGGGCGGCTGGTAGGCCGGATGCTTTGGACCAAGGAACCACGAAGGCGGGGAGGTGTGGGTCTGGGATGTCTCCCGGGATGATGACATGTTGAAGATCAAAGAAAGACCAAAGCCAGGGGTAAAGCCTGCCTTCACCATCCCTTAGCTCAGTACATCTTAGTCCTGATTGTGCCTTATAATCAGCAGGGTCTGGACCCGGCCCCCATGATTCCAGTGTCAGCTGCAGTTATAAATTGCTGTCCTAACTTATGTCGCTGTTAAACTTTCCACTGAAGTAAGGAGCATGAATTAAATGCAAGAGACCCTGTCAGTTCATCGTAGGCCTAACCACATGGACTTCCTAGCCTTTTCCTGGTGCCTCAATAATGACAGGGCAGCACAGTGCAGGTGTGGTGCTAACAGCCCAGACCCGATTTCCTAGTCCCGGCTCTGTTTCTGCTTCGGTAAGATCACTTGCAGCCTCAGGGCAGATCCAGGATGAGCTTGGGCGCAGAAGGGTCCTCTGGCAGCACATCAGCTCATCTTGATGAGTCCAATGTCAAGCAGCAAAATGTCTGCCAGGTCAAGGGTACATGGAGATGAAAGACTCTGAAGTCATCAGGGATAATTGCCATTTACTGTAGCCTCCCAGCAACCTACAACATTTACTACCACCACCACAGAGCCTTCAAAATTACACGAGACTAGAATGAACCATGTAATGCTGGATCAGAGTAGGACATAGCCTACAATCATGTTTAATAGACACACAGACAGATAGATACAGACATATAGATATGTGTGTATATGTGGGTTAATATAGGTAGACGTATTCCCTAGATTTGTCCTCTGAGACAGACTGGAGGCAGTGACACCCAGTAGCAATGAGTACACCTTACACCCAGATCTTGAGACAGGGTCTCTCTCGCTCTGTCACCCAGGCTGGAGTGCAGTGGCGTCACTGCAACCTCTGCTTCCTGGACTCAAGTGATTCTCCTGCCGCAGCCTCCCAAGTAGCTGAAACTACAAGCACACGCCACCGTGCCTGGCTAATTTTTGTATTTTTTGTAGAGACGGTGTTTTGCCATGCTACCCTGGCTGGTCTTGAACTCCTGAGCTCAGGTGATCTGCCTGCCTCAGCTTCCCAAAGCGCTGGGATTACAGGCATGAGCCACTGCACCTGGCCCTAGATCTTGATTTCTAAATACAGTTATCCAGAACAAGGAACCAGCCTCCTTGGTGAAACAGCTGATTATAGGGCTGGGCAGGAAAAATATAAGATAAGCCTGGAACAGTTTATAGAGCCGGAAAGTTAAGGAGTACTAAAAACAAGGCCCAGTGCAGTGGCTCACGCCTGTAATCCCAGCACTTTGGGAGCCCAAAATGGGCAGATCACTTGAGGTGAGGAGTTCGAGACCAGCCTGGTCAACATGGTGAAACCCTGTCTCTACTAAAAATACAAAAATGAGCTCGGTGTAGGTGGCATGCGCCTGTAATCCCAGCTACTCCAGAGGCTGAGGCAGAAGAATCGCTTGAACCCGGGAGGCAGAGAGGTTACAGTGACCGAGATTGCGCCGCTGCACTCCAGCCTGGGCGACAGAGTGAGACTGTGTCTCAAAAAGAAGAAGAAGAAGGAGAAGGAGAAGAAGAAGGAGGAAGAGGAGGAAGAGAAAGAGGCAGAGGAAGAGGAAGAGGCAGAGGCAGAGGAAGAGCTAAAAACAAAAACAAACCAGCAAAGAAACCACATCAATGGGACACAGGAACCAACTGAAAGTGCTGAACGGCCAAAGTTGAAACAATTGAGCAACAAAATAAAAGGTGGTATTGGATTGTAGCCCAAAGCATAAAATAAATGTCTTTGAATGTATACTGATATAAAATAAATAAACAAAGAGGAAGAGTAGACAAATCGTCTGTGGAGAATTCTAAATACTGTGTGGAGTAACTTCATTCCTTCAGTGTTGGCTGCATTCAGTGACTCCCTTCCAGCGAGTGCAGTGTGGAAAGGAGATCCCCAGTTTAAAGCTGAGAATGGAGAAATCCGAGCAATCCTGCCTCAGCCAGATGGCCAGGTCAGCAGTGACAGGGAAAAGTCATGTCGTGGTGTGTACCCTTGACACGGTGTGATGAGGGGAGCACTTGACTTTCATGGTCTTCTTTCTAAACACGCCCAACCCCAGTCTAATCATGAGAAAAACATTAGATGAATTCCAGCAGCGAGAAAGACGTTCTATAGAACACTGACTGTACTCCTCAAAGCTCGAGCAGCCATTGCAAACAAGGAAAGTCTGAGAAACTGTCCCAGCCAGGAAGAGCCTCCGAAGACAGGACAACTGGGTGTCATGTGGTATCTGGATGGGACCCTGGAGCAGAAAAAGGACATCAGGTAATAACTAAGGAAATCTGAATGAAGTATGGACTTTTTTTTTTTTTTTTTTTAAGAGACAGGGGTCTCACTATGTTGCTCAGGCTGGAGTGCAGTGGCTATTCCAGGCGTGATTATAGCACACTATAGTCTCAGATTGTTGGTCTAATGGGATCCTCCAGCCTCAGCCTCCTGAGTAGCTGGGACTACAGATGCATGCCACCACACCTGGCTCAGAACACTTATTTTATTTATTTATTTATGAGAGGGAGTCTCACTCTGTCGCCCAGGCTGGAGTGCAGTGGCGTGATGTTGGCTCACTGCAACTCTCGCCTCCCAGGCTCAAGCGATTCTCCTGCCTCAGCCTTCCGAGTAGTTGGGATTACAGATGCACGCCATCATGCCTGGCTAATTTGTGTGTTTTTTTAGTAAAGACTGGGTTTCACCATGTTGGCCAGGCTGGTCTCAAACTCCCGATCTCAGGTGATACCCCGGCTTTGGCCTCCCAAAGTGCTGGGATTACAGGCCTGAGCCACTGTGCCCGGCCAGAACACCTTATTAATGTTACAGGCAAGATCTGCAAATGAATGCTAAAAATAGTGAGCAAAACTTCAAGGAGAAACAGGATATTTCCCATAACCCCCAAGTATCTCTCCTGAAAATATTTCTAATTACAGTGATGGTTTGAATGTATGTTTACAAATATTTGATATTCCTCATTCCAGGAGAGGGAGCTTAGTTCCCCTCCCCTTAAATATGTGCTTCTGGGTTAGTGACTTGCTTCTAATGAATGAGAGCAGAAAGAGAAAAGCAGTAATTTAATAGTGGAGGAAACTGGCAGACACCACCTTCGCCAAGTGGTCAAAGTCAACAGCGTCATTGAGGCATGTTGACATGGCATGCCTTGGGAGGATGTGCCGAGAGAGGCAGTCACCTGTGAAGTCTTCTTCCCCCAAATCCATCACCTTAGTCTACTCATGAGACAATGTCAGACAAACCCGCACCAAGGGACATTCTACAAAACACCAAAATACCTGACCAGCACTATTCAAAAGTGTGAACATCATAAAAGACAAGGAAAGACCTGGAAACTGTCACAGATGAGTGAGGAGAACTGATGACTATCATCTGGAATCTTGGATAGGATTCTGGAACAGAAGAAGCTCAACCAGGGAAATCGGAATAAAGTCTGAAGTTTAGTTAGCAGTAGTGTACCAAAGCTAATTTCTTAGTTTTGATCAATGTGCCATATTTAGGCAAAGTGTTAACATTAGGGGAAGCAGGGTGAAGGGTACATGGGAACTCTGTGTACTGTCTTAGCAACTCTTGTGTAAATCTAAAATAATAATAATAATTATTATTATTATTATTTTTTTTTTTTGAGACGGAGTCTTGCTCTGTCGCCGAGACTGGAGTGCAGTGGCCGGATCTCGGCTCACTGCAAGCTCCGCCTCCCGGGTTTACGCCATTCTCCTGCCTCAGCCTCCCGAGTAGCTGGGACTACAGGCACCCGCCACCTCGCCCGGCTATTTTTTTGTATTTTTTACTAGAGACGGGGTTTCACCGGGTTAGCCAGGATGGTCTCGATCTCCTGACCTCGTGATCCGCCCGTCTCGGCCTCCCAAAGTGCTGGGATTACAGGCTTGAGCCACCGCGCCCGGCCCTAAAATTATTTTAAAATAAAAGTTCAAGTTAGACCCCTTGGCTCCTGCCTGTAATCCCAGCTCCTCTGGAGGCCAAGACAGGAGGATCACTTGAGCCCAGGAGTTTGAGACCACCCTGGGCAACATAGCAAGACCTCATCTCTTAGAAATTTTATTAAAATTAGCCAGGCATAGTGGTGTGTGGCTCTAGTCCCAGCTACTCAGGAGGCTGAGGTGGGAAGGTTGTTTGAGCCCAGGAATTTGAGGCTGCAGTGAGCTATGATCATGCCCCTGCACTCCAGCCTAGGCAACAGATCAAGACCCCATCTCTAAACAAATAAATGAATTACATTAAATTAAAGTACAGCCAGGCGCAGTGGCTCACGCCTGTAATCCCAGCACTTTGGGAGGCCAAGGTGGGTGGATCATGAGGTCAGAAGATTGAGACCATCCTGGCTAACATGGTGAAACCCTGTCTCTACTAAAAATACAAAAAATTAGCCGGGCATGGTGGCACGTACCTGTAGTCCCAGCTACTAGGGAGGCTGAGGCAGGAGAATCGCTTGAACCTGGGAGGCAGAGGCTGCAGTGAGCTGAGATCATGCCACTGCACTCCAGCCTGGGTGACAGAGCAAGACTCAGTCTCAAAAAAATAAAAAATAAAAAAGTACATTCCTATGAGGCCTGATAGGATCCCCCATTCCCTGATCTGTGGCAGGGTGCACACCAAGCAGGAGGAGAAGCGGTGGGATCCAAAGTGTCAGGTGGTGAAGAGAGGGACCCCACAGAGGAGGTGAGCAGTCCCACGAGTGGAAGGCATGGCCTACTTTGCCCATAGGGAACCCCTCTCAACCCCCCACCTTGGGTGTGCTCTGGGTGGTCCACACATGACAGGTGGTAAGAGTCCAAAATAAGGCGGGAACTGCCTCCAGCTGTGGGTCACTGGTGAGCCACAGCTAATGGTCAGACTGTCCCCTCTCAGGTTAAGGACATGCTAAGGTGGTGACAGGTCAACCAAATCATGGAAAAAAAGTTCGAAAAAAGGCACCACACCAAGCCTAGGCTGACTCTCTAGGACAAGTATTGTTAAGATGCCAGTCCAGAATGAGCTGAGGCTTGCAAAAACCACCAAGAGCAGTACTGTATCTTTTAATTGATGATCAGAGCATAAAAGAACAAGAGGCAATTGATGGGAGATTACTACAAGCAGAGAGATTGCCTTCCCTGTTGGAAAATGGGTCATCAGTGTGGAAAGGGTGGGCTGCTCAGCATGGGTGCAGACGAGAAGCCATGCCTGGGAAATCATGGGTCCCAGCACTAACCCAGGTGGGAAAAGCTACACCCAATTCTCCAGAAGCGGGGAGGGGGTATCAGCTGCCTCTCCAGGGGCTGCTGCTCAGTGTGCTCCAGAGGAAGAGCTGAGGTCTGGGAGGCGCCCCCCAGTACCGCCCACAGCACGGCTGAGGCCCTGAAACCCTCCAGCCCTGAGAAGGGAATACTGCCAGAGGAATAGTTTCAAATATCTAAATGATCAATCATGGAAAATGGCCTTGTGTGTGGAACTAGCACCTCTGGGTAGAAGTTACAGTGATGAGGCTTTAGGTTTAAGAAAAGCTCCCTGACCATTTGAGCTGTCTAAAAATGGAGTGGCTGGCTCAGCCGCTGCAGGTGAAGAAGCAGAGCCCGGAAGGCCACCTGTTCGGGGGTTTGCTGAGATGCCAGTAGTAGACCCAAGGGTAGGTCAGATGACCTTTAAGGCCCCATTCAGTCAGGAGATCTGAGGGTCTCAGAACTGAGCCTGGAGGGAGCTTAACAGCCCCTCTCCAGCAGCCACCCCAGCCCTGGGAATGCAGTGGTGTCAAAGGGGCTATTGCAGCTGGTGAATGAGGCCCTGGCACCAGTGGCAACCTGGCAGACTGCCGGTTTGGCCCGGAAGGTGCTAAAGATCCCAGCTCTGAGCCCCTGGCCTCCTGGGAAATGTGAGCAGCTTATGGATAAAAGGATAGCTCTGTCTAGCTTCCCAGATCGCAGCTGCCAGGATGGGGCCGAAAGGGGTGATTTGACCCTCCACAAGCTAGACAGGAAATCCCTCAAGACCCTGGTCAACATGAAGGGACATCAGATCCCAGCAGCTCCTGCACCTGTCACGCCCCTGCCCTCTCTCCCAGGACCCAGGACTCCAGCTAAGCACCTCCTGCGGCTGCCATCCTTCTGCAGCCCCCTCCCCCAGGCTGCCCCATGCCTTGCCCCCTCCCATGGAATGTCCTGCTCTACTCACTTTCCCACCTCACCAGGTCGCCCCAGCGCCGGCGTTCAATGCCTCCTCTCCCTGCAAAACTTTTTTTTTTAAGATGGAGTCTTGCTCTGTTGCCTAGGCTGGAGTGCAGTGGGGCAATCTTGGCTCACTGCAACCTCCACCTCCCAATTCAAGTGATTCTCCTGTCTCAGCCTCCTGAGTAGCTGTGATTACAGGCGCGCACCACAACGCCCAGCTAATTTTTTTTATTTTTAGTAGAGATGGGGTTTCGCCATGTTGGCCAGGCTGGTCTCAAACTCCTGACCTCAGATGATCTGCCCACCTCAGCCTCCCGAAGTGCTAGGATTACAGGCATGAGCCACCGCACCTGGCCAACTTTTTTTTTCTTTCTAAATGAAGGACGTTTTTCCTATTTCAAAAACAAGACAAAAATTAGACAAATTAAAAATTAGACAAACTAAAAATTAGACAAACTATGATACATTCATACAATGGAATATTATTCAGTGATTAAAAAGAAATGAGCTATCAAGCTATAAGAGGATGGGGAGGAAATGTAAATGCATAATGCTAAGTAAAAAAAGCCAATCTGAAACAGCCCCATACTGTATAACTCCAACTGTGACATTCTGGAAAAGGCAAAACTACGGAGACACTATGATCAAGTGGTTGCTGGAAATTGGGGAGAGGGAAAGAGAGAGATGAATAAGTAAAGCACCAGATTTTTAGGGCAGTGAAACTATTCTGTATGCGACTGTAAGGGTGGGTACATGGCATTGTCCATTTCTCAAAACTTACAGAATGTACAACGCAAGCAGTGAAGCCTCATGTAAACTAGGGGCTTTACTTAGTGATTGAGCATCAGTACTGGCGAACCTGGAGAGGAGGTGGAGGTTCCGCGTTTCTTCCCACGTGCCTCGCCCTGTGCATCTCTTCGTCCTTTGTAACATCCTTTAGAATAAATCAGCAAACTGATTTCCTGGAATTCTGTGAGCTGCTCTAGCAAACTTTTTTTTTTTTTTTTTTTTTGAGACAGAGTCTCACTCTGTCACCCAGTCTGGAGTGCAGTGGCACGATCTCAGCTCACTGCAACCTCTGCCTCCCAGGTTCAAGTGATTCTCCTGCCTCAGCCTCCTGAGTAGCTGGGATTACAGACACATGCTACCGCGCCCTACTAATTTTGTATTTTTATTTATTTATTTATTTGAGATGGAGTTTTGCTTTTGTCGCCCAGGCTAGAGTGCAATAGTTCAATCTTGGCTCACTGCAACCTCTACCTCCCAGTTCAAGGAATTTTCCTGCCTCAGCCACCCAAGCGGCTGGGATTACAGGCATGCGCCACCACGCCCGGCTAATTTTGTATTTTCAGTAGAGACAGAGTTTCTCCATGTTGGTCAGGCTAGTTTCAAACTCCTTACCTCAGGTGATCCACCCGCCTCAGCCTACCAAAGTGCTGGGATTACAGGTGTGAGCCACTGCGCCTGGCCAATTTTTGTATTTTTAGTAGAGATGGGGTTTCACCATGTTGGCCAGGCTGGTCTTGAACTCCTGACCTCAGGTGAGCCGCCCGCGTTGGTCTCCCAAAATGCTGGGATTACAGGCCTGAGCTACTGCACCCAGCCTACTCTAAAAATTAATCAAACCTAAGGAGGGGTTGATGGGAACCCCGATTTATACCCAGACGTTCAGAATCAAAGGTAAAAGAACCATGAGTTTGCAACTAGCGTCGGAAGTGAGGGACAATCCTATGAGACTGAGCCCTCAACCTGTAGGATCTGAAACTGTCTCCAGATAGTGTCAGAATTTCATTGAATTAGGGGCCTCGTGCGGTGGCTCACACCTGTAATCTCAGCACTTCGGGAGACCAAGGCAGGCGGATCACTTGAGGTCAGGAGTTCAAGACCAGCCTGGCTAACATGGAGAAACCTCGTCTCTATTTTTTATTTTTTTTTAAATGTTAGAAAAACAGGAAGAATGTAATCGATTTAGAGGACACCCAGTTGGTGTTTGCTGCAAAATTGATTGATTGGTTTTTGTGTTAGTTGGAGACAGGATCTTGCTCTGGCACCCAGGCTGGAGTGTAGTGGCTCATTGCAGCCTCAACTTACCGGGATGAAGCAATCTTCCTGCCTCAGTCTCCCAACTGGCTAGGACTGACTACAGGTGTGTGCCACCATACCTGGCTAGTTTTGTTGTTGTTGTTGTTGTTGCTGTTTTTGAGATGGAGTCTTGCACTGTCCCCCAGGCTGGAGTGCAGTGGCACGATCTTGGCTCACTGCAACCTCTGCCTCCCAGGTTCAAGTGATTCTCCTGCCTCAGCCTCCCAGGTAGCTGTGACTACAGGTGCCCGCCGCCACACTTGGCTAATTTTTTGTATTTGTAGTAGAGACAGGGTTTCACCGTGTTAGCCAGGATGGTCTCGAACTCTTGACCTCGTGGTCTGCCCACCTTGGCCTCCTAAAGTGCTGGGATTACAGGCATGAGCCACCGTGGCTTACCACGCGGTTTAAAAAAAAAAAAATTTTGTAGAGATGGGGTCTTACTTTGTGGCTCAGGATGGTCTGGGAACTCCTGGGTCAAGAGCTCCTCCCACCTCAGCCTCCCAAAGTGCTGGAATTACAGCCGTGAGTCACTGCAACTGGAATAGTTTCTTCCTACTGTACTCTCAACAACACAAAATCTTCTATGACCTCGGGTTATCAAGAAATGTGTGAGAATTTCTCCCCACCAAAAACCGATCAATTGACTGGGTGTGGCAACTCACCCCTGTAATCCCAGCACTTTGGGAGGCTGAGGTGGGAGGATCGCCTGAACCCAGAAGCTTGAGACCAGCCTGGGCAACAAAGTGAAACCCCATTTCTATAAGAGAAGAAGAAGAAAGAAGAAAGATCAAAAGACGAAAGACGGAAGAGGAGGAGGAGGAAGGAAGGAAGAAAAAGAAGAGGAAGAAAGAGGAGGAAGGAGGAGGAGGAAGAAAGAAAGAAGAGGAAGAAGAAAAGAAAAGAAGAAAAAGAAGGAAGAGGAGGAAGAGGAGGAGGAGGAGAAGGAGGAAGAAAGGAGAAAAAACCACTAAGTTTTCTCCCCCTCGCTGTCCTCAGATGATGGTGTTGTGGGTTTGGTAAGGTTTTGTTTTATTTCGTTTTGTGAAGAGGGTGGTGGCTTTTCGGTTTTTCAGCTTTCAATCATGATAATTGTTGTCTCTCCCTTTCCCAATAATTATACTACTTTATTTTTGTGTGTCATTGCGTTGGCCACAATATCCAGAAAAAAATACCAAATGATTGCAGTGCCACTGGGATTTATTCCTTGTTCTGATTGAACTTGAGTGCTTCTGGGATTTCCTACGGCCCCCTAGAGAGGATTCTTCTTCACATTCACTCAAGGAATCATTCTACTGCTAAGTTACCAAACGTTTCCATCAGGGGTTGATGTTGACTTTCATCAAATGCTTCTTCATAGGTACCAAACAATCTTTTCCTTTAAAAAGACCAAGGTTTCCTATACCCTTCTATCTTTTATTCATCTTCCCCTTCACTGGTTTCTCCTTTCTCAGCTAAAAATAGCTGCTCATGGCCACCTCCTTCCTTTTTGATTTTCTTCCCTCTCCAGCCTCTGAAATGAATGCCCTGGGCCAGCAGACACCACTCTTTTGCCACTGCTGTCTCCTGGAGCCCCCGGCCCACCCTACCCGGTTCTGCATCCTCCCTGGCCTGGAGAACGCCCTTCTCACTCTCATTTCAGGGTGGGTCTCTTGATCTCCCACTCAGGCCGTGAATCAGATCTTCCCCTCTCTGCTCCTCCATCCCATGCCAACAAGACCTCAGGTGGGCGTCCTCTGCAGTGCCCAGGCTCTTATCTCTCTCCCTACCTGCTCAGTAGACACGAGACTTCACTGTCACCCCACACTCAACATTCGGAGTCTGAAACAGGGCTCATCCTCTTCCCTTCTCTTCCAGCTTCCCACTTCCCACAGCTCAGCCAGACAGGGAAACACATAAGCCTGGGACCAGGAGCCTGTGGCCTCTTTCTCTCACTAAGTCCAGGTGCTGGGGCCACACTTCCCACAGCGTCCTTCCCCTTCGGGCCCAGCATGCTCTTCCGAGTACATAAGCTCATTCAAGCTTTCCCAACCCTGATAGCCAGATCATTGCGGTCCCATTTTACAGATAAGGAAGCACCTTACCAGCCTAAGCGTCTAGTAGGCACAGAGGCCAGGAAGGAGGTGCCCCAGCTGACCCCGCCTCCAGGGCTGGCCGGTTCCAGCACCTTCTCCCCAGCGGTGTTGGAGTCCGACACCCAGATGCTACGCCAGAGCCCCCTGTCTTGGTGGGATGTTAAAGAATTAGGGATCAGGTCACGTGCGGTGGCTCACATCTGTAATCCCAGCATTTTTGGGGATCAGGCCATGTGCAGTGGCTCACACCTGTAATCCCAGCATTTTGGGAGACCAAGGTGGGTGAATCACCTGAGGTCAGGAGTTCAAGACCAGCCTGGCCAATATAGTGAAACCCTGTCTCTACTAAAAATACAAAAAAAATTAGCTGGGGGTGGTGGCATGCACCTGTAATTCCAGCTACTCAGGAGGCTAAGGCAGGAGAATCTCTTGAACCTGGGAGGCGGAGGTTGCAACTGAGCCGAGATTATGCCACTGCACTCCCGCCTGGGTGACACAGTGAGACTCTTCAAAAAAAAGAAAAGAAAAAAGAAAACGAAAGAAAGAAAAAGGGAGAAAGAGAGAGAGAAAGAAAGAAAAAGAAAAGAGAAATAATTCAAAACGAAGTGTCCAGTTTGCTCTGTGGCCCCCCAGCTTCCTCTCGCCATAGGGACGTGGCTTTACTGTTGTGACTCCTCAGTACCACAAAAACACCCTCAGCCGGGAAGGTGGGGACCTGCAGGCAGCAGCGCAGAGCGGGTGGCGCGGGCGCAGGCTCTGGAGCAGGCTCGCCTGGCTGCTTGTCCCAGCCCACAGGCTCGTCACCGGTCTGCGCCGAGCCTCAGGTCCACGTCTGGGAAAGTCAGGATTCCCCACCCGTGAGTCTCTGTTAGCATCGAGCGAACCAAAGCGCAGAAGAGCACGGTCCCGCGCGGGGCACGTGGTGGACATCCGTGAGCGCTGTGACTGCGGCCGCGCGGTGCTTGGTCCCTGTGGAGGAGGCGGCCGGGGCGCGGGGCCCGGGGGCGCCGCCTGCTGAGCGCTGCCTCCGTTGCTACGTGTCAGCCCCTCCAGGCGAAGGCATCGAGAGTTGAGGGCCAGAGACCCCAGGGACCCTGACCAGCGGTGCCGGACTCAAGCGGTGTCTTGGAGCTGCTGAGGGCGTGGGCAGGGCTTGAGCTACACGGTCATCACCCGGGGTGTCTCCTTGTCCACCTGCCCGCTGGACACGAGACCTCACTCCCACCCCACAATCTGCAGGTCTGAACCAGAGATCTCCCCTCCCCACTTTGCTCTGGACACCTGTCCCCCTCCCCCGAGTCTGAGGCTGCCCCGCAACAGAGGAGAAATCAGTTGACCAACTGCTCAATGCGTTATTTCACTTCTAAATGATTCTTCAAGAAGCAAACCTCCAAAACAGACCTTATGTACATATTAAAATTAATATATGATACAGCGATATCTCAAATCACTGAAAAAAGTATTATTCAATAAAGAGCCTGGAATGATTAATCAACAGTTAAAAATAAATAATCTCGACTGAGCACAATGGCTCACACCTGTAATCCCAGTACTTTGGGAGACCTAGGTGGGAGGAGCTTGACCCTGGATTTCAAGACCACCCTGGGCAACATAGGGAGACTCAATCTCTAGGAGAGAAAAAAAAAAAGTAATTAGCTGGGCATGGTGGCACATGCCTGTGGTCCAAGCTATTGGGAAGGCTGAGGCAGGAGGACAGCTTGAGTTCAGGCGATCAAGGCTGGTGTAAGCCATGATCATGCCACTGCACTCCAGCCCGGGTGACAGAGTGAGACACCGATTCAAAAAAAGAAATGCAGAAAAGCCAACATTAAGTAGCCAAATCTGGGACAATTTGAGGATCAAAATAACTAATGAGGCCAGATGCGACAGCTCATGCCTATAATCCCAACACTTTGGGAGGTAGAGGCTGGTGGATCACCTGAGGTTGGGAGATCAAGACCAGCCTGGCCAACCCAGTGAAACTCCATCTCTACGAAAAATACAAAAATTAGCTGGGCGTGGTGGCACACTCCTGTAATCCCAGCTACTCAGGAGGCTGGACGGGAGGATCTCTTGAACCCAGGAGGCAGAGGTTGCAGTGAACCAAGATCGTGCCACTGCACTGCAGCCTGGGTAACAGATCAAAGAAAAAACAAACAAAAAATTAATGATAGTAACAAATTATAATCCATTAAATAACATAAGAACCTAGGGGCGGGTGCAGTGGCTCACGCCTGTAATCCCAACACTTTGGGAGGCCAAGGCAGGTGGATCACATGAAGTCAGGAGTTCGAGACCAGTCTGACCAACATGGTGAAACCCCATCTCTACTAAAAATACAAAAATTAGCTGGGCATGTTGGCGGGCACCTGTAATCCCAGCTATCAGGAGGCTGAGGCAGGACAATCGCTTGAACCCAGGAGGCAGAGGTTGCAATGAGCCGAGATTGCACCACTGCACTCCAGCATGGGCGACAGAGCAAGACTCTGTATATATATATAAAAAAAAAAAAAAAAATTAGCCAGGTGTGGCGGCACACGCCTGTAATCCCAGCTACTCAGGAGGCTGAAGCAGGACAATGGCTTGAACCCAGGAGGCGGAGGTTACAGTGAGCCGAGATTGTACCACTGCACTCCAACCTGGACAACAGAGTGAGACTGTCTCAAAAAAAAAAAAGAAAGAAAGAAAGAAAGAAAGAAATCCTGTCATTTGCAGCAAAATGTATGAACCTGGAGGACATTATGTTA
This sequence comes from Macaca mulatta, assembly GCF_049350105.2. Taxonomy (NCBI): domain Eukaryota; kingdom Metazoa; phylum Chordata; class Mammalia; order Primates; family Cercopithecidae; genus Macaca; species Macaca mulatta. The sequence continues at coordinate 137,863,095 of NC_133417.1, forward strand.
AGTGAAATAAGCCAGGAGCAGGAAGGAAAATACTGCACGATCTCACTCATGTAGAATCTAAAAAAAGTTGGTCTCATAGAAGTTTAGTCCTAGAGGTTGGGGAGGACAGTGGGGATGGAGGGAGACTGGTCAGCAGGCACGAAGTTACAGTTGGATAGTTCTGGTGTTCCAGTGCACTGGCCAGAGTGAAGAGATTTTACTGAACGCATGGGGTAGAGAGCCCAGAAGTGCCACACCTTAAAAATAGGATTAAATTAGCCAGAGAGGATAGCCTATTCCAGACTAATCCTGAGTTATCTTAAAACCAAGGCTTATATGCCCAGGCCCATTGGCTCACGCCTGTAATCCCAGCGCTTCGGGAAGCAGAGGCAAGAGGATCGCTTGAGCCCAGGAGTTCGAGACCAACCTGAGCAATATAGTGAGACCTCATTTCTACTAAAAATTACCAGGGCATGATGGCTTGCACCTGTAGTCCCAGCTACCAGAGAGACTGAGGCAAGAGGGTCACTTGAGCCCAGGAGTTTGACACTTCAGTGAGCTATAATCATACCACTGTACTCCAGCCTGGGCAATAGAGCAAGACTCCACCTCTTTAAAAAAGATCAAAATGATCTGCATGTAAATTAACTGCCTAAAAATGTTTCGGTGCTCTTTGAGAGGATCACAACAAACTCCAGCAACCCAAAACATACATTTCACAATGTCTGACATCCAATAAAAAATTACATGAAATAGGAGAAAGAAGGAAAAGGCGACCTTTAGCCTGGAGAAAAATCAGACAGTATAAACTGATACAGCAATGACAAAGATCACAGAATTTTTCCTTTTTTTTTTTGAAATGGAGTCTCGCCCTGTCGCCCAGGCTGGAGTGCAATGGTGCGATTTCAGCTCACTGCAACCTTCGCCTCCCAGGTTCAAGAGATTCTCCTGCTTCAGCCTCCTGAGTAGTTGGGATTACAGGCATGTGCCACCATGCCTGGCTATTTTTTTCTTTTCTTTTTTTTTTTTTTATATCTTTAGTTTCACCATGTTGGCCAGGCTGATCTCGAACTCCTGAACTCATGATCCAACCGCCTCAGCCTCCCAAAGTGCTGAGATTACAGGCATGAGCCACTGCGCCCGTCCTCAAATTTGTCTTTTAAAATGACCCCCAAATAACAGTCCCTGATGAAATTTCAAAGTGGGATTCTGTTCTGTTCTGTTCTGTTTTGGCAGGGTCTCACTCTGTTGCCCAAGGTGGAGTGAGTGCAGTGGTGCTCACTGCAACCTCGACTTCCCAGGCTCCAGTGATCCTCCCACCTCAGCATCCCAGGTAGCTGGGACTACAGGCGCATGCTGCCACACGGCTAATTTTTGTATTTTTTGTAGAGATGGGTTTTGGCCATATTGCCCAAGCTGGTTGTGAACTCTTGAGTTCAAGCGATCTGATCTGCCTGCCTCGGCTTCCCGAAGCGCTGGGATTACAGGTGTGAACCACCGTGCCCAGCCTGAGATTCTGCCTCTTCTCCCTCTTGGTAAACTGATTTCATCTAATGTTGCATTGTGGTCAGCTTGCGGGTCAGCGGACAGCGGCTGCAGTGAGCTTAGCACCTGGTTGGATGGAAGCTCCACCCTTTACACACCAATGCCTGACATTGTTTAATTCAGGAGCAACGTCGTCTTCTACAGAAAGCGCTCCCGGACCTCCTGGACTAAGTAGGTCAGGCTCCTTAAGGGTGAAGTGTTCTCTCTGCCCTGTTCTTTCATCCTGGCCATTTATCACAATTTATTCTGTCTCCCTCAAGTCCAAGAACTGGGGCCAGGTATGTCCTTGAATCTCCAGCAGGAATCACAGTGTCATTGATACTGTGACAATCGGGGTGTCATCGATAAACATTTGTTGAATGAATGGATGCATACTTGAAAAAAATGCTGTGGGTATGATATTCGGTTCCGGGCCAGGTGCGGTGGCTCACGCCTGTAATCCCAACACTTTGGGAGGCCAAGGTGGGAGGATCACTTGAGGTCAGGTATTCGAGACCAGCTTGGCCAACATGGTGAAACCCCATTTTTACTAAAAATACAAAAATGAGCTGGGTGTGGTGTTGCGCGCCTGTAATCCCAGCTACTCGGGAGGCTGAGGCAGGATAATCGCTTGAACCTGGGAGGCGAAGGTTGCAGTGAACCGAGATTGCGCCACTGCACTCCATCCTGGGCGACAGGGCGAGACTAAGAAAAAAAAATTCGGTTCTGAACAAATTTCGAGTCACTGACAAAGCTGCGGCATCCAGCAGAGGGCGCGCCAGGCGCCAGCACCAGGCTGGAGGACGCCTGGCTCAGCCCCAGGCCGGCTTCCGGGAGCCCCGCTAAGTGCAGGGGGATACCCCGTCCTTGGCGGCTGCTTGCCTTTCTCCGTACTGTCCCTGTGAAGGTCAAGATCTATAACGTTGAGAGTCCCCAGACATACGATGGGAGAGTTGCAGTAAGTACTCTTTAAATCCCCTTTCACCCTTGAGAGTCTACCATTTTCGACGTTTTCCAGGCGATTTTTACTCTGGTCCAGAATAGGTGCGTGGTAATTCCTGACTTTCGCCACCGGAGGGCACTCCCGGCCCTCGCTTCCCTGCCCCGCGCGCGGTCTGCAATCGGCTGGGCTTTTAAGCCTTTCTGGGCTCTGGCTGGTCTCCCAGAGAATCTAAACTCAAAACGCTTGAGAGACACACCAGCCTCCGGCAATCCCAGAGTGTGCTGAAGTCCCCATCGTCCTTCCCTGGAATGTCAGTGAATGGGGAAGCCTTCCCTTTTTACTCACCGCCATCCTCCCCTCCCAGGCGTGGGGAGACCCGGCGCTGGGGGGCCCTGAGCAGGTTCCTCACCTGCACCGACCCACATCTTTGAAGTTGGAGTGCGTGGAATGGGCCTCAGTGGCACACCCCAATCTGGGGACACATCAGAACTTTTTTTTTCCCCCTTATTTTGTTTTTCTTTTGAGACGGTCTGGCTCTGTCGTCCATGCTGCCGTGGGGCGATCACGGCTCACTATAACCTCCACTTCCCAGGCGAAAGCGATTCTCCCACCTCAGCCTCCCGAAGTGCTGGGACTACAGGTCCAGGCCACCACGTCTGGCCCATTTTATTTCTAAATGGCTCATGCCTATAATTCCAACACTTAGGGAAGCCAGGGCAGGCGGATCACTTGAGCCCAGGATTTTGACACCAGCCTAGGCAACATAGTGAGACCCTATCTCTACAAAAGATTTAAAAATTAGACGGGCGGGCTGGGCGTGGTGGCTCACGCCTGTAATCCCAGCACTTTGGGGGACCGAGGCAGATGGGGATCACCTGAGGTCCGGAGTTCAAGACGAGCCTGGCCAACATGGTGAAGCCCCATCTCTACTAAAAAAAAAAAAAAAAAAAAAAAAAGACCAGGCGCGGTGGCTCACACCTGTAATCCCAGCACTTTGGGAGGCCAAGGCGGGCGGATCACGAGGTCAGGAGATGGAGACCATCCTGGCTAATACAGTGAAACCCTGTCTCTAATAAAAATATAAAAAAGTAGCCGGGTGTGGCGGCGGGTGGCTGTAGTCCCAGCTACCTCAGGAGGCTGAGATAGGAAAATGGCGTGAACCCAGGAGGCAGAGGTTGCAGTGAGCCAAGATCACGCCACTGCACTCCAGCCTGGGCGACAGAGCGAGACTCCGTCTCAAAAGAAAAAAAAAAAAAAAAAAATAGCCGGGCGTGGTAGCAGGCAACTGTAATCCCAGCTACTCAGGAGGCTCAGGCAGGAGAATTGCTTGAACCTGGGAGGCGGAGGCTGCAGTGAGCCGACATCGCACCACCAACAGAGTGAGACCCTGTCTCAAAAATAAATAAATAAATAAATTAGCTGGGCGTACTGCCATGTGCCTGTAGTCCCAACTACTCAGGAGGCTGAGGTGGGAGAATAGCTTAAGCCCAGCATCAAGCCTGCAGTGAGCTGTGATTGTGCCACTACACTGCAGCCTGGGCAACAGAGCAAGACCCTATCTCAAGAAAAAAAAAAAAGGAAAGAAAATATAGGCTAAAATTCTATTTTTTTTTTTTTTTTTTTTTAATTTAAGGTTAGGGGCAGGCATGGTGGCTCACGCCTATGATTCCAGCACTTTGAGAGGCCAAGTCAGGATTATTGCTTGAGCCCAGGAGTTCAAGACCAACCTGAGCAATATAGCAAGACCCTGTCTCTATTTTTTAAAATTAATTAATTAAAAGTCAAATAAAATGAATTTAAGATAGCCACTAACAAGATAATATGGAACTACAGTCCTCAGTATCTGAGGAGGCACTGGTTCTAGGACTGCCATACCAAATCCGTGGTATCAAGTCCCTTATATAAATTGGTGTAGGCCGGGCATGGTGGCTCACATCTGGAATCCCAGCACTCTGGGAGGCTGAGGCAGGCAGATCACCTGAGGTCAGGAGTTCAAGACTAGCCTGGCCAACATGGTGAAATCCCGTCTCTAATAAAAATACAAAAATTAGCCGGGCATGGTGGTGCACATCTGTAATCCCAGCTACTCGGGAGGCTGAGGTGGGAGAATCACTTGAACCCGGGAGGCAGAGCTTGCAGTGAATCAAGATTTCCCCACCGCACTCCAGCCTGAGCGAGACTTCCTCTCAAAATAAATAAATAAATTGGTGTAGTATTTGCATATAACCTACATATACTTAAATCATCTTTAGATTACTTATAATACCTAATACAATGTAAATGCTATGTAGATAGTTGTCCTGCTGTATTGTTTTTTATTTGTGTGATTTTTATTGTTATATTTTTTCCTGAATATTTTTGATCTATGGTTGCTTGAATCCCATGGAAATGGAGGGCCAATTGTACTTGGCAAAAAGAGAAAAAAATACTTGATCAGTATAGCAAAGAGAGGGAAAGAAAAACCAGAAAACAGCCTGGCCCCGTGGCTCACGCCTGTAATCCCAGCACTTTGAGAGGCAGAAGCAGGCGGAAAATGAGGTCAGGAGTTCAAGACCAGCCTGGCCAATATGGTGAAACCCCATCTATACTAAAAAATACAAAAACTAGCTGGGTGTGGTGACCCACACCTGTGGTCCCAGCTACTCAGGAGGCTGAGGCAGGAGAATCACTTGAGCCCAGGAGGCGGAGGTGGCAGTGAGCCGAGATCATGCCACTGCACTCCAGCCTGGCAACAGAGCAAGACTTTCTCAAAAAGTAAAATAAAATAAAAAAGCATTTTCAAACATATCACTATCACAATACATTTGAATGGATGAATCTCTTCTATTACAAGACCAAAAAAATGTTTAAATCATGAGACTCATAAGTTCTTTTTTTTTTTTTTTTAGATGGATTATTGCTCTGTCACCCAGGCTGCAGTACAATGGTGTGATCTCGGTTCACTGCCACCTCTGCCTCCTGGGTTCAGGTGATTCTTCTGTCTCAGCCCCCCGAGTTATTGGGATTATAGGTGCCCACCGCCATGCCCGGCTAATTTTTTTGTATTTTTAGTAGAGATGGGGTTTCACCATGTTGGCCAGGATGGTCTCGAACTCCTGATCGCAGGTGATCTGCCTGCCTCGGCCTCCCAGAGTGCTGGGATTACAGGCATGAGCCACTGCGCCTGGCCAAGATGCATGAGTTCTTAAAGTGAAAACGAAGCGTCCTTTTTTGCAAACAGTCTGATCAGGGAAGGCAAGGTTAAGTGAAATATACATTTTCACTTCAATTTTTCATTAGTTCCTTCCTCCATCATTTTGTTACAGTGCCTAAGTGTGCCAGGCATGGTATTGGGTACCAGGGGTTCAGAGATGAATTGACTAAAGCTTCTCTAAGTGCCCCCCTCCCCAGTAGGAAGGATATCTGTCTTGACCAGAGTTAAACCCAGAGACAACCAAGGAGGAAGTCTCGGCCTTCTCACCTGAGCCACGCTCAGCCTCTTCCACTCCCAAAGGCCTCCTGCTCCTTCACCTTCAGCCCAGCCCATGCATCTCCCTTGATGCGAGACTCACCCAAGATGAGACGGAAACAGTCCCGACACACAATCAATCCTCACCTTTCCGACTTTTCCTTTTGGCACACAACACAAACACTCCGGGTTTGCCCTGAGGCATCTGCAGGGGCAGGGCCAGGGGAGCGGAGGCTGAGGCTCCTCCGGGTCTACTTTCTCTGAGGAGAGCAAACACCGTTTGCCTTTGATACTTACCAAGGTCACTGTGGTTGCTCCCTGTGGAATGACAGTGGCAGCGTCCCCGAAACACTGGCTCCTTCTCCAACCCTCACACATGCATTAAATCCCAAAGGTGAAAGGAGAGGGCTCAGGGCACAGTGCTTATCCCACCACATGCCAAGAGGGGCTGGGTAATCCTTCTGGGTTTGTTCTCCAAAGCCCGAGTTGGGGAAATGGGGACTCTTCAGACAGGGTTACCTTTGTCTGTCCCTGTTCGTTTATGTGAGAGCAGGTTTGTTCTGCCAGGCTGAGGCCCCAGGCCCACCAGCCATCAGCTCCTTGTGGAGGTTGGGTGTGGGAGTGCCCCTCTGGGGACTGAAAGCCCTCCCATCCCTGAAGCTGGGCCTATCTGGGGAGTGGGGGCAGGCGAGCTCCATCAGCCACTGAGGAGAGAGGGCCTGGTCAGGGCCCTGCCACAGTCATTCCACAGGGAGTAACACACAGTTCTCTACTAAAAACACAAAGTTCACCAGGTGTGATGGCACACACCTGTAATCCTAGCTACTCAGGAGACTGAGGCAGGAGAATTGCTTGAACCCGGGAGGTGGAGGTTACAGTGAGATGGCACCACTGTACTCCAGCCTGGGCAACAGAGTAAGACTCCGTCCCCCCGGCCCGAAAAAATATACTGGGCTGGCAGGGCGTGGGGGTTCACGCCTGTAATCCCAGCACTTTGGGAACCTGAGGCAGGTGGATTGCTTGTGCTCAGGAGTGTGAGACCACCCTGGGCAACATGGCAAAACTCCATCTCTGTAAAAATTTAAAAATTATCTGGGTGTGGTGGCATGCACCTGTAGTCGCGGCTACTCAGGAGTCTGAGGTGGGAGGATCATCTGAGCCTGGGGATGTTGAGGCTGCTGTGAGGCATGATTGCATCACTGTACTCCAGCCTGGGTAACAGAACAAGACCTGTCTAAAAGAAAATACTGACATTAAGCTGGGCACAGTGGCTCATGCCTGTAATCTCAGCACTTTGGGAGGCAGAGGTGGAAAGATCACTTGAGGCCATGAGTTCAAGATCAGCCTGGGAAACATAATGAGACCTCATCTCTACAAATGTTATTTTTACTTAGCCAGGCGTGGTGGTGTGCACCCATAGTCCTAGATACTCAGGAGGCTGAGATGAGAGGGTCCCTTGAGCCCAGAAGGTTGAGGCTGCAGTGAGCTATGATTGTATTATTGCACTCCAGCCTGGGCAACAATGTGAGACCATGTTGCCCAGGCTGGTCTGGAACTCCTGGCCTTGAAAGATCCTCCCACCTAGGCCTCCCAAAGTGTGGGATTACAAGCGTGAGTCCCTGTGCCCGGCCTCCAGGGGCTTCTTGACAGAACAAGCATCCTGGAGTAGGGGTGGGGGTGGCCATCCTAATTACAAAGCATCCCTCCTGGGTCTCTCTGAAGCGCTAAAGCCAGGTGAAGACCCCAGCTCTGCGTCTTGGCCCACAGTGGATCTTGAGAGGGGTCCCTGGGAGTTCTCATCATCAATAAGACGTTCTATAACTGGAGGACTCCAGTCACCTGAGAAATGAAGAAATGGGTCAGAGGACTCGACAGGGATGGGTGGGCCAGCGGTGCCCCCAGCTCTGCACCACGTGATGGAGCCTCTTTTGCATTTGCAGCTCCCTCCCCGGGGCAGAACAGGTCTGTTTGTCTTCCCAAACCTCAGAGATGCCAAGAACGAAGGAAATCTGATACCCCTAAGGCAAGAACTGTTCCAGCCCTGTGCTGCCAACAGGAAGCCTTTGCCCATGCCCAAGAGAGAGGGCAGGTGAGAGGCCCCCGCCTCAGGGTTCCCACCAACCAACCAGGGACACCAGGAGCCATCTGCCATGTGGTTCCCACAGCAGCCAGCAGGGGGCAGCCTGTCGAAGACTTCCTGGGGCCATGTCGTCCTGAGTCGTGCAGGTTCCCACAGGCCAGCACCCAGTGTGGAAAACAGCATGTGGTAGCAGGGGGTTAGGTGTCCGGCATGAGCCAGCCTGGCCTTTACCTTTTGGGCTCTTTTCCTGTCTAGCCCGCCCAAAATATGGAAACCTTAACAGCAGACGTGGGTTATGATGTCAGAGTTTGGGATATTTTAGAAGGGGTCTTGTTATGTTGCCCAGGCTGATCTTCAACTCCTGAGCCCAAGCGATCCTTCCACCTCAGCCTCCTAAGTAGCTGGGACTACAGGCGCCTGCCACTGTGCCCAGCTTAATGTCAGTTTGTAGCTTCACAACTTTGCTTTATCCTAATTTCTGAGCAATACCCAATCAGCTAGGCCTGGAGCACCATCCCCACACTGAATTTCTCCCTCTTTTGGATATTTTATGGACATTAAAAACAAGCATGGGCTTCCAAAGACACCCACAAGCTGGGAGAAAACATTTTAAAAAACAAACCACAGACTGGGAGAAAAGATTCACAACCTACATATCTGGTAAAAGACTTGTATTCAGAATATATAAAGTACTTTTACAACTCACTCATTAATAAGACAAACATCTCAACCGAAATGGGCAAAAGATTTGAATCAACATTTCATCAAAGAAGATATGTGGAAAGTCACTAGAGACATGAAAAACGCACCCCATCAGCAGCCATAAGGGAAACGGCCCTTGAAACCACAGCGAGATGATACCATTTCCACCCCATTGGAGTGGCTGCAGTCCAAAAGGCTGACCATACCAAGACTTGTGAGCATAGGGAGCAAGGCAGGCTCTCATGCGCCGCTGTTGGAAATAGAAAAGAGCGCAACCACTTTGGAAAACAGTTTGGTAGTTTCTTTTTTTTTTTTTTTTTTAGATGGAGTCACGCTCTATTGCCCAGGCTGTAGTGCAGTGGCATGATGTAGGCTCACTGCAACCTCCACCTTCCGGGTTCAGGCAATTCTCCTGCCTCAGCCTCCTGAGGAGGTGGGACTATTGGGATACACCACCACGTTCAGCTAATTTTTATATTTTTAGTAGAGACGGGGTTTCGCTGTGTTAGCCAGGCTGGTCTCGAACTCCTGACCTCAGGTGATCCACCCACCTTGGCCTCCCAAAGTGCTGGGATTACAAGTGTGAGCCACTGCACCCAGCCAGTTTCTTAAAAAAATTGAAATGTAACATTTAGAGCATACACTATCCCATTCTAAGGTAATTAATCACCCCCTTTCCCCCACACAAAAAAATGTATGAAAGCATATGTCCAGGCCAGGTGTGGTGGCTCACGTCTGTAAGCCCAGCACTTTGGGAGGCCGAGGTGGGTGGATCACTTGAGCCTGGGATTTTGAGACCAGCCTAATATGGTGAAACCCCGTATCTACTAAAAATACAAAAATTAGCTGGGCATGGTGGCGTGCACCTGAAATTCCAGCTACCCAGGAGGCTGAGGCAGGAGAATTGCTTGAACCCGGGAGGCAAATGTTGCAGTGAGCCGAGATCACGCCACTGCACGCCAGCCTGGGCAACAGAGCAAGACTCTGTCTTGAGAAAAAAGCACATGTCCACACAAAGACTCAAACACAGAGACGAAAATTTCCACAGCAGCTTTACAAGTAATAGCCCCAAAACAGAAAACAACCGCAATGCTCACCATGAATAATGAGTAGATAAGCAAATTGTGGACTATCCATCCAATGGACTACTGCACAGGGACAAAGAGGAACCACACACACACATATACAGACACACAAATATACATACACACATATACACACACAAATATACACACAAATACACACACACAAACATATACACACATATACACACACACAAATATATACACACATATACACACACACAAGTATATACACACATACACACAAATATACACACATACATACACATATGCACACACACACAAATATACACACAAACATACAAATATACATGCACACAAACATACACACATATACACACATATATACACACACACAAATATATACACACATACACACACAAATATACACACATACATACACATATGCACACACACACAAATATACACACATATATACACACACAGAGATATATACACAAATATACACACATACATACACATATGCACACACAAATATACACACACATACATATATGCACATATATACATACATACACACATATACACATACATATATACACACATACATATACACACATATATACAAACACACACCTATACACACACACATATATATTTCTAAATACAGTTGGCCCTTGAACAACATGGGTTTGAACTGCATGCCTCAGCTTATACACAGATTTTTTTTCAATAAAAGAGACCCTGAGTGTGCCTGCCTCTCCTCCCGCCTCCTCCACCTCTTAACCCTCTGCCTTCTCTGAGACAGTGAGACCAACCTCTCCCCTTCCTCCTCAGCCTACTCAATGTGGGAGACAACCAGGGTGACGACTTTTGCAATGATCCACTTCCACATAACGAATGGTAAGTAGAGCTTCTCTTCCTCACAATTTCCTTGATAACGTTTTGTCTTCTGTAGCTGACTTTATTGTAGGAAAGCAGTGTGTAATACACAGAACCCACCAAATATGTCTGCTTTCTAATCCCCTCAAGAATTAGAATGAGTGGATTGTTTGGCAATTGTGGAGTCCCAGGTTCCAGCAAAGGAGCTGAATGGTCTTTTAAAATGTTTTTACTTTTAGTTTTAAAAATCATTTGGCCAGGCGCAGTGGCTAATGCCTGTAATCCCAGCAATTTGGGTGGCTGAGCCAGGTGGATTGTTTGAGCCCTGGAGTTCGAGACCAGCCTGGGAAACATGGTGAAACCCTGTCTCTACAAAAAATACAAAAGTTAGCCAGGTATGGTGGTGCACACCTGTAGTCCCAGCTACTTGAGAGGCTGAGGCAGGAGGATCACTTGAGCCCAGGAGACGAAGGCTGCAGTGAGCCGGGATTGTGCCACTGCACTCCAGTCTGAGTGACAGAGTGAGACCCTGTCTCAAAAAAAAAAATGATTTGTATTTATTTCACTGAGCATGTCTCATGGTTCATCCACATTGTCTCAGGTGTCAGAATTTCCTCCTGTCGAAGGCTGAATAACACTGCGTTTTCTCTATACCCCGTGTTTGATTTCTCCATTCATCTGTCGACAGACACTTGGATGGTTTCCACCTTTTGGCTGTGTGAGTGATTCGGCTATGAACACGGCACGCCACTAAAATTTTGATTCTAGGTGTTGTTATACCACAACAAATGGCTGGAACAATGTTGCGCCTCAATAAAAATGTATTTTAGGGGCCGGGCGCAGTGGCTCACACCTGTAATCCCAGCACTTTGGGAGGCCAAGGTGGGCGGATCACCTGAGGTCGGGAGTTCAAGACCAGCCTGACCAACATGGAGAAACCCCATCTCTACTAAAAATACAAAATTAGCCGGGCGTGGTGGTGCATGCCTGTAATCCCAGCTACTCTTTGACAGCCAGGCTGGAGTTGCTGTGGCAGGACTATAGCTCACTGCAGTCTCCACCTCCTGGGCTCAAGCAATCCTCCCACCTTAGTCTCCCAGGTGGAGGGGACTACATGCACCCCCCACCACTCACAGCTCAAAATATGTGTTAACTGACTGTTTACACTATAGGCAAGACTTCTGTCAATAGCAGGCTGTTAGTAGTTAACTGCTGGGGAATGAAAAGTTATATTTGGATTTTTTACTGTTGGGGCCACCCCTAAACCCCTGCATTGTTCAAGGGTCAACTATAGTATGTATATATATTTACATATTTTTTCTTAGAAGGTCAAGGTTGATACTGTATATATGCACCAGAGTAACCATAATTCTCCCTCCTCTTTTGCCTTTACTTTTAAATAGATTTGGTGCTCACCTCGACCTTCTGCACTTTTCCCTGCCTGCTCTTGTTTATGTGGACTGACCTCTGGATGGTACTGTCTGGCACAGAGGGGCTTTGTTTCTTCAAGAGATCATGAGGCTGCATTCCCTGAGAGTCTGCAGGTCGCCTGACCTTTGAAGGAAGGCTTTGCTGAGGAACACTTTTTAAAACATAGTATAGTCATTTTAAAAATACATTTTCTTTTTCTTTTTTTTTTTTTTTTTTTTTGAGATGGGGTTTCACTCTTGTTGCCCAGGCTGGAGTATAATGGTGCATTCTCAGCTCACCACAACCTCCACTTCCCGTGTTCAAGTGATTCTCCTGCCTCAGTCTCCTGAGTAGCTGGGATTACAGGCATTCACCACCACGCCTGGCTAATTTTGTATTTTTAGTAGAGATGGGGTTTCTCCATGTTGGTCAGGCTGGTCTTGAACTCCCGACCTTAGGTGACCCGCCCACCTCGGCCTCCCAAAGTGCTGGGATTATAGGTGTGAGCCACTGCGCCCAGCCCCTAAAATACATTTTTATTGAGGCGCAACATTGTTCCAGCCATTTGTTGTGGTATAACAACACCTAGAATCAAAATTTTAGTGGCGTGCCATGTTTATAGCCGAATCACTCACACAGCCAAAAGGTGGAAACCATCCAAGTGTCTGTCGACAGATGAATGGAGAAATCAAACAGGGGGTATAGAGAAAACGCAGTGTTATTTAGCCTTCGACGGGAGGAAATTCTGACACCTGAGACAACGTGGATGAACCTTGAGACATGCTCAGTGAAGTAAGCCCGTCACAAAAGGACAAACACTGCACGATATCACCTTTTTTTTCTTTTGAGACAGAGTCTTGCTCTGTCGCCCAGGCTGGATTGCAATGGTGCAATCTCGGCTCACGGCCACCTCTGCCTCCCAGGTTCAAGCAATTCTCCTGTCTCAGCCTCCCGAGTATCTGGGATTACAGGCACACGCCACCACGCCTAGCTAATTTTTGTATTTTTAGTAGAGATAGGGTTTCACCATATTGGTCAAGCTGGTCTTGAACTCCTGACCTCAGGTGATCCACCCACCTTGGCCTCCCAAAGTGCTGGGATTACAGGCATGAGCCACCATGCCTGGCCGCATGATGCCACTTACACGAGGTCCCTAAAGTAGTCAAATTCAGAGAGACAGAAGTAGAACGGTGGTTGCCTAGGGCTGGGAAGGGGGGATGGAGAGTGGGTGTTTAATGGGTAAGAATTCAATTTTACAAGATAAAAAAGCTCTGGAGATCTGTTGCACAGTCATATGGATGTACTTAACACTGCTGAAATGTACACCTAAAAATGGTTAAGATGGTAAATTTTACCTGTAATTTACCATAAATTAAAAAAACAAAAGCAAAACCAAAAAACTTAGTGGCATAAAGCAGCCACCACCACTGTGTGATGTTTCTGTGTTCCCTGGTCAGAAGTTTGGGCACAGGCAAGGTTGCTCCTCTCTGCACTAGGATGTCTGAGGCCTCATCCGGAGGTGACCCTAGTGACTAGGGCTGGAAGGACTGGAGACAGATAATCTACTTCCAAGACCACGCTTTTACTCACGTGTGTGGCACCTGGGCGGGGATGGCCCAAGGACGGGCTCTTCTGGGCCTGTTGACTGGAGCCCTCCATGTGGCACTTTCAGCATGGCAGCCTTCAAGCAATCAGATTCCATTCGAGGTGGTTCAGAGTTCCAAAACAAGTGTCCCCATCAGGCAAGGCCATGTGGCCTTTTATCACCTAGTCTCAGAAGTGACAAAGTCACCACTTTTATGAATTGCTTCTTTACTGCAATGTAGGTACTTTAACAAACTTCAGCATCAACAGTGAAATGTTATGTGTATGCCGGTTACTTACCCCTTAACTCAGTATGTATCAAGAATGCTGCTAGGGTTGGGCATGGTGACTCATGCCTGTAATCCCAGCACTTTGGGAGGCCGAGGCAGGTGGATCACCTGAGGTCAGGAGTTCAAGACCAGGCATGACCATCTCTATAAAAAATCAAAAATTTAGCCAGATGTAGTGGTAGGCACCTGTAATCCCAGCTACTCTGGAGGCTGAGGCAGGAGAATTGCTTGAACCTGGGAGGCAGAGGTTACAGTGAGCCGAGATTGCACCACTGCACTCTAGCCTGTATAGCAGAACGAGACTTGGTCTAAAAAAAAAAAAAAAAAAAAGAATATATTCTAAAAACCCTTATAACTCAACAGTAGAAAGATAAATAAACCAATTTAATTTAATTTATTTATTTATTTGAGATGGAGTCTCTCTCTGTCACCCAGGCTGGAGTGCAGTGGCGTGATCTTGGCTCACTGCAACCTCTGCCTCCCGGGTTCAAGGGATTCTCCTGCCTCAGCCTCAAGAGTAACTGGGACTACAGGTGCCCGCCACCATGCCCGTATAATTTTTGTACTTTTATTAGAGACGGGGTTTGGCCATATTGGCCAGGCTGATCTGGAACTCCTGACCTCAGGTGATCCACCTGGCTCAGCCTCCCAAAGTGCTGGGATTACAGGCGTGAGCCACTGTGCCCGGTCAAGAGTGATTTCTTAAGGAAGTACTTGGTATTTTTCTGGAATGATGAAAAAGTTTTGAAACTAGAAAGAGGTGGTGGTTGCGCAACACTAGGAAAACTCTGGATGCCACTGAATTGTACACATCAAAATGGTGAATTGGAGCCTGGTGCGGTGGTCTGGAACTGTAATGCCAGAGACTCAGGAGGCTGAGGTGGGAGGATCACTTGAGACCAGGAGTTCAAGGCTGTATTGAGCTATGATCCTATGATCAGGCCACTGCACTCCAGCCTGGGCAACAGAGCAAGATCCCTGACTCAATTAAAATAAAAAATATATATTAAAAAACAAGAGAATGCATAGGCTCCAGGGGTATCAGCCACTATCATATCAGCAGGGTCTCACTCCAGATGTGGCTAATACAAGTCTTTCTGTGATCCATAGCTTTATCAATAACCTAAACTTGATTTGCTAATTAGCATAATGATATCTTTTTTTTTTTTTTTTTTTTTTTTTTTAAAGAGACAGGGTCTCTCTCTGTCTCCCAGGCTGGAGCATAGTGGTGCAATCATAGCTCATCACAGTCTTGGACTCCTGGGCTTAAGCAATCCTCCTGCCTCAGCCTCCTGAGTAGCTGGGACTACACGTGTGTGCCATCACTCCTGGCTGATTTTTTTGGTAGAGACAGGGTCTTGCTATGTTGCCCAGGCCTTATTATTGTTTTGTAAGAGCTTCCCTTTCCTTTAAGATTCTGGATACTTTGATACGTTTATTGAAGATACCTTCTCTAAGTGTACATAATTAAATTAAATCTTGAAATACACTTTCTTGGAACAGACTGCTCTTAACTGAAACTGTAAGTAGGTGAATGTTTTGCTAGGGATTCTGAAAAAGTCAAACCGTCCCTGCTCATCTCCAGACCCACTGGGCCTTTGTCTAAGGATGTCACAGGCCATAATTCCCAAGCAGCAGCCACATTCTTACAAAGGCTGAGGACCTGGGTTCCGCGTTCTGCGGGGGAATCTGCTTAGGAATATAGGAGGAATTTGGGACTGGGTGAGGGAGTGTCGGAGTTCTCTAAGAGGGAGGGGCAAGGATGGCAAGGAATGAAGGGGAGGAAGAGCTGAACCACACAGCCAATTTGGAATGGAAGCAGTTGCTAAGGCCAAGGTTTTCCAAAAATCAAAATGGAAGTCATTGTCAGGCAGCAATATGGCTCCCTGCTGTTTCCAAACCACCCTGACTGCTGTGGGCTTTTGAAATCATGAAGGGCTGAGTGGCTGTCTCCATAGCAGGGATGTGGGTGAAGGCTGCAAGGCGCTTCCTCCAAAACTGGCTTAGTCTGTGCCTGCAGATATGAAAGGGGTACACAGAGGATCCCTGGCGGCTGGAACCAATTTCCCCCATCCCCAGCCACCACCTGTGCTGAGCCTGTAGCAACCGGGACACAGCAGCAGAGTGCCATTCACTGAACATGGTTAGTGCCATTCACTAACCGCTTTACAGGCCATCGATCGTCACAACATCCTTCTAAGTCTTGTCGTTGGTATTCTTTCATTTTTTCTTTCTTTTTTTTTTTTTCTCTTTGAGATGGAGTCTCACTCTTGTCGCCCAGGCTGGAGTCTGGTGACACAATCTCAGCTCACTGCAACCTCCACCTCCCAGGTTCAAGCGATTCCCCTGCCTCAGCCTCCTGAGTAGCTGGGATTACGGGCACCTGCCACGACGCCTGGCTAATTTTGTATTTTCAGTACAGACAGGGTTTCACCATGTTGGCCAGGCTGGTCTCAAACTCCTGACCTCAGGTGATCCACCTGCCTTGGCCTCCCAAAATGCTGGGATTACAGGCGTGAGCTACTGTGCCTGGCCCGGTTGGCATTATTTCTATTGCATATATGGGGAAATTGAAGTTCAAAGAAGTTAAGTAACTTACTCCAAGTCACATAGCCTCTGAGTGACAGAGCCAGGATTTATATGATTCCTCTTCTTACCCCTCTGTGCCCATGACAGAGGGCTCCTGGTTGTGTCTAAAGGGAAAAGCCAGGATAGTTTATTATTACCAGAACTCAAAAGGTTAATTTGTCCTGTGCTGTATATTAAAATTGTCAGAGAATTTGGGGAATTAAATGAAGTATCATCTCCCCAAACTTCCTTAAGAAATGCTCCCATCAGCAGGTGCCTAGCACGAGGCAAACCTTTTAACTTTGAACGTGACCCCTCTCTACAAAGGGTAGGCAGCCCTACCCACTACCACAAAATTCCTGCTGCCCAGGACCCAGACTTGAACAATAAAAGACATCTGGGGCCAGGCACGGTGGCTTACGCCTGTAATCCCAACACTTTGGGAGGCCGAGGTGGGCAGATCACCTGAGGTCAGGAGTTCCAGACCAGCCTGGCCAACATGGTGAAACCCCATCTCTACTAAAAGTACAAAAATTATCCAGGCATGGTGGTGTGCACCACCATGTCCCAGCTACTCTTGAGGCTGAGGCAGGAGAATCACTTGAACCCGGGAGGCAGAGGTTGCAGTGAGCCGAGATCACACCACTGCACTCCAGCCTGGGCCATGAGAGCGAGGCTCCATTTCGCCGGGGGTGGGGTGGGGAGGAAGACATCTGGGAACTGGAACTGGTGGGTTTCATTTATTTAGACCCTAGGCCTAGCATCCCTGGAGCCTGGCTCAGATTTTTGTGAATCTGAACACCTTGGCGGGAAGGGAGGGAGTAACGAGGGGGGCAGGTTTCAGAGGAGAAGTAGTGGTGGCCAGAGATGAAGCCTGAGCAGAGCTGCTCGGTGGTGGGATGTCCTCTCCAATGAGGGTTGAAGGAGAGGCAGCAGCTGCTCCGGTTTGCCTTCTGGGCCTGAGCTATTCCACGAGGTTGCCGCCAGCTGCACGTGGCTATCAGGTGCTTGAAATGTGGACAGTCTGATTGAGATGAGCAGCAAGTGTAAAATACACCCTACATTACAAAACCTTGGCGTGAAATAAAGTAATGTAAAATATCTCGTTAATATTTTTATACTGATTACATGTAGGGATGTTGGACATATATTAGATTAAATGAAATGTTATTAAAATTAATTTCACCTGTTTTATTTTTCTTCCTTTACTTTTAAAAGCATGTGGCCACTAGAAAATTTTTCTTTTTTCTTTTTTCTTTTCTTTCTTTTTTTTTTTTTTTTTTTTTTTGAGATAGGGTCTTGCTCTGTTGCCCACGCTGGAGTGCAAGGCACGATCAGGGCTCACTGCAGCCTCGACCTCCTGGGCTCAAGTAATCCTCCCACTTTGGCCTCCCGAGTAGTTGGGACTACAGGTGTGTGCCACCACACCTGGCTAATTTTTAATTTTTTGTAGAGATGGGGTCTCACTATGTTGCCCAGGCTTGTCTCAAACTCCTAGACTCAATCCATCCTCCCACTTCAGTCTCCCAAAGTGCTGGGATTACTGGTGTGAGCCATGGCACCTGGCCCAGAAAATTTTCAATTCAAAATTACAAATGAAATTGCTCATTCTAAGGCCAGGTGTGATGGCTCATGCCTGTAATCCCAGCACTTTGGGAGGCCAAGGTGGGTGGATCACCTGAGGCCAGGAGTTTGAGACCAGCCTGGTCAACACAGCGAAACCCCATCTCTACTAAAAATGCAAAAATTAGCCAGGAGTGGTGGCAGGTGCCTGTAATCCCAGCTTCTCAGGAGGCAGAGACAGCAGAATCGCTTGAACTCGAGAGGCAGAGGTTGTAAGTGAGTCAAGATTATGCCATTGCACTCCAGCCTGGGCGACAGAGTGAGTCTCTGTCTTAAAAAAAAAAAAGAAAGAAAAGAAATAGTTCATTCTATTTCTGTTGGACAGCGCTGTCTTGGACCAGTCCTTCCTGCCTGTGTGAGTGAGGGGAGGACAGGTGGGCAGAGGGCTGAGCTCCTTCAGAGGAAAGCGTTGCCTCCTGTGTTCCCTCCAGGTGAGAGCTGTGTGCAGGCCTCTGCAGAGAAGGGGAGGAGACAGCAGAATCACCCCAGGGGCTGGAACCAAGAGTTGACTGACCGGATGTCGGGACAGACGGCTGGGAGGATGGAGCTTCCTAGGGCAGTGCCAGCCCCTGAAGGGCATGGGTGGGGACAAGATGGGGCCGGGCAGGTTGTCTTCTGATAGCCATGCCCAGGGCTGTGGGGGTGGGGTCTGCTCTCCCTCCCTCCAGCCCTGTAGGATTTTTGCCGCTCCTGTCGGGTGAGGAATAAGACTGATATTTTCTTTCTTTTGGAATCCTTTGTTGGTCTCTTGATTCTCTGAGCCTGTGGGCAGCTGAGCCTACCCAGGGAACTCAGGTCTGAACTAATCGGCCCCCTGGGGGTGCTCCCTAGCAAGTCCCTAAAGTCCCCCGGCCCCAGCTTGCCCCCCAGACCACAGACATGGATGACAGGAGCCACAGGGGGCTTTGGGAACCAGGCCTCACCTGGGGGTTGGAGCCTGTGGGTCTAGGCCTGGCGCCTGGAGTCTGAGGTTTAAAAACTCCCCCGTTCTTGATGCCTGATTCTCTGATTCTCTGCCAGGAATTTCTCCGGCAGCTGTGCCAACACAGGGGTTCCAGGGCCTCTGCCAGGGGGTACCTTTGTGTCTGGCTTGCTGGGATTCATTTACACAATCTGGCTAATAAAAGAGATGGGGAGAAATCCATTTAGCTAGTGCCTGGGGCTATCCACTGGGCACTAGCAGCCAAGCCGGGGAAAGTTGTGTAAGTGTTTCCCAAACGTAAACAAAGGCTTGAAACTTGCCCTTGCGGAGACATCCCTGGAGAAAAGGTGAAGTCATTGAGGGCTATCTAGAAACATCTATAGGGAAAGAATTAGAGGAAAGGACACAATTGTCAGAAGAGGCTGGCAAAAAAAAGTGAGGAATTCCACGCCTACAGCCTCTATTGTTTCTGTTGTAGCCCTCAATTCGCTGTTAGACCCCCTCACTTTCTGCTGGTCATGATTTAAATGTCAGCTACTCCATGATGCCCCTCCTGGTCATTTTACCTAAAATTACAACGTGCCCCATCACTCCCGACAGACTTCCCTTAAACGCTTTTCTGACTTATTTTTATCTTAGTGCTTATCAACTAAGATAGATTTTTATTTATCTTGTTGACTATCCATTTCCGCCATTAGAATGTGGGCAGGGATTTTGTATTATTTTGCTGGTACTGGGTTCATACTTGTTTGTTTGTTTTTTGGAGACAAGGTCTCACTGTGTCACTCCACCACTGCACTGTGCTGGAGTGCAGTGGTGCAATCATACATCACTGGGGCTTCGATCTTTTAGGCTCAAGCAATCCTCCCACCTCAGCCTCTGGAGTAGCTGGGACTAAAGGAATGCACCACCATGCCTGGCGAATTTAAACTTTTTTTTTTTTTTTTTTTTTTTGGCAGAGATGAGATCTCGCTATGTTGCCCAGGGCTGGTCTTGAACTCCTAGGCTCAAGCAGTCCGCCCACATTGGCCTCCCAAAGTGCATGGCAAGCCACTGTACGCGGTCTAGCTTTCTATTTGTTGATTGAAGCAATGGATGCACGCCTGAATATATGAGATTTTTCAACTTCCAACCCAAAAGCCGCTTAGGATGGGAGTCCACCCCCTGTTCTTTGCAATACTCTGTGGGTAATAAAAGATAGGAATGACCTTGAATGTCCACCAACAAGGACAGGTTAGTTAATGTATGCTACACACAGAGAACAAAATACTCAGCTGCCAATAAAAGAAATAAGATTAGTGATTCCTCAAAGTGCTCCACGTACCTCTGAGAACTATTTTCATAATACTAAGACAGTATTTGCCTTTTTCAATGTGTTGACATTTGTACCCATGATGCAGAAGGAATGGTGGGTAAACCTGACATCGCCTCAGCCTGAATTAAGGCAGTGGCATCAAACTGTACCAGGAGTTATTGTGTTCTTCACCATCATACAGTCCTCATTTTTAAAAAAATTAATTGCATTTAAGAATGTCCTTGAGGTTGGGTGTGGTGACTCACACCTGTAATCCCAGCATTTTGGGAGGCTGAGGCGGGAGGATTGCTTGAGCTCAAGGTTCCAGATCAACCTAGGCAACATGGCAAGACCATGTCTCTACAAAAATACAAAAATTAGACAGGTGCATGGTGGCATGTCTGTAGTCCCAGCTACTTGGGAGGCTAAGGTAGGAGAATTGCTTGATCCTGGGAAGTTGAGGCTGCAGTGAGCCATGATCACAACACTGCACTCCAGGCTGGGTGACAGAACAAGACCTTGTGTCCAAAAAAAGAAAAAAAATATACCCTCAATGAAGCAGGAAAATAGTTTTTAATTTTATTAAATTTTGAGGCTGGGTATGTTGGCTCATGCTTGTAATCCCAGCACTTTGGGAGGCCAAGGCAGGCGGATCACTTGACATCAGGAGTTCAAGACCAGCCTGGCCAACATGGCGAAACCTCGTCTCTACAAAAAATAAAAAAAAATAGCTGGGCGTGGTAGTGCATGCCTATAATCCCAGCTACTCTGGAAGCTGAGGCCTGAGAATTGCTTGAACCTGGGAGCTGGAGGTTGCAGTGAGCCGAGATTGAGCTACTGCACTCCAGCCTGGGTGACAGAGCCATACCTTGTCTAAAATCAGTTAATTAATTTATAAATTTTGATCCTTATGTACACACCTTTTTAATATTTGGTGTAATGGATGGAAAGTGAACAGAAAGCCCTTGGGCTGCAGATCAAAGTCCATTACTCATCCTGAGAAAAGCATGTGTGCTGTTGTTTATGAGCTGAACTAGCTTCCCTTTCAGGGAACATCAGTTTTGCCTGGAAGCACAGCTGACAATCCATGGCTATTCACAGCTGGGCATTCAGAGACACTTTCTAGAACAATGAACAAAGTGAGCCTGTCACTTCAAGGTAAACAATTGATAGTACTTTCTAATAACAATAAAATGTGAGCTTCAAAGAAAAACTAGAATTTTGGGCCGAGCATGATGCCTCTTGCCTGTAATCCCAGCACTTTGGGAGGTGAAGGCAGGAGGATCACTTGAGCCCCAAGTTCAAGACCTGCCTGGGCAACATAGTGAGATCCCGTCTCTCTTTCTCTCTCTCTCTCTATATATATTTAAGTAGCTAGTTGTGGTGGCACACACCTGTAGTCCCAGCTACTAGGGAGGCTGAGGTAGGAGGATCACTTAACCCCTGGAGTTTGAGGCTGCAGTGAGCTATGATCATGCCATTGTAGTCTAATCTTTGTGACAGAATGAAACCCTGTCTTTAAAAAACACAAACAGGAAAAAATAGACTAGAATTTTGGAAAACTTTAATATTGTGTAAGTAAAATGTGTCAACACAGCCAATGGTACAAAAATTTGCATAGGTTATGGATCTTAAATGTGCAAGACAGAGCAACAGATTTTTCTGAAACAGAGTATGTAAAGTTTGTTCATGTACTTTCAGTGTCCACATTGCAACTAAACCTCAAGAAACCCCCACTTGTCTGAGCTTTGCTGTCATATCAAAGAAGAATAGCCACCGTTATCTGAAAAGCCTATTAAATGACACCTCCCTTCTTTCAGCTATATATCCAACTGTATTTCCAGCGATCTGTGGAAGATTGGATTTTCTTCACATACTTCAAGCAAAACAAATTGCAACAAATCAAATGCAGAAGCAGATGCGATATCCAACTATATTCTACTAAGCCAGATGTAGAAGACATTTGCAAAAGACATTTGAAAAAAGGTAAAACAGTGCCTCTCTTCTTATCAATATTATTTATGTTAATATATAATGGCTTATTATTATATTTTTAAACTAAGATTTATGGAGATACAATTCACTTATCATAAAACTGATCCTTTTTTGTTTTGTTTTGTTTTTGTAAAAGTCGTCATTTTGAAGTGCACAATTCAGTGGTTTTTGGTGTATTTCCAGAGTTGTAAAACCATCATCACTATCTAATGTCAGAATATTTACAATTTAAAGAGGCACCGCAGGAAGAAACATGAAAAGAAAACTCTGCACCAAAATGAAGTGCTTAACAATGTTTTATTTATTTACATTTATTTATTTATTTATTTATTTATTTACTTGAGATGGAGTCTCACTCTGCTGCCCAGGCTGGAGTGCAATGGCGTGACCTCAGCTCACTGCAACCTCTGCCTCCCAGGTTCAAGTGATTCTCCTGCCTCAGGCTCCTGAGTAGCTGGGATTACAGGCACCTGCCATCATGCCCAGCTAAGTTTTGTATTTTTAGGAGAGACGAGGTTTCACCATATTGGCCAGGCTGGTCTCAAACTCCTGACCTCAAATGATCCACCTGCCTTGACCTCCCAAAGTGCTGGGATTACACACATGAGCCACTGCACCCAGCCATGACATGAAGTGCTTAACAATGTTTATAAAAGTCAAAACCCTTTGCTCTAAAACAAATCAAAATCCTGAAATTTTGACTTGTTCAAGAAATAAGTTGACAATCCAAAAACAAGTGGGAGGGAATACCTCCGGGGATGAAACAACCCCGGGGTTCTGCTCTTCCTTTCTGGAATTTAGTTCACTCTGACTTCTTTGTGACTTGCAGGTCAGACTTTCCCACAGGACTCAGAGGCCTGTACTGACCCATCAGGGCTGAAAGAGAAATCTTTTCTTGTCAAGATGCCACAGAAATGGACTCAATTCTGCAGGGATTTGAGACTCAAATCCCCATTCCGACTCAATTCTGCAGGGATTTTCAGAGGGCGGGCAGGCAGATTATAATATCCAAAAATGGCCACAATTTCTCCCTGGAGAGGTAGGGGTCTATGATCCCTCTCCTTGAACTACGGTCCCTCCCCTTTGTCACTGGCTTGGCCGATAGAGTTCAGCTATGTGACTTCTGAGGCTACATCACAAAAGGTGATACAGCTGCTACCGGACTCTTCTTCTTGGAAAGCCCACCCTTGGAGCCCAGTGACCACGTTGTGAGGAAGCCCAGGCCACATGGAGAGGCTACATGTGGGTGTTCCAGCCAACAGCTCCAGTGAAGGGCCCAGCTGGAGCCGGCACGGATCCTAGGACACGTGAGGGAGGGAGTCTGAAGGTGGTTCTTGCCTCCAGCCTTAGCGCAGCCCCCTGCTTTTTATAAGTGTATTAGAGCAGAGATTTCCCCACAAAACTCTGCCCAAATTGGACATCTGTGAGCAAAATAAATGTTTGAAGCCGCTACATTCAGGGATGGTTTGTTACACAGCAATAGAACTGAACAAGAAGTCTTGGAGAGAAAACAATGATTTTATTTTCCCTGGGAAAGGCAGAACCTCCTGTGGCCACCCCAGAATGTTAGTGAAATAAATGAGCTCATGGGATGACACAGACAAAACATTTTCAGCTGCTCTACAGCAAAAACATCCGCCCTCCGCTCTTCTCCACAGTAGACAAGAACTTTCATTTTCTGATAACAGTTTGATATGTTCATGGTAGGAAATTCAAAAAAAATGAATTTTTTTTTTTTTTTAGATGGAGTCTCACTCTGTCTCCCAGGCTGGAGTGCAGTGGTGCCATCTCGGCTCACTGCAACCTCTGCCTCCCGGGTTCAAGCAATTCTTCTGCCTCAGCCTCCCAAGTACCTGGGACTACAGGTGCATGCCACCACACCGGGCTAACGTTTGTATTTTTAGTAGAGATGGGGTTTCACCATGTTAGCCAGGCTGGTCTCGAACTCCTGACCTCAGGTGATCCACCCACCTCGGCGTCCTAAAGTGCTGGGATTACAGGCGTGAGCCACCGTGCCTGGACACAAATGAGAATTTTAAAAAATGGAAATGAAAATTATCTGGACTCTTAGCATTTACAACTGTTAATAATTTGCCCCCTTTAGTTTTTTTTCCCCCATAGATAGACATTTGTTTTACAAAACATGGGTCATATTTGCACAGTAAGATTGATATTGGCCCATCATTCACCAAGCATGTTTTTTGTTTGTTTGTTTGTTTGTTTGTTTGAGACAGGGTCTCTGTCGCCCAGGCTGGAGTGCAATGGCTTGATCTTGGCTCACTGCAATCTCCACCTCCCAGGTTCAAGTGATTCTCCCACCTCTGCCTCCCAGGTAGCTGGGACTACAGGCACATGCCACCATGCCCAGCTAATTTTTGTGTTTTTAGTAGAGGTGGGTTGTCACCATATTGGCCAGGCTGGTCTTGAACTCCTGACCTCAAGTGATCTGCCTGCCTCAGCCTCCCAAAGTGCTGGGATTACAGGTGTGAGCCACCACAGCCAGCCCACCAAGCATGTTTGAGTCTTTGTCAGGTGCCCGACTGGACACTGGAGAAGAGGAGAAGGAGAACAGGCTTTGAGATGTGGCCGTAACAGTGACCACCTGGAATGGTCACTAGTGAGATACTAACACTTCATTCCGAAGGGTGGCCAGGTGTTGCCTGGTGAATACTGTGGGCCTCTGCTATTTTCCCTCAGGGGTGGGACACAGCTCAGAGGGCATTCTATCCGGGCTGGCTGCCTGGTGGACACAGCCCTCAGTCTTTGCCCCTCGCAGGTGATGTGCCTTTTGAGAGGCACCAGGTGACTGCTCACATTATGCAAGCTCATTAACTTAAAGCGCTCCCTCATTTGGAAACACTTCCATGAAAAAGTGAAATGTTGTTCACAATCCACTCTTATTAATTTCAGAATCTTCAAGGCAGGGCACCGTGGCTCACCCCTGTAATCCCAGCACTTTGGGAGCCTAGGCAGACAAGATCGACAACATAGAGAGATCTCATCTCTATTTAAATTAAGAAAGAAAGAAAAGGAAAAAAAAGTCATTTTTAATTTAAAAAATGTTCAACATTATATTCATAAATAGGAAGAGCTGTTAGATTTTTTAACATGAACTGTTGTAAATTTCAGCATGTAAAAAATGGTTTAAAAATTGTATTACCGGCTGGGCACAGTAGCTCACGCCTGTAATCCTAGCACTTTGGGAAGCCGAGACAGGTGGATTGCTTGGGGCCAGGAGTTCAAAATCAGCCTGGCCAACATGGTGAAACCCTGTCTCTACTAAAAATACAAAAAATTAGCTGGCGTGGTGGTGGGTGCCTGTAATCCCAGCTACTTGGGAGGCTGAGGCAGGAGAATCGCTTGAACCTGGGAGGCGGAGGTTTCAGTGAGCCAAGATCGCACCATACACTCCAGCCTGCGCAACAAGAGCGAAACTCCGTCTCAAAAAAAAAAAAAAAAAAAAAAATTGTATAACCTACTCAAGCAAAATTTCTCTCTCTCTCTCCCTCTCTTTCAGACAAGGTATTACTCTATCACCCAGGCTAGAGTGCAGTGGCATGATCATGGTTCACTGCAGCCTCCACCTCCTGGGCCCAAGTGATCCCAAATAGCTGGGACTACAGGTGCACACTACCACACGTGGCTAATTTTTTTTTTTTTTTTTTGCATTTTTTGTAGACAAAGTTTTGCCAAAGTTTTGCCATGTTGCCCAAGCTGGTCTCAAACCCCTGGGCTCAAGTGATGCACCTGCCTCTGCCTCCCAAAGTGCTGGGATTACAGGTGGGAGCCACGGCGCCCAGCTGCAAAGTTTCTTCCTGATATAGACTATTAAGAATTTTGAACTTTCTTTTTCTTGAGGAGAGCTCAATGGAATATGAAAATTTAACAAAAGAACAAAACCAACCGGGTGCGGTGGCTCATGTCTGTAATGCCAGCACTTTGGGAGGCCGAGGTGGGAGGATCATCTGAGGCTAGGAGTTCATGACCAGCCTAGCCAACATGGCAAAACCCTGTCTCTACCAAAAATACAAAACATTAGCCAGGTGCAGTGGTGGGCGCCTGTAATCCCAGCTACTCAGGAGGCTGAGGCAGGAGAATCACTTGAATCCAGGAGGCAGGGGCTGCAGTGAGCCAAGATCACGCCATTGCACTCCAGCCTAGGAAACAAGAGTGAAACTCCATTTCAAAAAAAAAAAAAAGTTTTTAAAATATAAAATTTAAAAAAATTTTAATTACAAAAAATTTTTGACCTTTTTTCCCTGAAATATGTCACATAAAGTGATCAAAACAGATGTGACAACAAAGGCAACCTCCTAGTCACCACCACCAGGTCAGGAAGTGTAGTGCCCTGTGATGTATTTGCAGGGTTCTCCAATTGCAATTGCATGTGTAAAACCCGTCTTCTCCGTACCAAGTCAAGTTGTTCAGTATGAATGTTAAAGAAAGATTTTTAAACTTTTATTTTAAAAAAGTATTTTCCTTTATAACTTTTTAAAAATAACATTTTAACCCAGGTCCCCCACATGCCCTGCACTCGCATGCCAAAAGCTGGTCCCTGGGTCTCAGACGACCACAGTCCAGCGGGTCGCTGACTCGCCCCAGTCATCAGCCCCCGGTGGGTCAGAGCAGCGTCGTTCTTAAGCGGGGACAGACCCGTGTTTACAAGATTCTCAGTGCTTGGCTGATGTAACAGCGGCATCAGCCTTCCTTGGGGAGAATGACGACTGTATGTTTTTACCCTCTTGTTAAAAATGCTGATTTAATTTTCAAGCTGTTTTTCTCTCTCTCCTTTCTTTTTTCCTCCCTTCCCCCTCCTTCTTCTTCGTTTATTTTTAGAGCCAGGGTCTCACTCTGTCGCCCAGGCTGGAGTGCGGTGGCCTGACCATGGCTCGCTGCAGCCTCGACCTCCCAGACTCAAGCTATCCTCCCACTTCAGCCTCCTGAGTACCTGGGACTACAGACAAGCGCCACTACGCCTGGCTGAATTCTTTAAAAGTTTTTTGTAGAGACGGTCTAACTATGTTGCCCAGTCTGGTCTCGAACTCCTGGGCTCAAAAGATCCCGCCACCTTGGCATCCCCAAGTATTGGGATTGCTGGTGTGAGTCCCCGCGCCAGGTTTCTTCTCTTTCTTGTGGGTTTCACGCAAAAAACCCCGAGTCCCTGAAGCTGCGCTGCTCTCCTGCCTCCAGGGAAAACGGGAGTTTTTTTCTGCTCCTTTGCTCTCCCTCTTTTTTGTTTGCTTATTTGTTTTTAGTATTTTTAGCATGTTTTGGAAACATTTCGTTTCAATGAGTATTTGAAAAGCAGCTCCCCCGCCCCGCGCTCCGGGCGGGCGCCTGCCACTCCTTGACCCCGGGGAGGGTGGGCACCACTCCCAGACGCGGGGGACGCGTGGGTCTCGCCTCCCCCACCCAGCCTGTCCCAGGCCGCGAGCGCTTCCAGTTGGGTTACTGCTGGGGGACGAGAAAGGAACCGCCTGAACAGTGGAGACGCTTTTTCCCGCTACGATTTTCCCCGGAGCGGACAGGGGCAGCAAGGTCGGAGTTGACCCGAGGGTCCCTGCCTGGTCCCGGGGGGACGGCCAGCCTCCCGCCCTGAGCCGCGGGGAGAGGAAGCAGGTCGGGGTCTCCGGGACGCGCAGACACCGGCGGCCTCCTCCCACCAGGCTGGCGGTCCCTGAGCCCTGGCGCCTCCTTAAAGCCGCAGCTCCGCCCCGCCCGCCCCGCCTGCCCATCCTCAGTCCCTCCCAACCGCCGGGTCCTCGCCGCCTTGGCGAAGTGGTGTAGAACCTCGAGACTGCGAGGAGCGCGCCGCCCGCCAGCTCCCTGCGCCCTGTCCCGCGTCCCCGCGTCCCCGCGTCCTGAGATCCGCCGCCATGGCCAGCGAGGAGCTGGCGCGCAAGCTGGAGCGCCGGCTGCGGCGCGAGGAGGCCGAGGAGAGCGGCCCCCAGCTGGCTCCCCTCGGCGCCCCAGCCCGGGAGTCCGAGCCCCCAGCCCGTGCGCCCACGGCCAGCGCCGACGCGGAGCTGAGCGCCCAGCTGAGTCGGCGGCTGGATATTAACGAGGGCGCCGCGCGACCCCGGCGCTGCAGGGTCTTCAACCCCTACACGGAGTTCCCAGAGTTCAGCCGCCGCCTCATCAAGGACCTGGAGAGCATGTTCAAACTGTGAGCTCCCGCTGCGCTCCCTTCGTCCCCGGGATCAGGTTGGGAGCGGGAGGCTTTCTGGCCCGAAGTCCCGGGCCCGGTTTGGGTGGGGAGGGGTCTCGGGATGCAGGTAGCATTTGGCCCAATGCAGCCAGATCTTGCGCGCTCGGGTCTATCTCGGCGGGTGGGGGGACGGGGCTGGACGGGGGGACACCGGGAGCAGGAGCTCTCCGGGAAGGAGCCCAAAAGTTCTCGGCAACCGGCGGGCCCCAGTTCCAGGTCCCCCAACCCCAACCGCTAGTCCCGCCCCCTCCACCCGCCGGTCCGGAGATTTGCTCCGAAAGCAACTTCGAGGAAAGGGAGCCGTCGCTGCGCCTCACCTGCCAGCTTTCACCGTATCCCCCAAGGGAAAAATTAGCCCATGTTGGCCTTTTATCTTTTAAAACAAAAGGGGAAAGTTAATCCTTGGCTGCAGCGCGGGGTTTGATGAACCAGCGGGAGCCTGAGAACGGGGAGTTTGGTAAACTCGTT
The DNA here is from genome assembly GCF_049350105.2 of Macaca mulatta. Lineage (NCBI taxonomy): Eukaryota > Metazoa > Chordata > Mammalia > Primates > Cercopithecidae > Macaca > Macaca mulatta. The sequence goes on from NC_133417.1 coordinate 137,892,058, forward strand.
GTAAGAGATTCAGGACTTTCTTGGAGCAAGCGCGGCCCTGGAGCCTCCTGGGGGGGTCATGGGAACCGAACTTAGCCGCTGGCACCGGTCCGGAGGGGGTCGTTCAGTCCTGCTCTGTGAGCCCCAGTGTGCGGGGAGCCGCCCACCTGGGGAGACACTGAGCCAGAGGCAGGCGATAGAGACCCACTAATCCACCTCGTCGGCCTGGAACCTCCTTGGATCTCAGTTTCCTCATCTGGAGAGTGGGAGCAGTAACGGTCCCTGCCTTTTAAGGCCGAAAAGTATTTTGCACCCGGTAAGCTCTTAACCGAGCTATTAATATTTCCAGAATTGAGCCGAGACCGGAAAAATGCCTGGGGGAGCTGAGGCCGCCGGCCAGGTCATGCTTGGGCGTTTTTAAAAGCGCATGGAATGTGTTTGCCCTCCGCGTGGAGGTTCTATTTAAAGGCGCTGTGGCTGGCGCTGCGTCGCCTGAGCCTCCGCTGCCCCTGCACAGAGGTCTGCAGAGCCGGCACCTGGGAGCCTCCGCCTCCTCTGCCTCCCTGACACCCTGGTTTCTTTGTCTGGCTTCCAGGCACTGATCTGTGGCGTTTCTGGGTCTAGTTTGGACAATTCAGGAAGGCCGAGTGGGGCTAAAGAATGCGACCGGGGCGAAAATGGAAAAGTAATGGATGAGGCAAGCCTTGTTGGAGCCCCTTTGATTTCTCTGGGGTAATGCCTTTCATGGGAAGACTGCCCTGGCCGGGCTGCTCCCAGGCCTTACCAGTTCCTCCCAATCCAGCTAGATTCAGGGCATCTTGGGGAGGGACCTTTATCTTCAAGTTGTCTTGTGGCCACTCAGGCTTCTTTTGTTTTTCCTGCAAAACAATCTTTGGAAAGATCAACTTGTAGTTGGCTATCTAAGAGGGATAAAAAGAGCCCATATGCTCGGAGGGTCTTGGGAGATGAAGCAAGGTGGCATCTGTGAGCAAAACGGTACTGGACCAGGATCAAGCAAAGGGGAGCCGGGCACAGTGGCTTATGGCTGTAATCTCAGAACTTTGGGAGGCCAAGGCCGGCGGATCACCTGGGGTCAGGAGTTCGAGACCAGCCTGGCCAGCATGGTGAAACCCCATCTCTACTAAAAATACAAGAATTAGCCAGGAGTGGTGGCGCGTGCCTGTAGTCCCAGCTACTCGGAGACTGAGGCAGGAGAATTGCTTGAACCCGGGAGGCGGAGGTTGCAGTGAGCGGAGATCACACTATTGCACTCCAACCAGGGTGACAGAGGGAGATTCTGTCTCAAGGGGGAAAAAAAAAAAGCTAAGGGGAAGGCAGTGTGTGGCCTGGGATCCCAGCAGAGCTAACAGTTCAACCAATACTTGGTATTTCTTTCTAGGTTGAGTTTTCTGTCACTTGCAACCAAAATTGGCATAAACGAAAGGGGAATAATTTGGCTGAGGAAACCAAAAAGCCATCACTAGCTTCAGGTATGGCTGGATCTAGGAGCTTAGGTGCTGCCATCAGTGCTTAGTTTCTCTTTCTGTTAAGCCACCTTCCTCTCTGCGTTGTCCCCATTCTCAGATGGCTCATCCTTGGTGGTGGCGGTGTGGCCACAACAGCTTAAATTAATAACGTAAGAATGTTAAAAAACACTAAAGAAAATGTAACACACCAATTTGTTTTCTATTGGATTACCTTCCAGATTTTACTCATTGCAGCAGCAGTCTTGTGAGGCTATGAAAAGCGAGCACTTGGAGGCAGGCTTCCTGGGTTCAAACCCCAGCCCCACCACTTGCTACCTGGAAGGTTCCTTGGGCCTCTTATTTAAAAGCTCTGTGCCATCAGTTTTCCCTTCTGTCAAATGGGAAAGCACAGGACCTGCCATGTGGGGTTATTGTGGGGATTAAATTAATTCATGTACGTGATGCATTTAGCTCCATATTTTAGCCTATGGTGAAGACCCAGTAGATTTTAGCCACTAATTTTTGGATTATCACCTATCTGTAAATTGGGTAAATCTGCACATTTGGCTGGGCGCGGTGGCTCACACCTGTAATCCCAGCGCTTTGGGAGGCTGAGGCGGGCAGATCACAAGGTCAGGAGTTTGAGACCAGCCTGATCAACATGGTGAAACCCCATCTCTACTAAAAATACAAAAATTAACTGGGCATGGTGCCGTGTGCCTGTAATCCCAGCTACTCAGGAGGCTGAGGCGGAAGAATCGCTTAAACCCAGGAGGTGGAGGTTGCAGTGAGCTGAGATCACATCATTGCACTCTAACCTAGGCAATAGAGTGAGACTCCGTCTCAAAAAAATAAAAAAAGTGCACATTTTGTGTTGTTCTTTTTTGTTTAATAATTCACTTTGCTGAGTCCACTTTATCCTTTGAACCTGATTTAGCCCACAGTTTGAGCTGTGGAGTGGTGACCTGGCCTCTTGGTGATTTCCGGGTCCCCGTGGGGGACTGTGTGCTTTGCCCTTCTGGGTTGTGTGGAAGGAACTTGTTAGCTCCTCTGCTACTGGATCAGGTTGTTCATTTCTTAGAGCTGCCTGAATGAAATGCCACAAACTGGGTAGCATAAAACAACAGAAGTGTATCCTCTCGTAGTTCTGGAAACCAGAAGTCTGACAAGTCTGAAACCAAGCTGTCAGCGGGGCTGTGCTGCCCTTGAGGCTCCAGCCAAGACCCCTTCTGTGCCTGTCTCCTGGCTTCTGGTGGTTGCCAGAATCCTTGGTGTTCCTTGTGGTATGGATGCATCACCCTAATCTCTGCTACCCTGAGCTCCTGGTGCTCTCCCTGTGTGTGTTTCTGTGTCTTCACATGGTTTTGTTTTGTTTTGTTTTGTTTTTTGAGACAGTCTCGCTCTATCACCCAGGCTGGAGTGCAGTGGCTGTATCTTGGCTCACTGCAAGCTCCACCTTCCAGGTTCACACCATTCTCCTGCCTCAACCTCCCAAGCAGCTGGGACTACAGGTGCCCGCCACCACGCCCGGCTAATTTTTTTGTATTTTTAGTAGAGACGGTGTTTCAACGTGTTAGCCAGAACGGTCTCGATCTCCTCACCTCATGATCTGCCCACCTCGGCCTCCCAAAGTGCTGGGATTACAGGCATGAGCCATGGCGCCCGGCTCACATGGCCTTCTTGTAAGGATCCCAGTCACTGGATTTAGGACCCCCCCCTAATCCAGTATGACCTCATCTTAATTTAACTTTTAAATCTCTAAAGACCCTATTTCCTGATAAGGTCACATTCTGATGTTCTGGGTAGACATGAATTTTGGCGGGGGATGGGGTGGGGTTGGGGGCACTATTCAGCTGAGAGTAGGGAGTGAGAAATGCTGCCCAGAGCTTGAGCACCATCTCTGGAGCCTCATCCAAGGAAGCTTCTGGATTTAGGGAGGTCAGAATCTCAGATTTATCCAAAGCCAGTATGACTCCCACCCCTGTCAGAAAAAGGATGTCTTCCCAATGCACAACTCTGATTCAAGTGGATTCACTACCTAACTATAAAAACAAAACTGGCCAGGCACGGGCCTCACACCTGTAATCCCAGCACTTTGGGAGGCCGAGGTGGGTGGATCACCTGAGGTCAGGAGTTCGAGACCAGCCTGGTCAACATACTGAAACCCTGTCTCTACTAAAAGTACAAAATTAGCCGGGCATGGTGGCAGGCGTCTGTAATCCCAGCTACATGGGAAACTGAGGCAAGAGAATCGCTTGAACCCAGGAGGTGGAGGTTACAGTGAACCGAGATCATGCCATTGCACTCCAGCCAGGGCAACAAGCATGAAACTTTGTCTCAAAAAAACAAAACAAAACAAAAAAAACCAACAGAACCCACACAACACCCCTCTTCATGCCAGAAACACGCCTATTTTCAGCAAGAATTTAAATTTTTTTTTTTTTTTTGAGATGGAGTCTCACTTGCCACCCAGGCTAGAGTACAGTGGCACGATCTTGGCTCACTGCAACCTCCACCTCCCGGGTTCAAGCAATTCTCCTGCCTCGGCCTCCTGAGTAGCTGGGACTACAGGTGCGCGCCACTATGCCTGGGTAATTTTTGTATTTTTAGTAGAAACGGGGTTTCACCATGTTGGCCAGCCTGGTCTTGAACGCCTGACCTCAAATAATCCACTGGCCTCAGTCTCCCAAAGTGTTAGAATTACACGCGTGAGCCACTGCGCCTGGCTTAAGAATTTCACTTTTAAGCAGTTTCTAGATTCACGTTCTGATGTCGCCTTAGTTCATTGGGCCCCTTACAGTGTGTAACCTGATTAGACCAGTACAAAGTACACCCAGTCTTTTTGTTTGGGGCTAGAAAGATTCATACAGATACTGGGAGACATGCTTTGATCGTTTAAATTTGATTTTCCTATTTAAAAGTATTTGGCTTAGGGATTTCTTACATTTTCTTTTCTTTTTTTTTTTTTTTTGAGACGGAGTCTCACGCTGTTGCCCAGGCTGGAGTGCAGTGGCGCGATCTCGGCTCACTGCAAGCTCCGCCTCCCGGGTTCCCGCCATTCTCCTGCCTCAGCCTCCTGAGTAGCTGGGACTACAGGCGCCCGCCACCGCGCCCGGCTAATTTTTTGTATTTTTAGTAGAGACGGGGTTTCACTGTGGTCTCGATCTCCTGACCTTGTGATCCGCCCGCCTCGGCCTCCCAAAGTGCTGGGATTACAGGCTTGAGCCACCGCGCCCGGCCTCTTACATTTTCAAGGCTTAAAAAAACTGGATCCTTCCCAGCCTCTGAGTTTGTTGGGTTCTTGGAGTGGTGTCCTTTGTCTTTGGGTCCTTAGGACCTAACAAATGAGGCTGGCTTCTAAATGGTGTGTTGTAGAAGAAAGAGGGTTTTCTAATGAGTGTGGGAAGCCAGAGGCATCATCAGCCCGGCCGGAGAAAGTTCCCTCTCCATTTCCAAGCCTGTTACTGGATAGCCTGAGCCAAGAGAATAGTGGCCTGATTTTAAAAGAATGAGAAGGCCCAGAAGAAACTGACTCTACAGTGTAACGTGAGCTGGTGGAGCAGTCAAGGTTAGACAGGAAATTTTAATTACGCTGGACTTATCTGGAGGCCTCTTTCAAAGGGAGGCAATGAGGGCAGCCACTTAAAGGCAGAACCCCAATGCAACATCTTAAAATGCAGCTGCGAGGTTTTTGCAGCATACTAAAAGCTTGTGTTTCAATTCCCCAAAGAGAGGGTGGGAAGAGGAACATTTGGCTATGGGAAAGCTGTCTTTTTCTTAAGAATCTGAAACGGTGATGTCATGGATGTCCTGCCAGTGCCAGAGTTCCGCATTACCAAGACACCAGTGAATCCCAAAAAGGTGAGGCTGTCGTGGAATCCGTCATTTCTCGTCCCTTCTTGTCTCCCAGTTTCTTTTTCTCCTCCTTAGTCTTGTCTCTAAAGGAGGGAGAAGTGGGTGTAGATTTGGAAGGCTGGGAATTTTCCAAAGAGGTAAAGTGAGCCTCTTGGGGAGGCTTACTGGGGAGGTAGAGGTGAGGCTGCCTGCATACTGGCATCCTAATCTTTTAAGTGAATTGACTCTAGAAATGGGAAAGATGGATGGAAATAAAAGGAAGAAGTTAAGTGCTTTCTTTTTCCTTGGAGAAAGGCAAGAGGTACTGACCTGTCCTGGCTGTAGCTTCAGTCAACAGTGATCACCTTACATGGGAAATTTTCTCACCTGCACTGGAGTTTGCACATTTGACAATTCTGAATTGGGGGGTAGGGTAAGAGGACCTAGGGTTTGTCTGAATTCTGGAGGAGAGCTTTAGGTCAGCCTTCTGTTTTCGGTCTTAGTCTCTGGCAGAAAGACCCCATGACTTGGAACTGTGTCTCAGACTGGTTTAAGTGCTGGCTGCTTTTACTTGCCGGTACGCATGATTAACCCATGTAGGAGGAGCTGGAAGGAGCTTCCACAGTTGCTGGTGGGTTCATCTTTGTAGGGAGTTCCCTCTTCCTCCTCCTTCCTCGCTCCCCACCTCCCTCTCCCTGGGATGTCTGTTCCACCATCCTTGTTACGAGCCATTGAATTTTATGAGAGTTTGAATAATGGGAATGTGAAGTTGAGTGATGAAAACAGTTATGAAAGTCTTACATTATACAAAAAGAGAAAAGTCCTTTCCCCCTTCTTCCTTGAAGATTATTTAAAAGTGCCTGATTTCAAAGCGGTAAGGTCCAGGAGACTCTAACTTTTTTTTTTTTTTCTTTTCTCAAGACAGGGTCTTGCCATGTTGCCTAGGCTGGTCTTGAACTCCTAGGCTCAGGTGATTCTCCTGTCTCAAAGTGCTGGGATCATAGGCATGGGCTACTTCACCTGGCCAGACATAACACACACACACTCTCTCTTCCTTAAATGTTGCATACCAACCAAACTAACTTTATACCCTCAGCTCCGTGGTACACCCTGGACCAACTAGTATACAGGAATACTTCTTCCATTGACCTACAGGGTGTTTGATTGGCATTGGGCTATGTTCTGCATGGGTTCATGGTGTGGCTGAGCTAGTGGGTCTCCAAAGATGTGCCAAATGGCCTAAGAGTCCACAGATCAGGTCTTGGGAGCTAGAGGGTGCCAGGCTGTCCACAATTGATGTTCATCTTAGTTAGGAGCCCAGCACACCCTCAGGGCACTGACATCTGGGCTTGGCACACGTTTGTCTTTAGCTCTAGGCTTCACAAACCTCTGTATATCATGTGCAACCTCACACACTCACACATGCCTTCCTGCGTGCTCACTCACTAGCTCACTCCCACAGCCACTCTTCGGGTGAGGCTGTCGTGGACCCACCTGTCATGACTCACTGCCCTTGGCCTCCTCCACATTTTACAGCCCTCCCAGAACACACCTCTATAGCCTCCTCCTGCTTCTGTGTTCCCTGACTGTTGGTGGCCAAAGGGCATCATTGATCCTAAATCCTAGACGCTTCTTGGCAGGGGACACACCTTGAGTTATTGGCGCATGGACCATGATTCTCCATTCCCAGCAAGATGAAACCTGACCTGTGGTCAGTGACCTGCCGAGACATGGCCTTCCATGTTCCAAGGCTGCAGAGGTTCTGTGGTACCCGCAGTCCAACTGGTAAACAGGAATACTTCTTCCACTGACCTACGGGGACTTTGATTGGCATGGGGCTACGTTATGCATGGGTTCATATTGTGGCTGAGCTAGTGGGTCTCTAAAGATGGGCCGAATGACCTAAGAGTCCACTTAAGTCTCCTCCAGTGTTCCCAGCTCTGGGCTCCTCTGGCCAGCACTGTCTATACGTCTGCTAGTGTGTACTCCTATGGTACCATATCATGATGATGATGACGATGATCACCATGCCCCTTTCCAGCCTGCTGCGAGCTATTCATTCATGCATTCATTTTTTCATTCATTTAACTAAGCACCTGCCGGGTGCCAGATTATACATACTTGTATAATCTGGAAGGGTCTTGGCCCTTGAGAAGCTCAACAAATGCTGACAGCAAGCTGGATGTAACATGATGCTGTTTGGCCGGGAGGGATGTCACTCCCCGAGAAGCCACCCACCACCTACATACAGGACACTCCAGTAGCTGAGCAGACCCTGAGAGGATGTGGGGGTTGGGGACACTCTGACCTCAGGCTGCTGCGTTCAAAGCAGGGGCTCCTGGTCGTTCTGGGCACAGCCATGGAGGAGCAGCCACCGAGGACTGTGAAGGGATTCAGGCCCTGGGTGGAGGTGGCAGCGAAGGCCTTCGGGATGAACCTCCTGGAGACAGAGAATGGGGGCTGAGAACTTGATCTGGGTGGTGAGTGCTTGACCTTGGATGGCAGAAGGAGGGCAGTGAGGGCTCAAGGAAAGGAAGCTGCAGCCGTCGGGAAGCAAGAGCCTTCTCATGGTGGGAGTTAGTACTATTATTATTATTTTTTGAAACAGGTTCTCTCTCTGTCTCCCAGGCTGGAGTGCAGTGGCACAATCTTGGCCCACAGCAACCTCTGCCTCCCGGGCTCAAGTGATCCTCCCACCTTAGCCTCCTGAGTAACTGGGATTACAGGCACGACCACCACGCCTGGCTAATTTTTGTATTTTTTTGTAGAGACAGGGTTTTGCCATGTTGCCCAGGCTGGTCCTGGGCTCAAGTGATCCGCCCGCCTCTGCCCCCCAAAGTATTGGTTACAGGCATGTGCCACTGCACCTGGCCACGATCGGAGTTACTGAGAAATGGAACGAAAGGTCTTGCAAGGTGGTGAGCTGCACTCTCTGGAGTTTCACTGAAAGAGAGGTGCTCTGACACCCTGGTGTGAGAGGCTTGCAGTTAGGAAGGGCCGAAAACTTATGGAGGGTAGGAGATGGGCTGTCTGACTTTCAAGTTTCTTTCTAGGCCATGGGTGGGCAAACTTGTTCTGTAAAGGGCCAGATAATCCATCTGTTTGGCTTTGGGCCCTAAGGTTTCTGTTGTCCCTCTGCAGCCTGCCATTGTGATATGAAAGCAGCCACAGGCAATATGCAAATGGATTGGCATGGCTGTGTTCCTGTAACAGCTGGTGAGCATGATTTGGCCTGCATGCCGATGTTAGCCAGTCCCCATGCTAGGCAGTCACTTTAGAATCTCGAATCCAGAGCCTGGTCTCATTTGTCCCCTTTCTTACTTCTTGGCCTTTCCTCCCATCAGTGGCCTCAGGTTCAGAGGGGACACAGTGGAAGCCTGGTGTCCCCCCAGTTGGGTAGGCAGCGTAGTGAGGCCTGAGTTCCAGGACCCCAGAGCTGCTTTTGGAAGATTAGCACTGGAGAAGGAGCAGGACCTGCATCTGCTTCTTCTGCGGGCTAAGGAGGCCTGGCAGCTGGTGCTCGCAGCCGGAGTCCGGGGTAATACTCCCCACCCTAGGAAGGCTTGCCTTCCTATGGCTTCCCCTGAGAGGTGGTCCCTGGTATGTTTGAGCTTAAAAACTCCCAATGAAAAAGACAAATGAGGCCGGGCGCGGTGGCTCACGCCTGTAATCCCGGCACTTTGGGAGGCCGAGGTGGGTGGATCAGAAGGTCAGGAGCTTGAGACCAGCCTGGCCAACATAGTGACACCCCGTCTCTACTAAAAATACAAAATTAGCAGAGTGTGGTGGCGGGCGCCTGTAATCCCAGCTACTTGGGAGGCTAAGGCAGGAGAATCACTTGAACCCTGGGAAGCAGAGGTTGCAGTGAGCCAAGATTGTAGCACTGCACTCCAGCCTGGGCAACAGAGTGAGACTCTGTCTCAAAAAAAAAAAAAAAAAAAAGACACATGAAAAACAAAAGTTAATTAGCCTTGGGTATCTGCTTACTTGAGCCCCGTGTTTGGAGCAGGAGCTCTTGACCTCCGATCTTGGAACTCTCACCAACTGTGTGTGGAATCGCACTGTCACACCTGCTGGGAGACCTTGCTTCTCAAGGGGGTGTACGGCTCCTCACCCCAGGAAAATTTGAGATCTACTGGTTTGGAGGGAAATGGGAGATAAGAATCTTATGACTTAAGGAAAACTTATTTTTCGTTATCAAATTATAATATTCTCCATTTAAAATTTCCTTTAAAACAGTAAAGATCTTTAGGAAGCAGAGAGTGGAAGCCGATGCTGTTCTGTTCCCCAGGGTCCCCTCCAGCTGGTTGGATACATGTTCTTACACAAGATTGTAAGAGACGATCTCTGCTGTTCTGCCCGTATTACTTGGGAGGCCTTTGGCTCAAGTGATGGAAAACTCTGCCCCAAACTCACTAATGAATAAAGAAATGGATCATCTCATGAATGAGGGCATCCAGAGGACAAGGGTGGCCTTGGGGCAATGGTTGGTTGCTGCTGTCATCCAGGACTTGGGTTCCGTCCTCTGTCCTCTGCCACCCTCTGTGCTGGCGTCAAGGTAGCAAGGTGCGAGGTTCCCCGAGTCACATCAGCTGCAACAAAATCCAGAGGCAGGAAAGACCTACGGTTCTTCTAAACAATGAGGAAATTAGAGCGTAGGCAGCTAGAAGTGAAAGAAAAAAGATAGAAAGAAAAACATAAACGATGAGGAAATCTTCCTGTGTGTGTGCCACAAGCCGGCCTCTGGCACCCCATCCCCAGCACTAGGTCACGGGCCCATCCATCCAGGGTGGTTTCTGTTCCCTGAGGGGTGGAGCCAAAACAGGGCTCTGTTAGTGAGGAAGGAGAGGTGAGTTTTTACCGAATGGTGTTCCATGGCTCTTTTCTGTCCATCTGTGTGTTTTGTTTTTGTTTGTTTGTTTTGTTTTTTGAGACAGGGTCTTGCTCTATCATCCAGGCTGAAGTGAAGTGGTGCGATCATGGCTCACTGCAGCCTCCACCTCCTGGGCTCAAGCCATCCTTCTGCCTGAGTCCCTCCCACCCCAACACCTGGCTAATTTTTTCTTTTTTTTAGTAGAGATGGAGTTTCACCATGTTGCCGAGGCTGGTCTCAAACTCCTGGGCTCAAGCAGTCTACCCACCTTGGCCTCCCAATGTCCATCTGTGTTGTTGTTGTTGTTGTTGTTGTTGTTGTTGTTTGAAGCAGTCTTGCTCTGTCACCCAGGCTGGAGTGCAGTGGCAAGATTCAGCCTCCAAAAATGCAACCTCCGCCTCCTGGGTTCAAGTGACCCGCCCCCCCCCCCCAGCCTCCGGAGTAGCTGGGATTATAGGGCGTGCTACCACCCCAGCTCATCTGTGTTTCTGTGTACATGGGAGGGTCTTTTGATGTCGGGCTTGGTTTCTGGAGGCCAGGCAGGGAGCAGTCCATTCCTGGGGGCTCCCGAAGACCAAATGCAGAGGTCTTTCCTGCGGAACGTCTGTCATTTTCCCTGGGATTCCCTGTGATTTTTCTCTTGCCTGTGGGGGTGGACCCACAGCTAGGGGTGCTGTGTGTGCATCTGGTGATGGGTGAGCTGTCTGTGTCGACCACTCCCTAGGCCAGCTTTCAGTGAACCCTCCCCTTCCATCTCTTGTCGCCCTTCCACCCTCCAAAGCGCCTGACATGGTGGACCCGCCCCCTGGCTTTGGAGGGCTGATCATTCCGCCTCACCCTCCTGGCTGCTCACTGTCTTGGAAAACTGTTGGCTGCTACCCTGTGTCTCCCCAGACCCCCTCCCCAAACCTCTTTTATTCTTTTTCTCATCGGGGGTGCCATGCCTCTGATTTTGTCTCCTCTTAGAAGAGGCTCCAGCTGCTACCTTTGGCCGGGAGTTGCCATGCCTTGATGGTCCTCATTCCTTTAGTGGCTCCTGGGCTTCTGTGGCTAAGGGCCCTTCTGTTGGCTTGGAGGCCTTTGTACAAGTCATGTGTGAGCATGTGTTAGGGGGTGTTCTGGGCTGGTTTTCTTTTCTTTCTTTTATTTATTTTTTATTTTTGAGACAGTCTCACTCTGTTGCCCAGGCTGGAATGCAATGGCGCGATCTCGGCTCACTGCAATCTCCGCCTCCTGGGTTCAAGCAATTCTCTGCCTCAGCCTCCCAGGTAGCTGGGGTTATGGGCACCCACTGCCATGCCTGGTTAATTTTTTGTATTTTTAGTAGAGATGGGGTTTCACCATCTTGGCCAGGCCATCGTGATCCACCTGTCTTGGCCTCCCAAAGTGCTGGGATTACAGGCGTGAGCCACTGCGCCTGGCTTAATTTTTTTTTTTTTTTTTTTTTCTTTTAAGAGATAGGTCTTTGTTGCCCAGGATGGTCTTGAACTCCTGGGTTCAAGTGATCCTCCTGCCTCAGCCTCCCAAAATGCTGAAATTAGAGGTGTGAGCCACCATGCTGGCCTGCTTTTATTATTTTTTAGTCTTAGCCTAGCACACCCTACTGCCCGATTGCGTTGCTGAATGAGGGTAAAGTCTTTGGTTTTGGAGCTCAGACCTGGGTTGCCAGTGACAGCGGCAGCCTCCTTCCAGGCCAGGCAGAGCCCTGAAGCGGGCTGGGCGTCCACATCCAAGGCAGACTCACCCTCAGCCCTATGCCACAGATCCGGTTTTCAGGAAGTAGGATGTTCAGGACTTACAAATGGCCTTGTGCCCAAGGCTAGCCGCTCTGCCCCTTCCGGGTGGTGAAACAGCAGAGGCCCCCACCCCACAGGGCTGTGGCTGATCCTAGCTTTCGGGTTAGACATCTCCACCCCCAGGTTTCCCCAGCACCCCTCACTGAGCACCCACTGTGCCTTGGGACAGCCCTGATCAAAAACATCTGGATGCTGACAGCCCTCACTCTTTGCCCATGGGGACCCAGCGAACTCTCTTGCGGCCTTGGAGAAGTGCTGGCCTCTGATGCTGTCCTGTTTGCCTTTGGTGCTGACAGGCTCTCTGCCTCCTCTCTAAATGCCTCGTGCTCTCCACCCTGTGATGGCTGACTTCACGGAGCATTGGGTGTCCCTAATGCCACCTAGGGGCCCCACTGACAAAGCCGACTGTGTGCAGGGCTGTGCTTAGCGATTTCCACATGGAAACTCATGCTTCACGACACTCCAAAGTGGGTACGATATCAGACCCCATTTCACAGATGAGGAAACTGAGGCACAGAGAAGCCAGGACACTCACCTAAAGTCACACACCTTGTAAGCTGTAGAGCTGGGATTTGAATGAACCCAAGTGGCCTGTACTCTTGTCCAGTGTCACATGCCCGTCTCACTAATGTCATTCCCACCTCCCAGTTTTCCAGCCTCCAAATCTTGGCCTTCCCTGACACCATCCCCTGCATAGCCAGGCAGGGCCTTGCCTGGCACAGTCTCTGCAGGCAGCCTGACCTCCAGGCCCTGTTGGACCACCTGCCCTGAGCCTGTAGCAGCTGCCTCAGACCTGGCCTCCCCCATCCGTGCAACACGTTTTAGCTGGATGGACCTCACCAGAGCCCAGATCTCATTACCTTGCTTCCCTCTTCAGAAGTTATTTTGAGTTGGGGTGGGGCAATACACAACATTCAGTAGCTCCCTATTGCCCAAGGAAAAAAGTCTAGACTCCTCATGTGGACCCTTAAGGCCCTCTCCAGTCGGCTGTTACAGTCTTCTCTCTCTCTGGTTCCCCCCACCCAGGCCTTGCTCTCACTGAGCTGAATGGCCCCCACAGCCTGTCTCCTGTAACCCTGCAGTTCCTAGTTGATTACACTTAGGTCTGTCCATTGTCTGTTATTGCTATTTATTGCTGATTCTCTCTCTTCTTTTCTCTTCTTTTTTTTTTTTGAGACAGTGTTTCACTCTGTCGCCCAGGCTGGAGTACAGTGGCATGATCTTGGCTCACTGCAACCTCTGCCTCCTGGGTTCAAGCTGTTCTCCTGCCTCAGCTTCCTAGTAGCTGAGATTACAGGCATATGCCACCATGCCCAGCTAATTTTTGTATTTTTAGTAGAGATGGGGTTTCACTATGTTGGCCAGGCTGGTCTTGAACTCCTGACCTCAGGTGATCCCCACCCACCTCAGTCCCGCAAAGTGCTGGGATTACAGGCGTGAGCCACTGTGCCCTGCTGGTTATTGCTGATTCTTATGAAGCTCCCTCCCGCTCCAGATTTTCCCTGGGAAAGCAGAGACAGAATGTTCATGGCCAAAAGTGGCTAACCGCTTCCTGCAGTCCCCATGCCCGGCCCAGGGCTGGGCCCAGGGCCATGGCAGAGTAGGCACCTTGACCTCTGTGGAGGCCTCTGAGCTCTGCCGGCTGCAGCTGCACTGAGGCCCTGATGACTGTTGAGAGGAGCTGCACAGCTCCCCGTGGCCGTGGGAGGTAATGTGAGCCTTCAGTGGGGTTATGCGGTTCCCTCCAGCAGAGCCACTGACCCACATGGGCACACACCTGTAAGTGAGACCTGGAAAAAGGTAAGTGACCACCTTCTCAGGTTGTGCACAAGACCTCGTGACCACTCGGCATGCAGTCATGGGCTTAATTAGGGCACTCATGTTCCAGCCCAGTGTTCTTTCCACTGAGGGCTGCTGGGTTTAAGGTGGTGTGGGCCTGGAGTGGGGAACGTAGGCAAAGGTCCTCTTGGAAGCAGTGGGTGGAGAGGAAATGTTGAGAGCTGCATGGGTGGCAGCCCAGGGTGTCCTTGTCTCCCACTTGGGGTGATGGCTGAGTGCCACTTAGTCTGCTTGTGTTGGGCTGCTGCCCTGGCCTGCTCTGAGACCTGTGCCCCCTGGGCCGCTGCACACCCCCTCATTGGGGCCTCCCACTGGCCGTTTCCTTCCCTGACCTTGGCACTGCTGGAACTGCACCAGGCACAGCATGAATGGAGTCTAGTGTGGAAACCCCGTGTTGTTTGGGAACATCTGTTCCCTGATATCCACAGGGCTCCTGGGTATGCCAGAAGAACTAGGTTTCCAGGGGCCCTTCCAACCCAGTTTCCTGGCCCCTCAGGACTCTCCTATCAGAACTTTTTTTTTTTTTTTTTTTTTTGAGACGGAGTTTTGCTCTTGTCGCCCAGGCTGGAGTGCAATGGTGTGATCTCGGCTTACTGAAACCTCCGCCTCCCAGGTTCAAGTGATTCTCCTTCCTTAGCCTCCCAAGTAGCTGGGATTGCAGACACCCACCACCATGGCCGGCTAATTTTTGTATTTTTAGTAGAAACGGGTTTCACCGGGTTGGCCAGGCTGGTCTTGAACTCCTAACCTCAGGTGATCCACCCGCCTTGGCCTCCCAAAGTGCTGGGATTACAGGCGTGAACCACTGCGCCTGGCTTGCTATCAGAACTTTTATGCAGACCTGGCAAGGTGGCTCACTCCTGTAGTCCCGGCACTTTGGGAGGCCGAGGCAAGAGGATTGCTTGAGTCCAGGAGTTCAAGACCAGCTTGAGCAATGTGGCAAAACTCTGTCTTTACAAAAACGTGAAAAACTATCTGGGCATGGGAGGTATGTACCTGTGGTCCCAGCTAGGCAGGAGGCTGAGACGGGAGGATTGCTTGAACCTGGGAGTTGGAGGCTGCAGTGAGCTATTATCACACTCACTGCAGTGAGTGTGTAAGCCGAGTGTTTGGGGCACAAGGTGAGCTGGGAGCTCATTGGACAAAAGTGGCTATGAGTGGTTTGATTGGATGATGAAAACTTTGGGTCAAAGCTTTTGTATCTCTGAGTCCCCTGGCCCTTTTTCAGAGCCTGCCCACCCTCACTCTGCATGCAGCTAGAGCACTGGGAGTGACTGTTTCCCAGCCCGCAGCTGGATGGGTAGGAAGGAGGAGCAGGTGATTTGACAGCTGGGGAGGACCCACACAACCAGAGAAAGCTAGAAACTCAGAGAACCTTGCAGGCAGGGATGTAGGGAGGAGTGACCTTAGGGAGTCCCTGAGGCTCATCTAGATAGGCACAGCTGGGGACACCCACAGGTTAACCCCAGGAGGGCCCCTGAGAAGACCACCTGCCGGTGGGTGTAGTCTCTGTCGCCCTTCTCTGCCTTGAACATGCCCAGGGTGTGGCACGTTGAATGTGATGTGGGGGGCTTGTGAAAATGCAGGCTCTGATTCAGCAGGTCTGGGGGTCTCGGTGGAACTTGAGACTGCATTTCTAATACCCCTGGGTGACCGTGATGCTCTGGTCTGGGGACCTCACTTTGTGGGGCCAGAGCCTGGCTGTTGAAAAAGGCAATGCGTGATTTCTATTCCAAGCCTTTCTGTGTGAAGAGAAGCAGGTGCTCTTGTGTCCTGGTGTCCCTGAGGTGCAGGCAACCCCCTCCCATCACTAAGGCGTGTTCTGGGGCACTGCTGCCCTCCTGAGAACACCCTACCTGAGGGGTCCCTGGGGACTTTCCGACAGCTGAGCCTCTGGTGGACAAAGGCCGGCCAAGTCTTTCTCCATGAATGGCAGGATAATTCCTGGCAGGGAAGTTGGAAAACCAAGAAAGCCCAGGGGCTCTGCACAGTGGAAGCCAAGAGAATAAGTGACTGACTCACGGGCCTGAAACCGGGAGGATGCCGGAGACCAGCCATTGTCCCTTGCTGCTGTCCTTTTGCTAGCTGGCCCTGGGTGGGGTTGGGGTCAGAGTCACCTCAGGCCCTTTGGCGGATCTGGGGGCTTTCCCAGGCAGTGGACATGCACACCAGCAGATGATCAAGTGGCCCAGGCAGTCACGCTTCGCTCCACTGCTCAGTGGTGGCCTCAACTATTAGATGAGTTGAGAAGCCTTTTCCAGGGGGCCTGGAGAGGCAGGCCTTATCCTCTGATAGGGCTGGGCCCTAAGAGTTACTCAGGAGGCTTTGTGGAGCAGCAGCACAAACAGTGACCACGGCAGGTGGTGGGTTTGGGTTTTCCCCAGAAGGCTAAAGATGAGGCTGTCTGGGACAAGCTGGGTGTGAGCAGCTTGTTAGAGTGGAAGCCCTGGAAACTGTCTGCTTCCTCATGACCACAGACAGGTGCTACTTTAAAAAAACAGGCTCCTCACTGATAGCTTACCTGGGCCCGTGTGCTATGCAAGGGGATGATTTCCTTTGGGCCCCTTGACCACTCTGCAAGACACACAAGGCTCATGGCACTCTTGGGTTACAGATGGGGCCAAGTCTCTCCCAAGAGGGTGGTGGGGCTGGTTTGGAATCATCCCAAGTGCCAGTGGAACCAGAGTCTCCCCCTAACAGAGTCTGGAGAATATAAAGATGAAAGGGACTGAGCGTGGTGATACATGCCTGGAGTTCCAGCCCCTTGGGAGGATCGCCTGAGCCCAGGAGTTCTGGGCTTTCTGTGCTCTGTGCCCATCAGGTGCCCACACTGAGCTCAGAATCAATACGGTGACTTCCCAAGAGGGGAGGTGGGGTTAGGGGGATCACCAGGCTGCTTAAAGAGGGGTGAACTGGCCCAGGTCAGACGCAGCAGGTCAAAACTCCCGTGCTAATCAGCAGTGGGATTTCTCCTGTGAATAGCCACTGCACTCCAGCCTGGGCAACATAGCGAAGGCCTATCTCTAAAAAGTAACAATAACAAAGATGAAAGGGACTGAGAAAATGGAAAATTTGGGAAAAAACCACAAGTCCACAAGAAAACTCTAGGATGCAAACAGGGCTGCAGGGTCTTTTTATGGGTAGTTTTTCTTTACTATTCTGGGTTGCCTTTTTTTTTTTTTTTTTGAGAAGGAGTTTCATTCTTGTTGTCCGGGCTGGAGTGCAATGGCGCAATCTTGGCTCACTGCAACCTCCACCTCCCAGGTCCAAGCGATTCTCCTGTCTCAGCCTCCTGAGTAGCTGGGATTACAGGCATGCACCACCACACACGGCTAATTTTGTATTTTTACTAGAGACAGGGTTTCACCATGTTGGCCAACCTGGTCTCAAACTCCTGACCTCAAGTGATCTGCCCGCCTTGGCCTCCCAAAGTGCTGGGATTACAGGTGTGAGCCACCGTGCCCGGCCACCTTTTTTTTTTTTTTTTTTTTGGAGGCTGAGTTTCACTCTATCACCCAGGCTGGAGTGCAGTGGTGCGATCTCGGCTCATTGCAACCTCCGCCTCCAGGGTTCAAGCAATTCTTGTGCCTCAGCTTCCCAACTAGTTGGGATTACAGCCCACCACTATGCCTGGCTAATTTTTGTATTTTTAGTAGAGACGGGGTTTTACCATGTTGGCCTGGCTGATCTTGAACTCCTGACCTCAGGCAATCCACCCACCTCAGCCTCCCAAAGTGCTGGGGTTACATGTGTGAGCCACCACACTTGGTCTATTCTAGATTGCCTTTAATTAAAAATATATATGTATATGGATTAAAGTTTAAATTATAGGGAAAAAATGAGCTAAGATGTTGGCAGAGAAGGAGCTGGGAGCTCAGGGGAACTCCAGTAAGCCTGACAGCATTTGAAAGATGTAGGCTATGGGGAGAAAAAGGAAAGATGGTGATCATTTGAAATAAGGAGGGAGGGATCCAGGGTTAGGCCAAGCTTGTGGGAAGAAAGCAGGTCCCGGTCAATTGGGCCCAGGGCTGGGGCTCTGTGAGGCCTCACTGGGGCCAGGGCCTCCCTCCCCAGGCCTCCCGCTTCCAGGTGCTCCAGGGCTGGGAAGGGCATCTTTGCCCAGGGGAGGGGTGCCAGGTGTGCTACTCCATGGGGTTCCCTTTCCACGTGGCTGGATTCCAAATTGCAAGGAATGTGATAGCATTTTCATGGAAGGAGAGGGAGCAACAGACCTTTCAAGAATGAAGAAAACAAATCCACCTTCATTTGCCTTTCCCAGAGGCTCAAAAGTTTGGTAGAAGATCTCCTGTTTGCAGGTAGCCTTGTCTTAAGGGACTTTCACATTGCCGTTGCTTGGAGAACCTTCTAGCAGGTTAAAGATAAGTGTTCCCCCTTCCCCCCAGTGTGTTTGGCCCTGGACCCTACCTGGGAGGCTGAGCCCCTCACCCCCAGCTTCCTTCAGCCACACCTGCCTGTGTGATGAGCACATTGAGGATTCTTTATCTTGTTTATTTTCCTTTATCTTTCAAACACCTAACTCCAATACAAAAAATGACTGGGTCCTGTGGTCCCACCTACTCAGGAGGCTGAGGCAAGAGAATCGCTTGAACCCCGAAGGCAGATGTTGTAGTGAGCTGAGATTGCACCACTGCACTCCAGCCTCGGCAACAGAGGGAGATTCCATCTCAAAAAACAAACAAACAAAACAAATACCTAACTCCAGTTTCTGTCTTTGTGAACTGTTTTGGAGGGGCAACCTTGGCATGATGAGGACTGACCTGAAAATCAAGTCTCACTTCCCTAAAACCCAACTCCTCTGGCCACATCACCCAGCCTGGGGCAGAGCTGTGGGTTAGGGGGTCAGGCTGGTGGTCGTCCTTGGGCCTGGTGATCTTGTGCTGATCGACCTTGGTGGGCCTGTTTCTCCATCAGCCAAACAGCACCACACCCCTCAGAGGAGCCTTGAAGGATTACATCAGATGACATTTATTTGAAGGGCATGGCTGGTGAGACCGTTTCTCTGAATGTCTGCAAGGCGGTAACATCAGCATTCCTCTTGGCGAACAATGAATTCCTTTGCATATGTCGGTAGCCACGGGTCCATGCTTTGAGGCCACAATCAGAATCCACAAATATTCAGAAACATGACTTCTATCATTTCTGTCTACATCTTGAGACATAATTGCCAAATGTCTAACTCTCACAACAGTGACCTGGACATGGAGACACCGAGCACACACTGTGCTTTCTCTGGCCCCTTCCAAGTTCACAGGCACATCGTTCCTACTATACTTGAAAGCTTAGCATCTGCTTGAAACCCCAGGTTCATTCTGATCCCTACGAATTCACTTACTTCAGTTTTCACCATCTATGAAGCGGGGCTACTAATAACCACTTCACAGCACTGCTGTGTTCAGTGAGGTAATTTAGGACAGTGCCTGGCACTTCTAAGCTCTCAGGCACCCATAAAGGCAGGCGGCTGTGATTAATTCTTCACAGGACTGTTGTGAAGATCAAAAGGATCAGTACATGAGACAATGCCTTGTGAACTGCAAGGCCGACCAGTTGTAGTTACTACATGTTTGGAACCCTGTTGTGTGCCGTGCCCTATGTAGACATCAGGCATTTTGAGAGAAGCAGATAAAATAGCGAGATGATAAAGACATGTGAGGTTTTTCCTGCCTGTCTTGCAAATCCAGGCCCTAAAGGAAGTGACTGTAGACAAACCCTCCAAGGGTCACTTTGAAGAGAGAAAGACAGGTTTCTGGTGTACATATCCTGGCTCCGTAGGAGAGAGGGTGCCCCTGATGTGGTAGCTCTATTGTTTTTTTCTTTTTATTATTTTTTTCTTTTTGTTTGTTTGTTTGGTTGGTTGGTTTTTTCTTTTTTGAGACGGAGTTTCACGCTTTTGCCCAGGCTAGAGTGAAGTGGTGCAATCTCGGCTCACTGCAACCTCTGTCCCCCGGGTTCAAGCGTTTCTCTTGCCTCAGCCTCCTGAGTAGCTAGGATTATAGGCGCCTACCACCACGCCTGGCTAATTTTTGTATTTTTATTAGAGACAGGGTTTTGCCATGTTGGCCAGGCTGGTCTCGAACTCCTGACCTCAGGTGATCCACCTGCCCAGGCCTCCCAGAATGCTAGGATTACAGGCATGAGCCACTGTGCCTGGCTGTTTTTTTTTTTTTTTTTTCCAAGATGGAGTCTCACTCTGTCACCCAGGCTGGAGTACAGTGGCATGATCTTGGTTCACTGCAACCTCTGCCTCCCAGGTTCAAGCAGTTCTCCTGCCTCAGCCTCCCGAGTAGCTGGGATTACAGGCACGCGCCACTAGGTCCAGCTAATTTTTGTATTTTTCGTAGAGATGAGGTTTCACCACATTGGCCAGACTGGTCTTCAACTCCTGACCTCAAGAGATCTGCCCACCTCAGCCTCCCAAAGTGCTGGGATTACGGGCATGAGCCACCGCGCCCAGCCTGTGGTAGCTTTAGAGTCCTGCCAGGACTTAAATAAAGGGAACTTGGCTGATGCTTCCAGCAGGAACAAAAGAAAGCAGCCCTGACTGAGCAGCTGGGATTGAAGAGGGTGCTTGGCTCAGGATTCCTTTCTCTCCTGCCCTTCTCCCCTCCACATGACACGGTCACAGCTCCACACTCACTTTATTCCTGTGCCCAGCGGGTGGCTCTCAGCAGAACACCAACGGCCCTTTTCCCTCTACAGGACTTGCCCACTGGGCTGGTGGGCTTCTGTTTCCAGGCACATTCTCTCCAAAGGAGTTGAACCAAATTTTCTTGCCCATTTAAATAACTTGGGGCCAGGCCTGGTGGCTCAGGCCTGTATTCCCAGCACTTTGGGAGACCGAGGCAGGCAGATCACCTGAGGTCAGGAGTTCAAGACCAGCCTGACCAACATGGAGAAACCCCGTCCCTACTAAAAATACAAACATTAGGCGGCATGGTAGTGGGTGCCTGTAATCCCAGCTACTCGGGAGGCTGAGGCACGAGAATCACTTGAACCCGGGAGGCAGAAGTTGCAGTGAGCTGAGATTGCACCACTGTACTCCAACCTGGGCGACAGAGCGAGACTCCGTCTCAAAAAAAAAAAGAAGAAGTTGGAATTCCTTCAATATTGCCCTGAGCTTGCTGAGGTCTTTTTTGACATATTTGACCTTTTTGTTAGGCCTGGAGAATGTTGCAGGCTTTGGGACCTGAAAGGAAGGTTTCCCAAGTCTTCTAGACTCCTCTCAGTTTGAACTCCAGAGGTAAAAGGATGACTTTTCTTTTTTTTTTTTTTTTTTTTGAGACGGAGTCTCGCTCTGTTGCCCAGGCTGGAGTGCAGTGGCCAGATCTCAGCTCACTGCAAGCTCCACCCCCGGGTTCACGCCATTCTCCTGGCTCAGCCTCCCGAGTAGCTGGGACTACAGGCGCCCGCCACCTCGCCCGGCTAGTTTTTTGTATTTTTTAGTAGAGACGGGGTTTCACCGTGTTAGCCAGGATGGTCTCGATCTCCTGACCTCGTGATCCGCCCGTCTCGGCCTCCCAAAGTGCTGGGATTACAGGCTTGAGCCACCGCGCCCGGCCACAACTTTTCTTTTTTTTTGAGACAGAGTCTCACTCTGTCACCCAGGGTGGAGTGCAGTGGCACAATCTTGGCTCACTGCAACCTCCACCTTCCTGGTTCAAGCAATTCTCCTGCCTCAGCCTCCCGAGTAGCTGGGACTACAGGTATGGGTATCTGCCACCACACCTGGCTAGTTTTTTGTATTTTTAGTAGAGACAGGGTTTCGCCATGTTGGCCAGGCTGGTCTTGAGCTCCTGACCTCAGTTGACCCTCCCATCTAGACCTCCCAAAGTGGTGGGATTACAGGCGTGAGCCACTGTGCCCTGCCCAAGGATGGCTTTTCTCTTTTTTTTTTTTTTTTTTTTTTTTTGAGACGGAGTCTCGCTGTGTCTCCCAGGCTGGAGGGCAGTGGCGTGATCTCGGCTCACTGCAAGCTCCGCCTCCCGGGTTCACGCCATTCTCCTGTCTCAGCCTCCCAAGTAGCTGAGACTACAGGCGCCCGCCACCACGCCCGGCTAGTTTTTTGTATTTTTAGTAGAGACAGGGTTTCACCATGTTAGCCAGGATAGTCTCGATCTCCTGACCTCGTGATCCACCCGCCTCGGCCTCCCAAAGTGCTGGGATTACAGGCATGAGCCACCGCGCCCGGCCAGGATGGCTTTTCTCATACCCCTCCCTGTGTTGGGAGAGCCTCTTTCCCCTCACATGCGACAGCCGCTCTGTGTCTGTGGGAGGCTGTGCTAGCTCCGGCTTACGTGGGCTGGGAAGCCGTCTCCTTGGTCCTTCCTCTCCCAGCTGAGGACAGATTCCTGCCTATTCCCTGACCTTTATTTATCTTCCCATCTGCCTAACCAGTTTATCTCCTGTTCCTGGGCACTGCTGTCTCCTTATACCCAGGCTTTTCAGTTCCTCCCTTACTCGCTTCACTCTCCTTCCTTTCTGCTCACTCTTTGTTCATGTCCCAAATGATTCGCTTCTCAAATGCACCACATTCATCACTTCAGCCTTTTCTGTGAATTCTGTTGGAACACGCTGTGTGTGCTGGGCAGTGAGCAGTGGGCAGAAGACGTTTATCCAGAATCTTGGCACTGAAGGGACCTTAGTAGTCATGTTTTTCTTTTTTAAGAGATAGATCTCACTGTGTTGCCCAGGCTGTACTTGACCTGCTGGGCTCAAGCAGTCCTCCTGCCTCAGCCTCTGGAGTAGCTAGGATTACAGGTTCAAGCCACTGTACCTGCCCTTAGTGGTCATTTAACTGGGCCGCTCCTGCTAAGGCTGACTTGACCAGAAAAGTGCTTCTCAGAGGGTTTTCTTGAAGCACTGCATTGCCAAGGTGCATCTTCTCAACGGAAAATCCCCAAACGCAGAGGACTGTGTGGTCAGATGAGTCTGTGCGCTCTGTTTCCCTCTTGTAAGTTTTGGACACATATGGAAGGCTCTGGAAAGTTCCACACTGAACCTGTTTACTTTGGGACTCCGTGTAACAGAGACTGTCCCTCCCAGCTGGTTTGTGCAAGCTGTTTACTTCTCAGGTCTAGTTCCAGTTGGCCATTTTGCCAGAAGGCACCTCCTTGCACTTAGCTGAAGCCTGTCTCACCCATTTCCATGCACAGAGCCCAGTTCTGGCACCCTTTGGGCCCCTGGGCAACATCTGAAGGCAGCTCTGCCAAATCCCGCTGGTTCCTTCCACCCTGTCCTTGTGTGGGGTCTTAAGTCCATTCTTCTTCTTGGGTGCTTCCCGCTGACCAGGCCCATGGCCTCCCTGCAGTGTGAGGTCTGCGTGGAGTGGGGCAGGCCATGATGGGGTAGACAGGACTGTGGCCCCTGCATTCGGAATTCAGGACTTTTTGTACTTGCCGCTATGATTTATTTTGCCCACAAGTTTTTGGCAGCCTCCCTGACTTACTGTAGCATCCCAGTCCCCTGAAGGTGTGGTCACAGGTGCAAGTGAGTGCCATTTGTCTCAAAACCTGTGCTGGGGAAGTCAGCTTGTGGGGGTCTCAGTTTTAGTACCTTGCTTTTTTGTTTGTTTGTTTGTTTTTGTTTTTGTTTTAAGACAGGGTCTCACTCTGTCACCCAGGCTGGAGTGCAATTGTGTGAACACGGCTCATTGCAGCCTTGACCTCCCAGGCCTGAAATGATCCCCCTGCCTCAGCCTTCTGAGGAGCTGGGACCACAGGCACATGTCACTATGCCTTGCTAATTTTTTTATATTTTTGAAGAGACAGGGTCTCACTATGTTGCCCAGGCTGGTCTTGAACTCCTAGGCTCAAACAACCTTCCCACCTCAGCCTCCCAAAGTGCTGGGATTGGAGGTATGAACCACCACTCCGAGCCAGTACCTTGCATTTTTTAAAAATTGTGGTAAGATATGCATAATGTGAAATTTAGCTATTTTGTTTTGTTTGAGACAGGGTTGCATGCTGTCACCTAGGCTCGAGTGATCACAGCTCATTGTAGCCTCAAACTCTTGTGCTCAGGTGATCCTCCCCCATTGGCCTCCCAAGTAGCTGGGACCACAGATGTGGGCCACCACACTCAGGTACTTTCTTAATTTTTTTGTAGAGATGGGGTCTTGTTTTGTTGCCCAGGCTGATCTGAAACTCCTAGGCTCAAGTGATTCTCCTGCCTGGGCCTCCCAAAGTGCTGGCATAACAGGCATGACTGACTGCACCCAGCAAAATTCACCATTTTTAAAACATTTTTAACCATTTTTGAGTATAGAGTTCAGTGGCAACAACATTGACGTTATAATGCAACCATCATTGTCATCCATTTCCAGAATGTTTTCACCCTCCTAAACTGAAACTCTGTCCCCATTCAACACTAACTCCGCATTCTCTTCCCCAGCCCTTGACAGCCACCATTCTACTTCTGTCTCGATGATTTTGACTACTCTAGGGACCTGATGAGTGAATTCATACAGTGAGGTGCCCTTTTTGTGACTGGCTTATTTCACTTGGCACAATGTCTTCAAGGTTCATCCACACTGTAGCCTGGGAGCATGTGTCAGAGTTCACTTCCCTTTCACTGCTGAATGGAATTCCATTGTTTGTGTAGATCACATTTTGTCAATGGGCATTTGGGTTGTTTCCCCCTTTTGGTGATTGTGAATAATGCTGCTAAGAACACTAGTGTCAGCCAGGCACAGTGGCTCACGCCTGTAATCTCTGCACTTTGGGAGGCCGAGGCGGGTGGATCACCTGAGGTCAGGAGTTTGAGACCAACCTGGCCAACATGATGAAACCCTGTCTCTACTAAAAATACAAAAAATTAGCCGGCCATGGTGGTGAACGCCTGTAATCCCAGCTACTCGGGAGGCCTGAGGCAAGAGAATCACCTGAACCTAGGAGGCAGAGGTTGCAGTGAGCTGAGATCGCGTCACTGCACTCCAGCCTGGGCATCAAGAGTGAAACTCCGTCTCAAAAAAAAAAAAAAAAAAAAAGAGAGAATACTAGTGTCCGACATCCATTGAATCCTATGGTAATTCTTTGTTTAGGACCTTGCATTTTTCTTTTTTTTTTTTTTAAGACTGAGTTTCACTCTGTTCCCCAGGCTGGAGTGCAATAGCCCTATCTCAGCTCACTGCAACCTCTGCCTCCTGGGTTCAAGTGATTCCCCTGCCTGTGCCTCCTGAGTAGCTGAGATTACAGGCATGCGCCACCACACCCGGCTAATTTTTTGTATTTTTAGTAGAGATGAGGTTTTACCATGTTGGTCAGGCTGGTCTCGAACTCCTGACCTCAGATGATCCACCCACCTTGGCCTCCCAAAGTGTTGGGATTATAGGCATGAGCCACTGTGCCCGGCCAGGACCTTGCATTTTTCTTTGCTATATTTTATCTGTGGACATCACACCAGCTTGCTGAGATCTTTTGGGCCTAGATTGTGCCCCAACTTTGTGTCAGTAGCAAATCTGAGAGTCAGCACCCTTTCCGGGTGGCTGTAACTAACAGCCATTCCGCCTAAGTGTATCCATACCTGTTTATCTTCCCCCAAAGGCCTGCTATAGGGTATTGCTCACCCTGAGTGGTGACATCAGGTCAGCTGTGGTTTTCCATTAGACCAACTTGACAGTAACGTTTCACAAGTAAATAAGCATGTGACCCAGCATTTCCAATCTTGGGTATATACACAAGAAAATGGAAATATATGTCCAAACACTTGTATATGAACGTTCAAAGCAACACTGTTCATAAGGTGTTGCCAAAAGGTGGAAACAACCAAATGTCCATCACCTGATGAGTGAAGAAATGAAATATGGTATATTGATACAGTGGAATATTGTTGGGCAACAGAATATCCATAAGAGGCAAATCCATAGAGACAGAAAGGCTAGTAGTTGCTAGGGGGGAGGGGTGACAAGAGGGGAGTGGGAAATGACTGCAAATGGGTACCAGTTTCTTTTTAGGGTGATGCAAACATTCTGGAATTACATGGTAATGATGTTGGCACAACCTGAATATATAAAAATCCATGCACTGTACAGTGAGTTTTATGGTATGTGAATTATATCTCAGTAAAGCTGTCTTTTCAAAAAAAAGCTTAAAAAACAGGTAAGTGAGGTCCATCCCCAAGTCATTTTCAGTGAACCCATGGAAATCGTTGCTTCCCTTCTTAAAGTGCTCACAAACCGTCCTCTGGCAACGCTAGATCCTGGGCTGATGCATCTGTGATTCACATACTCTGACCACTTCTGGGAAACCCAGAAGCACCTTGCTTGTTTCCAGATCTGGAACACCTGTCTCATCCTTCACGGTTCCTCAAAGCTCACTGACAGCCATCCGGTGATCTTGTCTGTGTCCTTTAGTGCCTTGCAATGTAACTCTGCCAGCGAGGAGGCCGCGCTGAGCACACAGCTGCTTGAGTAAGAAGTAGCCAGCATACTGTTAAAGTGAGGGCATTGAGGAAAAAAAACACAAGAAATAAAAATAGCACCCACCAGAGGAAGGTGGTGAATGCTGTCCCAGAGAAGGATGGACAGTGGGTGCTATTGGAGAGCTGAGGAGGAAGCGAGTGGCTCCCTGAGCTCCCGGGCACAGGAAGACCATAGAGGAAGGCACAGAGGGGGTGGCTGGGTGGGAGGAACGGCACGAGTTGGCCACTGTGACTGGAGGGGAGCCTGTCAGGGATTCCTGGGCCTCCTCTCCAGCCTGACCTTGGGAGCCTTAAATAACTCCAGCCCACAGCACTAGATTCCTAGGTGCCCACAGGCTACATTTCTTGGTGGGTAGTGGTTGTTCTCAATAATGGTGGGTTTTTGTTACTGAGGCTGTGTTGGGGGGAATGCAGATGGGTAATGAGTGGATGAGTCAGTTCTCAAACAGCAACAAAGAAAAACCTGAGACTAACTAATTTATGAGAAAAGTGGTTTAATTGGCTCAGGCACAGTTCCTCAGGCTGTACCGGAAATATGGCAGTGTGTGCTTGGCTTCTGGGAAGGCCTCAGGAAACTTACAAGCATGGCAGAAGGTGAAGGGGGAGGAGTACTTTACATGGCCAGAGCAGGAGCAAGACAGAGCAAGCGGGGAGGTGCTGCACACTTTTGAACAACTAGATCTTGCAAGAACTCACTCACTATCGCAAGAACTCACTATCACAAGAACAGCACCAAGGGGATGGTGCTGAACCATTCATGAGAAATCCACCCCCATGATCCAACCGCCTCCCGCCAAGTCCCACCTCCAACACTGGGGACTACAATTCGACATGAGATTTGGTGGGGATGCAGGTCCAAACCAGATCAGTGAGGAAGCTTGATTTGTTTATTTTAATCTTTAAATTTGTATTTATTATTTATTCATTTTATTTTATTTTATTTTATTTTATTTTATTTTATTTTATTTTATTTTGAGATGAAGTCTCGCTCTGTCTCCCAGGCTGGAGTGCAGTGGCACAATCTCAGCTCACTGCAATCTCTGCCTCCTGGGTTCACGCCATTCTCCTGCCTCAGCCTCCCGAGTAGCTGGGACTACAGGCGCCTGCCACCATGCCCGGCTAATTTTTTGTATTTTTAGTAGAGATGGGGTTTCACCATATTAGCCAGGATGGTCTCGATATCGATCTCCTGACCCTGTGATCTGCCCGCCTTAGCCTCCCAAAGTGCTGGGATTACAGGTGTGAGCCACCACACCCAGCCCCTTTATTAATTTTTTTAAGAGATGGGGTCTTGCTACATATTCCTGGGCTGGATACAGTCAAACTCCTGGGCTAAAGCGACCATCCCACCCCAGTCTCCCAAGTAGCTGGGACTGCAGGTGGCCTATGATACTATACCCAGCCTTATTTATTTAATTTTTTAAATATTGTGGTAAAATGCACTTAACATAAAACTGACCAGGCCAGGTGCAGTGGCTAATGCCTGCAATCCCAACACTTTGAGAGGCCAAGGCAGGTGGATCATGTGAGGTCAGGTGTTTGACACCAGCCTGGCCAACATGGTGAAACCCCATCTCTACTAAAAATACAAAAATTAGCTGTGTGTGGTGGCACCCACTTGTAATCCCAGCTACTTGGGAGGCTGAGGCAGCAGGATCACTTAAACCAAGGAGGCAGAGGTTGCAGTGAGCCGAGATTGTGCCACTGCACTCTAGCCTGGGTGACAAAGAAAGACTCCACCTCGAAAACAAAACAAAAAAAACAAAAATTAGTTGGGTGTGGTGGTGCACACCTGTAATCCCAGCTACTTGGGAAGCTGTGGCACTATAATCGCTTGAACCTGAGAGGTGGAGGTTGTGGTGAGCAGAGATCGTGCAGCTGCACTCCAGCCTGAGCGACGGAGCGTGACTCTGTCTCAAAAACAAAAACAAAAAAACAAAAAAAACCCAAAACCTCTGACCACTTTAACCATGTAAGTGGACAGCATTAAGTACATTCACATTATTGTGCTGCCATCACCACCATCCATCGCCAGAACCTTTTTCTCATCTCAAGCTGAATCTCTACCCATTGAACACTAATTCCCATGCCCCTGTCTCCCAGCCCCTGGCAACCACTCATCCACTTTCTGTCTCTATGAATTTGACTACTGTAAGAACATCGCAGAAGTGGAACCATACAGGATTTGCCTTTTTGTGGCTGGCTTGTTTCACTTAGCAGAATGCCCTCAAGGTTCACCCGTGTGTTAGCATTCCCTTCCTTTTTATTGCCAAACAATATTCCCTTGTATAAACATACCATATTCCATTGTGTGGATATACGAATATACCCGCTTTTTGTTTTTGAGACGGAGTCTCACTCTGTCACCCAGCCTGAACTGCAGTGGTGTGATCTTGGCTCACTGCAGCCTCCGCTTGCCAGGTTCAAGCAATTCTCCCACCTCAGCTTCTCGAGTAGCTGGGATTACAGGCATGTACCACCATACCCAGCTAATTTTTGTATTTTTGGTAGAAACAGGGTTTCACCATGTTTGCCAGGCTGGTCCACGAACTCTTGACATCAGGTGATCTGCCCGCCTTGGCCTCCTAAAGTGCTGGAATTACAGGCGTGAGCCACCGCGCCTGGCTGGCTATATCCTGTTTCATTTCTCCTTTCATCTGTCCGTGGACACTTGCATTGTTCCCACCTTTTGGCTGTTGTAAACTGATTTGTTTTTAGAGCAAGGTATTCATACCTGAGCAACAAGGAGTCTCTGGGTGACGGGAAATGCTTGAAGGGAGGAGAGCCAGGGAGTCTGTGGAAAAATCCTGTAATGGGGGAAGTGGCTTGGAGGAAGCAGAGCACAGAGGGCTGCTGATGGCTGGGCCAGGAGGGGATAGGGCCGGTCCCCACCTGGTGAGGCTGGGTTTGTTTCCTGGCTGGGGGCTGGGGGGCCAGTGAGCAGAGGGGTGGCCCTGTTAGAGGACAGTCAGAGCCCTCTCGGCAGACACAGCCGTTCAGAGCTGGAGACAAGACGAGCGAACCAAAGGGGAATCATGAGCCAGAGTCACGGCCACACACAGGGGTGGGAATCAACTTCCCTAGACCCGGGACGAGCTGTTCAGAATGGCCGTGGGAGAGATCCAGGGGCAGTGACCAGGAGGAGGCTCCTGGAATTGCCAGCCCTTCCCTGCGAATGTGCTGGGCATCAGGGGCCAGCTCCTGCAACCCCTCCAATGTCCAGCATTAGGAGGAGGTGCTCACTTGATGTTTGTGGACCGAAACTGGGGGAAATTAAGGTAAACAAGGGACGTTTCTTACCCTCCAGAAATTATGGTTTAGTTGAGGAGATAAAAGACATGAAAACCAACAGGTAGTACAAGATCCACTTTAAGCCCTGAGGCGCTCTGAAGAGAGAGGGGTACCTCTGGAGCAGGTGACCCACATCGGCCTCGCAGAGCGGGAGGTATTTGAGTCATTTTTCAATGAATGAAGCCAAAGGAATTACATGTTTGGGAGACTAACAAGTGTCCTTTCGTCCCGGTCATGCATTCCTTTGACCCTGCAGGTATGACGCTGGGCGGGATGGCTTCATCGACCTGATGGAGCTGAAGCTGATGATGGAGAAGCTGGGGGCCCCCCAGACCCACCTGGGCCTGAAGAGCATGATCAAGGAGGTGGATGAGGACTTCGATGGCAAGCTCAGCTTCCGGGAGGTACCTGCCTGCTGTGGCCCTGAGCCCCTGTGGGGTGCCCCTGAGAGGACCTTCAAGTGTACAGCCCCCTGGAGCACAAATGGGTTTGGCGTCTCCAGAGTGCTGTTTGCATATCTAACCTGCAATTCTGCTTTCAAAAATACCTTTTAGGAGACAGCTAACCCCAGTTCTGGCCTGGAAAAAGCAGCATGGGTGGTAGTATAACCTCATTTCAACAAAATAATAAGAAATTTGGAGGATGTTCACCACAATATTCATAGTGGATATTTATGGGGACAAAATTTTGGTGGTTTTATAATGTTATTCTTTTTTTATGTATTAAAGCTTTTCATTTTTAAACGTATTTTAAAATTATTTTAATTGTTATGGATACATAATAATTGTACATATTAGACATGTGATTTTTTTTTTACTATTATTATTTTTTGAGACAGTCTCAAAAAATGTTGCCCAGGCTGGAGTGCAATGGTATGATCTCAGCCCTCCGCAACCTCCACCTCCTGGGTTCAAGTGATTCGTGCCTTAGCTTCCCAAGTAGCTAGGATTTCATTGTGCCACCAGGCCTGACTAATTTTTGTATTTTTAGTAGAGATGGGGTTTCACCATGTTGACCATGCTGGTCTCAAACTCCTGGCCTCAAGTGATCCTCTGTCTCGGCCTTCCAAAGTGCTGAAATTACAGGCGTGAGCCACCAAGCCTGGCCTACGTGTGATATCTCGATATAAGCATACAATGTGCAATGACCAAGTCAGGGTAATCTAGGTATCCGTCACCTCAAGCGTTTATCATTTCTTTGTGTTTGAAACATTCTATTCCTTTTAATTATTTTGAAATATACAATAATGTGTCTTCTTTGCTTATCACCCAGGCTGGAGTGCAGTGGCTCTATCCTCAATTATGGCTCACTGCAGCCTTGACCAGACTGCTCACTGCAGTCTCCTCCATTGATCCTCCCACCTCAGCCTCCTGAGTAGCTGGGACTATAGGCACATACCACCACACATGTCTAATTTTTTAAATTCATTGTAGAGATGAGGTCTCACTGTGTTATCCAGGCTGGTCTCCAACTCAGCCTCAAGCGATCCTCCTGCCTCTGCCTCCCAAAGTGCTGGGATTACAGGCATGAGCCACCTTGCCCAGTTATTTTGAGAATAATACTTCCTTATATTTTCATTTTCATTGCTTATTTATTTATTTGTTTGTTGTTTATTTACTTGAGACAGGGTTGCTCTGTTGCCTAGGCTAGAATGCTGTGGCATGATCACAGCTCACTGCGGCCTCAAACTCCCAGTATCAACCCATCCTCCCACCTCAGCCTCCTGAGTAGCTGGGACTACAGAAATGTACCACCATGCCCAGCTAATTTTAATAAATATTTTGTAGAGATAGAGTCTTGCTATGTTGCCCAGGCTGGTCTCCAACTCAGCCTCCCAAAGTGCCGGGATTACAGGCATGAGCCACCTTGTCTAGCTACTTTTTATTTTTACAGCATGTAAAAATAGTTTATTTTTTATTAAAAAATTTTTTTGTTGTTGTTTATAGAAACAGGGACTCACTTTGTTACCCAGGCTGGTCTCAAACTCCTGAGTTCAAGCAGTCCTCCTGTCTTGGCCTCCCAACGTGTTGGGATTACAGTGTGAGCCACTGTGCCCATCCCCAAAATAGATTTTTTTTTTAATTTTTGAGACAAAGTCTCACTCTGTTGCCCAGGCTGGAGTGCAGTGGCATGATTTCAGCTCACTGCAACCTCCACCTCCTGGGTTCAAGTGATTCTTGTGCCTCAGTCCCCACCAAGTAGCTGGGATTACAGGTGTGCACAACTATTCCTGGCTAATTTTTGTATTTTTAGTAGAGAGGGGGTTTCTCCATGTTGCCCAGGCTAGTCTTGAACTCCTGAGCTCAAACAATCTGCCTGCCTCGGCCTCCCAAAGTGCTGGGATTACACGCATGAGCCACTGCGTCCAGCTATATTTTTTAATTTTTTGAGACAGAGTCTCACCCTGTTCCCCAGGCTGGAGTGCAGTGGTATAGTCTTACCTCACTGCAACCCTCACCTCCCAGGCTCAAGCGATCCCCCCACTTCAGCCTCCTGAGTCGCTGGACCACAGGCTTGTACCACCACACCTGGCTAATTTTTTCAAAAGTAATTTTATAAAGGGTCTTATTCTGTGCCGGTGGAGCCCCCTCACCAACAGTCCAAGAATGGACTTGGTCTTTGAACCTCTGAAATTGCAGGCAAGATTTTGAGGTACCGGCATCTCCCCAGGAAGAGTGCATACAGCATTCACAGCTGATCCCCAAATGGCTAAGAACCTCTGTGAGAAAGCCATATCTATTTTAGGGACAGTGTCTCAAGACTATCAGATGTCTTCCATGGCAAGGATGCCACCCCACAGGGAAGGGAATTTCATGTGTTAGATGTGTTCTTACGAGTTTTATCTGCCACCTGTATTATATTAACTTTTTTTTTTTTTTTTTTTTTTTTTGAGACAGTCTCACTCTGTTGCCTAGGCTGGAGTGCAGTGGTATGAACTCGGCTCAGTGCAACCTCCACCTCCTGGGTTCCAGCGATTCCCCTGCCTCAGCCTCCTGAGTAGCTGGGACTATAGGTGTGTGCCATCATGCCTGGCTACTTTATGTAATTTTAGTAGAGATAGAGTTTCCCCATGTTGCCCAGGCTGGTCTCGAACTCCTGGCCTCAAGCAATCGGCCTCCCAAAATGCTGGGATTATAGGTGTGAGCCACTGCACCTGGCCTATTATAATAATTTTGATGATGGTATCAGATTAAAGGCTCAGAGCATCTGCAGTTTCAGTCATGTCTCAGCTTCAGCCCTTAGGAGCTCGGAGTAGAGGACTCTCCCTGCTTCCTGGTGTTTAACCTTGGTTATTCCAGAAACGTTGGAGTACTGGCATCCTGGTTTTTTCACAGCTCACTGCAGCCTCTCACTTCTGGACTCAAACAGTCCTCCCACATCAGCCTCCCAAAGTGTTGGGATTACAGACGTGAGCCCCCACACCCAGCTAGCGCCCTGGTTTCTAATGTGAGACTTTAGGTCAAGCATTGGTCTCTCTAGGCTAGAAGTTCTTCCTGGAGCAGAACTGGCAGCCACAAGCCCCTCCCCCAGACGTGGTGAACTGGGCTTGTCCCTTCTACAAATCGGCTCCAAAATCTTCCACCTTTACTGAAGCTGAGATGGGATTCACAGGGCTGGGCATGACCCTCTGGATGATCTCATCCAGCTTTGCATGCCAGAGCCAAGGAGCTGAAGGGCCACAGAGATCTGGGTTTGCTGGGTGTGGGCTGTGGCCTCCGTGCCACTCGACCTGTCCTGTCACCACCACACTTGTCTTCACAGCTGCCCCATTTGGCTCCTGCTGGGGCACTGGCTCTTTCCAACTCCAATACCCCTAGAGTATAGAAGGCAGATACTTTTGCCTTGGTGAAGCTTTGGAGTAGGTTCTGGGAAGAGAGCTGTGGTGAGGCTGTGACCTCTGGGAACAGGAGCTGAGAGGGTGTTTCGTGGCTTGCAATTGCCAGATGAACTAAGACGCATTCTCCCATCTGCTCTGTTGTACTCAGGGGCCAACCGCAGGTGCTCTTCCCTGAATCCATGATGCTTGGTTAGCTTTTGTCTAGCTGCTGGTTTGGCCAGCAGATGGTAGACATCAGAGGCTTGGAAATCTCCAAAGGGTTCCTGTGATTTGTTTGCACCCCCATTCCAGAGCTTCAGGGACATTCACAGTCTACCCTTTGTCAGTTCCAAGCCCAGTCCCATCTCTAGTAGCCGCCCCAGGCATGCAGGCCCTGGGAGTGTAAGGACATGCTGCCACTCACACTTTCCCGTTCCATTATCTCACTGTGCTGGTTTCCACCTCTGCTTAAGGCCCTAGTGGACCAGGGCTGTGTTCACAGGCTGAAAAGAGCATGCGCTCCGTCTGCCATGCAAAGCTAGGTCCCCAGAGTGAGATCTTTTACTTCTGAGCCTCAGTTTTTGTGTCTTTAAAATAGCGGTGTGAATAACTCTCCCCGCTGTTGTGACCATTGTGAAAACTAAGTTCTCTTTCTGTGCCCTTTACAAGCTAGGAAGACATTCCTTACTGGAAACCGTATTTGCTGCCACCTTGGTCTTGCACTTCCAGCTTCTGAAACGGTGAGAAAATACATTTCTGTTGTGTGAGCCACCCAGTCTGCACAGTTTTGTTAGGGCAGCCCAAGCAGACGAATCCAGTGGCCCCTGGAGCCTGGGCGTGCTGGGCTGCCCGCCCGCCTGACCGTGGCTGACCAGACCATGGATGAACCCCTGGTCTCACCAGGCCAATTGAATTCTCTCTCTTGGGATTTTGAAATTGGGGCTGAAGTGCTCTGAGTTGGCTCTGCAGATGGCTGTTCTTGGAAGGGTAATGCAATGTGGGGTGCCCACTTTCTACCATGTGGACCAGCATGAGAGATGGAGGGGGAATCTTGCCTCCAGTCCGAAGGGCTTTGCCTCTCCCAGTTCCAGTCCTCCTCCAGGCCACTGCATCTCGTCCTTCGGTTTTTGAGACATCTATTTTATTTATTTATTTATTTATTTATTCATTCATTCATTCATTCATTCATTCATTCATTCATTCATTTATTTACTTTGAGACAGAGTTTTGCTCTTGTTGCCCAGGCTGGAGTGCAATGGTGCAATCTCAGCTCACTGCAACCTCCGCCTCCCAGGTTCGAGCAATTCTCCTGCCTCAGCCTCCCAAATAGCTGGAATTACAGGCATGCAGCACCACACCCAGCTAATTTTGTATTTTTCTTTTTAGTAGAGACAGGGTTTCACCATGTTGGCCAGGCTGGTCTCGAACTCCTGACCTCAGGCGATCCACCTGCCTTGGCCTCCCAAAGTGCTGGGATTACAGGCGTGAGCCACTGTGTCTACTCGAGACATCTGTTTTAAATAATGAATACCTCCTTTTTGCTTAAGTGAACAAGTTTATTTCTGTCACTTGCAACCTAAGAGTTCTAACTAATACCGAGGGAGTGTTTGCATCACCAGCCGCAGCCATGAAGTTAAAAATTCCCTGCGTGTATCAGAAGCATCCATAGCTTGCGTGTGAAAGGGCTTTTTAGCTTTGTTAGTTCTCTTGCTGTCTCTTTGTTTTCTGCCTCTCCTTCCCTCCCCCTCTTTCTTCACAGTCACAGCTAGGACAGTTTCCAATTCTTCTACCACATGCCCGGCTTTGTGGACTATAAATAGGAAGACAAACAAGGCTGGGCAGTTGGATAAATTGTCGTTTAGGGTGGTTGGTGATTGTAACAAAATAAATGGAAATGTCTGGCATGCTTCATGGAAGGCTGGGCGCTTTCAGCTTGAGCTGAGTTTTTTTTTCCTTCTTTAACTGGCTGGGATAGGGGGGACCCCTGAGGTGTGATGGGGATGCTGCTGGTCACCTGCTGACCTGGCACAGTGAGTCGATGTGGTCTGGATCTGCCCCAGACCTGAGGGTTCAGAGGAAACAGCTCTGGGAAGGGACCCGTGAGGAGAGCTTTCCCTCATGTTTCCAGTTCGTGGAACCCGTCCGTAAACTGTCATCTCCACTCTGGATGTGAGAAGGCCAAGCCTCCGGGATGGCGAAAGTCCCTGAGGTCACCTGGGTGGGCGCTGGCTGGGAGTGGTGCTCCGTCTTTTCTTTTTTTAGAAAATATTTTATTATTTTATTTATTTATTTATTTGACACACGGTTTCACTCTGTCACCCAGGCTGGAGTGCAGTGGCACGATCTCAGCTCACTGCAACCTCCACCTCTCAGATTGAAGCAATTCTTGTGCCTCAGCTTCCCGAGTAGCTGGGATTACAGTTGTGTACCACCACACCTGGCTAATTTTGGTATTTTTAGTAGAGATGGAGTTTCACCATGTTGGTCATGCTGGTCTCGAACTCTGGACCTCAAGTGATCCACCCGCCTCAGCCTCCCAAAGTGCCGAGATTACCGGTGTGAGCCACCACACCCAGTCAGTGCTCCGTCTTTTCACAGCTGCCTGTCTGGGCCCCACAGAGCACTAGCCTGGTGGGGCTGCTTGTTCTGTTTGCCTCGTGCAGCAATGTGGTGGGGCCTTCTGTGAAGGAAATGCTTTAAGGATAGCAGGGCACGGAGCAACTGGTATGTCATTCCCTCTCTCCACATGCCTCTCATCCACAGCCCTGAAGTCTGCTGGTTCGATCTTTCCCACCCCTGTGTCCCCATCCCCTTGACCTCCAACCTATTCTTGGGGGGCCTGGCCTCCTTCAAGAGGCCTGTCTTCTTTCAAATCAGTGTTCAGGCTCTGATAATCCGCCGCAAACTGAGTCTCTGCCGGCCTCTAGTGAGAGAGTTTGAAGCTGCAGGTGGATGAACGGGGCTGACCGTCGGCCTCTCCGTGGGCATCTTGCTGTGTCCCTTGCTTTGTATTTGACAATATTCACGGTGGCGTTAGGACCCTGAAGGGAGCAAAAGGAAGAGGGTGTCTTACAAGGCGTGTCAGGGTTGCGGCGGTTGAGACTCTCACCCGCATGAAACACGCTTGCCTCTGGGGATTGAGAACCTTGGCAGTAACGATGCTAAAGTGAGGGTTTGGAAGGCCTGTAGAAGTTGCTTAACATATCACTCTACTTTAAGTAGTGTTCTTTGCCCTTTTGAGAAGGCTTTTTTTTTTTTTTTTTTTTTTTTTTTTGGAGACAGAGTCTCGCCCTGTAGCCCAGGCTGGAGTTCAATGGTACGACCTTGGCTCACTGCAACCTCCACCTCCTGGGTTCAAGCAATTCTCCTGCTTCACGCTCCTGAACGGATTACAGGTGCACGCCACCATGCCTGGCTAATTTTCGTATTTTTAGTAGAGACGGGGTTTCACCATGTTGGTCAGGCTGGTCTCGAACTCCTGACCTCGTGATCCGCCCGCCTTGGCCTCCTAAAGTGCTGGGATTACAGGCGTAAGCCACTGTGCCTGCCTAAAAGAAGGCATTCTTTTAGGAAGAGGGTTATGAAAAAAGACCTGGAAACCTGAAATTTTCCTGTGGGTACACACATTCTAGGTAGCACCTGAAAACCTGGAGAGACCCTCTTTTGATGATGGCTTAGAACATATCAGTTTATATTCTTTCCATATGGAAAAATAAATCATGAAACTTAGATAGCAGTTGTTTGATGCGTAAATCACTTAAAATTATTTAAAGAAGAGAACTTAAAAAGCCACAAAATTGCCTTGGGAGAGTACAGGAAGATGGGGGACCTGCCATTTAAGTTTGGCCAATCTATAGCTGGGCATGGTGGCTCATGCCTGTAATCCCAGCACTTTGAGAGACCTGAGGCTAGGAGTTCAAGACCAGTTTGGTCAACATGGCGAAACCCCATCTCTACTAAAAAAAACAAAAATTAGCCAGGCATGGTCACGCTCCTGTAATCCCAGCTACTTGGGAGGCTAAGGCGGGAGGATCACTTGAACCTGGGAGGCAGAGGTAGCAGTGAGCTGAGATCGAGCCATTTTACTCCAGCCTGAGCAACAGAGTGAGACTCCATCTCAAAAAAAAACAGTTTGGCCAATTTATTTATTTAAAAGTTTGTTCTTTAGAGGCCTGAAGATTAATTCATTCAGGTCACATTTTGAATCTGGAGGAGAAGGGTGGATACAAGGATTACTAACAAATGATACAAGGATTACTAACCAACCATTTGGAAGAAAATAAGGTTAATGATTAACCTCACATGATAAATAAAAATAAATTTCAGAGATTAAATATTTACATGGTTAAAAAAAAAAAGCCATAAAAGTTGTAGAAAAAACGTAGGTGATTGTTTATATAACCTTGCTGCTGAGGAAGGTTTTTCTAAGCATAACACCATATGTAAAATTTTTGAAAGTTGAAAATTAGCATAAACATACTTAAAAGGCAAGTGACAGAGCTGAAGTATTTGAAACATACCAGGTTCTGTGAAGATCTTTAGCAAATGATAAGAAAGGTAAACCATTTAATGCAAAAATGAGACACACTAGAAAAATACAAGTTGTTAAAAAACCATTGGAAATATTAAGTTATTTAGTTTTTAAAAAAATAGTTTATACAGGTTTATTTGATTTTTCTTTTGTCACTGTAAACTAGGATGCTGCTAATTTTTTACTTTCATAGATAATGTTTAAACCATTGTAGGAATGTTTCTGAAGGATAAATTCCCACCAGTGGAATTAATGGTTGGAAGGCAAAAAGCATCTTATTTTCAGTAAACATTTCCAGGAGTTTGAGACCAGCCTGGGCAACGTAGAAGACCCTGTCTCTACAAATTAAAAAAAAAAAAAAAAAAAAAAGCCAGGTCTGGTGGCACATAGCTGTGGTTCCAGCTACTCAGGAACTGGAGGCCACAGGACTACCTGAGCCCAGGAGGTCAAGGGTGAGCTGTGATCACACCACAGCACTCCAGAGTGAGACCCTGTCTCAAGAAAATAAATAATTATCGGCCGGGCGCGGTGGCTCACGCTTGTAATCCCAGCACTTTGGGAGGCCGAGACGGGCGGATCACGAGGTCAGGAGATCGAGACAATCCTGGCTAACACAGTGAAACCCCGTCTCTAGTAAAAATACAAAAAATTAGCCGGGCGTGGTGGTGGGCGCCTATAGTCCCAGCTACTGGGGAGGCTGGAGCAGGAGAATGGTGTGAACCCAGAAGGCGGAGCTTATAGTGAGCCCAGATCGCGCCACTGCACTCCAGCCTGGGCAACAGAGCAAGACTCTGTCTTAAAAAAAAAAAAAAAAGAAAAGAAAAGAAATAAATAGGCCGGGTGCGGTGGCTCACACCTGTAATCCCAGCACTTTGGGAGGCCGAGGTGGGCATATCACCTGAGGTCAGAAGTTTGAGACCAGCCTGACCAACATGGAGAAACCACGTCTCTACTAAAATACAAAAAAAATCAGCCAGGCATGGTGGTGCATCCCTGTAATCCCAGCTACTTGGGAGGCTGAGGTAGGAGAATTGCTGGAACCTGGGAGGCAGAGGTTGCAGTGAGCCGAGATCACGCCATTGCACTCCAGCCTGGGCAACAAGAGTGAAACTCCATCTCAAAAAAATGAATAAATAAAAAAGAAAATAAATAAATAAAAGTTTGAGGGCGGGGGGCAGTGGCTCATGCCTGTAATCCTAGCACTTTGGGAGGCCAAGGCGGCCAGGTCACTTGAGGTCAGGAGTTTGAGACCAGCCTGGCCAACATGGCGAAACCCCGTCCCTACTAAAAATATAAAAATTAGCTGTGCGTGGTGGCACGTGCCTGTAATCCCAGCTACTCAGGAGACTGAGGCATGAGAATCACTTGAGTCCAGAGGCAGAGGTTGCAGTGAGCCGAGATCACGCCATTGCACTCCAGCCTGGGTGACAGAGCTAGACTCTGCCTCAAAAAAAAAAAAGTTTGAATTGGTTTACACTCTCAAATAAATATGAGGGTGCCCATTTCCCTATATCCTTGGGGAAAATGCACATGTTTTCATTTCTGACAATCTGATAAGGGAAAAAAATAATTTGCCACAGGCACACATAAACATCTTTCTTAAGTGATTAGCAGAGTGACTTCGGCTTGGGCCAGAGGCTGGTTGTGAATCTCTCAGTGACAGCGACTCTGATTCCCTGCTTTCTTTCCCCTGTAGTTCCTGCTCATTTTCCACAAGGCCGCGGCGGGGGAGCTGCAGGAGGACAGTGGGCTCATGGCGCTGGCAAAGCTCTCCGAGATCAATGTGGCCCTGGAAGGCGTCAAAGGTGCCAAGAACTTCTTTGAAGCCAAGGTAGGTGCTTCGTTCCTTCTGTGAGGAGCAACTACTCCCAGCCTCCACCCTGTCCACCAGACGGCAGCTGTCGTTTTCATCTCAGCAGAGCAAACCTGCAGAAACAGACCAGGAGGGTCCTCCAAGTCCCCTGCCAATCAGCACAGTGGGTGCCAGTCCACATGAGCTCAGAGTCGGCCTCCTCCATCTCCCTACCCTGTCCACTCGGAGCCTCAGTGTCTTCATCTGTATGATGGAGAGGTGACAACAGGATTGCCTGAATGATGAAACGAGTTCATGTACATGAAAGCGTTTAGCAAGTGCCTGGCTCACTGTGAGCCCTTCGTAGGTGGTATGGGCTGTTGGGACTCTTGTGGAGTTTCGTTTTAGTTTATTCTGGGAGCTTGCCCAGAGACAGAGTGCCTTGGTGACACATCCTGGCCTGCCCAGTCCCCTAAGCAGGACTGTAAATTCTCACTTCTCTTTGAGGCTGCTTGGAGACAGATTTCATCATCTTTCTGCCACGCTGAAAGCCCAGTGCTCTCATCTGACAGTGTCAAGGACAAGCCAACCACTCATTGTGCCTTAAACACTGGCACCATGTGTCCAATTCTGAAAGTGGTTTGGCCCTTCCTTCCTGACTTAGCATTGATTCAGCCCATCTCCAGCAAAGCTGGGCACCGCACTGAGCTCTAAGATACAACTTCTGTCTAAGGATGAAGTGGACATAACTGTTGCCCTTCCCAGGGCACACACATAGTCCAGTGAAGAAAGCAAGCTCCACAATGATACAGAGAGGGTAGAGAGGAGGGAAGGGCTATTTTGCAGGGATGGGTCTTCTCCATCCATTGAGTATATAACATGCAGATGTCTTATGATGCCTTGGCAGAGGTGCTAGGTTGACAGCCCGAGCTTAGCAGGACAGTTTTCAGTCCACTGCTCCAGTGCAAGGTGATACGTGCTCTAGTTGAAGTAGGTTTGAGTGTCTGGGAATGTCTTATCTGGGCATTCAAGACCTGTTATAATCTGGCTCTGATCCCTGCTTCAGCCTCATCCATCCCCTTCAAATGCTGCCACGCCTTTCCCAACTGGATCTGCTGTTCCCTCTGCCTGAACGCCCTACCCAAATGCCTCTGCCTAGAAAACTGCTTCTTCATCCAGACCCATGTTGAAGAGTTCCGTCCCCTGGGCTGCTTTCCCTGACTGTCCATCCTCTTCTGTGTGCCTCTAGTACATGTGGAAGTGGGTTATAATTTATCTTTTTGAGGCACCCTTAGATGCTTTTGGTGAAAGTATGAATTAACCCAACTTTTTATTTTATGTTTTGAGATGGAGTCTCACTCTGCTGCCCAGGCTGGAGTGTAGTGGTAGGATCTTGGCTCACTGCAACTTTGACCCAACTTTTTGTAAAGCAGTTTGAAACTAACTATTCACATTTTATATTTTTCCCTTCCAGAATTCTATCTCTTAAGACTTCTTCTTCTTTTTTTTTTTTTTTTTTTTTTTTTTTTTTGAGACTGAGTCTCACTCTGTCGCCCAGGCTGGAGTACAGTGGCGCAGTCTTGGCTCACTGCAACCTCCGCCTCCCAGGTTCAAGTGATTCTCCTGCCTCAGCCTCCTGAGTAGCTAGGACTATAGGCACGCACCACCACGCCCAGCTAATTTTTGTATTTTTAGTAGAGATGGGATTTCATCATATTGGCCAGGCTAGTCTCAAACTCCTGACCTCGTGATCTGCCTGCCTCCACCTCCCAAAGTGCTGGGATAACAGGCGTGAGCCACCACACCCATGCAAATGCACATACATGTATGGACAAGGATTTTCATACAATATTGTTAGTAGTGGCCGGGCACGGTGGCTCAAGCCTGTAATCCCAGCACTTTGGGAGGCCGAGATGGGCGGATCACAAGGTCAGGAGATCGAGACCATGCTGGCTAACACGGTGAAACCCCGTCTCTACTAAAAAATACAAAATGTTAGCCAGGCGAGGTGGCGGGCGCCTGTAGTCCCAGCTACTCGGGAGGCTGAGGCAGGAGAATGGCGTGAACCCAGGAGGCGGAGCTTGCAGTGAGCTGAGATCCGGCCACTGCACTCCAGCCTGGGCGACAGAGCGAAACTCCATCTCAAAAAAAAAAAAAAAAACAATATTGTTAGTAGTATAGAAAAATTAGAAATAACCAAAACTTCCATTATCAGGGAAGTGAGTTCATTATGATATATCCACACATTTGCACACTCTGCAGCTGTCAAAAAATGAGATGCAGCTGCGTGTCCATGTGGACAGATGTCCAGAATAAATGAAGCAAGACAATATGCTGGAAACCTAATTTTGTAAACATGAAATCCAACCTGGATCATTACATGCCAAAGTGTTAGTAATAGTTGTGTCTGAGGGACTTATTTTATATTTTTGTGATGTTTTACAATGAGTGTGTACTCTTTTTATAACTGGAGAAAAGATGAAAAGAATGACAGTAAAAATTCTTGCAGCTCGTTACGTTCATAGGTCTGCCTCCTCACCCAAACTCAAAGGCAGAGTAGCTATGATAGCTTTGTAATTACAGTGCTTGGTATATAATGGCCCTCAATTAACATCTGCCTAGATGACAAATGGAGGGCGTCACCGCTGGATTTGGGAGAGGGCCATAAAGGAGCTGCCATTTGTGACAGATGTTCTGAGATGAATGGGGATTCACCTTGTAATCAAGGAAGGGAGGGCGTTGTGATCGTGGGAACAGCAGGTGGAAGGCTCCAAGGTGTAGAGGGTGAGGCTTGTTTGGAGGCTGCAGAGGTGTCGCAATGTGAGGATACAGGATGTGTGAGAGAGCAGGGCTGGTGACGTGTCTGGAGGTGAAAACCAAGATGCAAATATGGTGACCCCAGCCTGGCCATCATGGTGAA
Source organism: Macaca mulatta (assembly GCF_049350105.2). Lineage (NCBI taxonomy): Eukaryota > Metazoa > Chordata > Mammalia > Primates > Cercopithecidae > Macaca > Macaca mulatta. The sequence continues at coordinate 137,934,631 of NC_133417.1, forward strand.
ACCCGTCTCCACTAAAAATACAAAAATTAGTTGGGCATGGTGGTACACACCTATAATCTCAGCTACTTGGAAAGCTGAGGCAGGAGAATTGCTTGAACCCAGGAGGCGGAGGCTGCAGTGAGCCGAGACGTGCTACTGCACCTCCAGCCTGGGTGACAGAGCATGACTCCACCAAAAAAAGAGAGAGAGAGACGAAAGAAAGAAAGAAAGAGGAAGGAAGGAGGGAGGGAGGGAGGGAGGGAAGGAAAGGAAGGAAAGGAAGGAAAGGAAGGAAGGAAGGAAGGAAGGAAGGAAGGAAGGAAGGAAGGAAGGAAGGAAGGAAGGAAGGAAGGAAGGAAGGAAGGAAGGGGAGAAAGAGAGAAAGAAGGAAAATATGGTGATCAGGAAACTGGGCCAGCACTTGCCACCCTCTGGCCCACCATGGCACGTATGGTCTATGACTCTCAGACTGGATGGCTCCCGGCTGCACTAGACAGTATTGGACAGAGAGCTCCAGCCTCCCCAAGGCTGAGAGGAGCTCCTCTCTGGGCACCTGGTTGGGAAGGTCAGGCCTTCCCTAGACTGCTGAGTGTCAGAACCACCCGCACACCAGCTTCTCAGGCCCACCCACATCTACCTGGGATTTCTCCAAGGTGGGTTTCAGGAAACATGGAGGTGATGGAGCTGTGATGTGATTCCAACGCACAGCCACAGGTGCAGGGGAGCCCTCGAGTGTTTGGGCTGGGCACTACGAGTACACACTTGCCTGGCGACAGTTTAGACTCAGGGAAGTTTTCACAGAGGTCCCGAGAAGAATTGTGGGTCCAATAAGTGTAGTGACAACCAGACTAGGGAGAAGGAGGGGACAAATTGAGAATTCTCTAGAAGTCTCAGTGTTCATGACCACTCCATTGGAGGTGGGAGGTAAGTGCCATGAGGTTTGTCAAGGAGGGAAGTTGATGATATTTTTCATCAAGACCAGCCTCACAGGCGGAGTGTGGTGGCTCACGTCTGTAATCCCAGCACTTTGGGAGGGCGAGGGGGGAGGATTACTTGAGGTCAGGAGTTTGAGACCAGCCTGGCCAACATGGTGAAACCCCGTCTCTACTAAAAATATAAAAATTAGCCAGGCGTGGTGGCAGACACCTGTAGTCCCAGCTACTTGGGAGGCTGAGGCATGAGAATCGCTTGAGCCCAGAGGCAGAGGTTGCAATGAGCCGAGATCACACCATTGCACTCCAGCCTAGGTAACAGAGCAAGACTGTGTCTCAAAAATAAATAAATAAATAAATAAAGCAAAAATAAATAAAGCCCGGCCTCCCCCTATTCCCAGAATGGCTGTGGTTTGAAGAGGAGAAGTTATGAACTGGGTTTGGTGTCAAGTGTGAGGGGACTTCAGGCACAGGAAAGGTGTGCCCCTTCATTTGAAGGCCATCGTGTTGGTTACAAATAATTTCTCATCACATCCTGTTTGACCGAACCTGGTGACTCCTGGCTGCATGGGAGGTTAGGGAGCGTCTTTTTTTCTGGGATCTGCCTGCCTGGCTGTCATTATGCCACTGGGGAAGGTGAAGATCCTACATGTTGAGGGTCATGGAGTAATTTCTTCCACACATGCCCAATTCTGAACCTGCCATTGGAAAACACTGGAATATCATTATCTCAACTGGGCTTTCTGGAGCCAGGGGTGGCGTCAGTCTCCCTTAGGCCTCTGGGCCATGTGCTAGGCCTCATAGCAAGAAATAAGGCAGGAAATGGGTGCTTCTGGGCACCTCACAACATAGACCACAGGAGCTAACTTCACAAGATATACGTTGAAACCAAGGATTAGAGATTGACCTATGATAGAACAGAATGGTGCCAGGACTGTGGGAAAGGCTGGCATTTAGGCCTTTGGAGAAGAAGAAGGTGTAATCAGAGGTACAAGGAAACCCTGGGGAAATGCTATTTTGGAGGACTGGAGCAGTTTTTAGAAGAGATTAGGCTGGGTGCAGTGGCTCATACCTGGACACTTTGGGAAGCTGAGGCAGGAGAACTGTTCAAGCCCAGGAGTTCAAGGTTGCAGTGAGCTGTGATCATTCCACTGCACCACAGCCCGCACAACAGAGCAAGACCCTGTCTCTAAAACAAAACAAAACAAAATAAAACAAAACAAAACAAAACAAAAAGCAAACATAACAAAATGGAGTTTTTAGTCCCTGCCTCTAGGGATTATAATTCCGTAAGAGTAAAAGTGACCTGGTGCAGTGGCTCACACCTGCAATCCCAGCACACTTGGGAGGCCAAGGTGAGAGGATTGCTTAAGCCCAGGAGTTTGAGACCAGCCTGAGCAACATGGCAAGACCCCATCTCTACACACACACACACACACACACACACACACACACACACCTTTCTGTATAAGCATAACTCTTGCTGTTAATATTCTCAGAGTTACCTGTCTTCCGAAATGGACCCCTGTCAAACGCAGGGGAATTTAGAAAGTGGACACTGCGATTTTTCATTGAAATGGGAGCATCCAGGCCTGGCGCAGTGGCTCATGCCTATAGTCCCAGCACTTTGGGAGGCTGAGGTGGGAGGATTGCTTAAGCCCAGAAGTTTGAGACCAGCCTGGGCAACATAGTGAGATCTTGTCATTACAAAAACAAAAATAGTAGCTGGGTGTGGCGGTGCACGCCTGTAGTCCCAGCTACTCAGGAGGCTGAATTGGGAGGAACACTTGAGCCTGGGAGATTGAGGCTGCAGTAAGCCATGACTGCACCACTGCACTCCAATCTGGGTGACGGATTAAGACCGTGTCTCAAAATAAAAAAGACATTTAGAAAGTTGAGAACTCTGCTCCAACTCCCCTAAAAGACAGTTAAATGTTGGGAAATATAAGGATTACTTCTTCCTTTGTCCTCCAATGTTATAAAAAGAATGTAAACATTGAAAAAGATCATATCATATTCATTCTCTGAAGCCATTGATTCTGATAAAGTCACATAAAAATGACACATTAGAAAAAAAAATTATATCAATGAATGTAGCTCTAAGAATCTTAAAACTTCAGGGGCCAGGAGCAGTGGCTCATGCTTGTAATCCCAGAACTTTGGGAGGCCAAGGTGGGCACCTCACTTGAGTTTAGGAGTTCGAGACCAGCTGGCCAACATGGTGAAACCCTGTCTCTACTGGAAAAAAAAAATTAGCTGGGCATGGTGGCGTGTGCCTATAATCCCAGCTACTCGGGAGGCTGAAGCTGGAGAATCACTTGAACCCGGGAAGTGGAGGTTGCAGTGAGCTGAGATCACACCATTGAACTCCAGCCTGGGTGACAGAGTGAAACTCCATCTCAAAAAAAAAAAAAAAAAAGAATCTTAACAACTTCAAAAAACGGAATGCAGTGATTACATTTAAGGATGTATATGTTAAAACTCCAAGAATGATTTGAAAATGTTGCTATCATAGGTATATCAAGAAAAAAGTCATTTAAATTAAATATCTCAAAGGTATTTGGTAAAGTTTAATACGCATTCATAATAAAACATTTTAAAATAAGAAAACAATGCTTCTTTAGCACGGTAAAAGAATATTGGCCAAGCGCAATGGCTCACACCTGTAATCCTAGCACTTTGGAAGGCTGAGGCGGGCGGATCACCTGAGGTGGAGAGTTCGAGACCAACCTGACCAACATGGACAAACCTCATCTCTACTAAAAAACAAAATTAGCTGGGCGTGGTGGCGCCTGCCTGTAATCCCAGCTACTCAGGAGACTGAGGCAGGAGAATCGCTTGAACCTGGGAGGCAGAGATTGCAGTGAGCCGAGATCGTACCATTGCACTCCAGCCTGGGCAATGAGAGTGAAACTCCGCCTCAAAAAAAAAAAAAAGGAAAAGAAAAGAAAAAAAAGAATATTTATTTTCCTCATAAATATCAAGGCATTCTATAAAGCAGTAATATTAAATCACACAGTATGGGTGCAGGAATAAACAAATCAGTCAGTGGCACAGGATAGAGAATGGAAACATCTCTTTCATGTGGGAACTTAGAATATGAAGAAAATTGGGAGAATAATGGGCTAGCAATAAAAGGTGCTGAGACAATTAGCTATGCACTTAGGAAGATAAAGTCAAGTCCCTACTTTATACTCTTCACTAAAATAAGTGCACTTAGATCCTTTTGTGGTTCATAATGTGATGACTGGGTTTTCATGCCCATGTGTGAAGTGTGCCTCCCTACAATCTTGTTAAGATGACAGCACATTGCCTTCTGACGGGAAAGAAAAGTGAAATAAGTGAGCTTATTTTTGTGGCTTAAGGGGCCAAATGAGAACACAAAACCACAAAGGTATTAAAAGGAAATTCAGGAAAATGGGTTTAGAACCTCGGGGGTTTAGAAGACCTTCTTAAACATGCCATAAAATGCAAATGGCAGAACGGAAATGCTTGATCAATTTGATTACATCAAAATGTTAAATATGTGTGTCATCCCAAATGCCTTAGAGCTAAAAGATGAGCAAAAAACTGGGAGAAAGTAACTAAAATATGTATAACCAGAGACTAATACCTAGAATTTATAAGGAAAGTAAATATTCTTTTATTTATTTATTTATTTATTTATTTGCCTTATGTAAGTCAAATTGGGGCTGAGCTCAGTGGTACATGCCTATAATCCCAATGCTTTAAGAGGCTGAGGTGGGAGAATTGCTTGAGCCCAGGAGTTTGAGACCAGCCCAGGCAACATAGTGCAACCCCATCTCTACAAAAAATTTTAAAAACTAACCTACAGGTGGCATGCACCTATAGGCCTAGCTGCTCAGGATGCTGAGGTAGGAGGATTGCTTGAGCTCGGGAGTTCGAGGCTGTAGGGGACTGATTGTGCCACTGTACTTCAGCCTCAACCTGGGCGATGGAGCAAGACTGTTTCTTAAAAAAAAAAAAAAGGAACTGCAAATTTTAAAATAATAATATAATAACTGAATAGAAATGTGGGCAAAGGATATAAACGGGCAATTTACAAAAGAGGAAATAAAACAAGGTTGTTGGCTATCTGATTGGCAAAAAGTAAAAACATTAATGATAACCTTGGCAATGTTGTGGGGAAATGAGAGCTTCCAGTTCGTGATTGTGGGGGTGTAAATCAGAACAGCAGCTTTGGAGAACAATGTAATAGTCTATTAAAATAACATACATAAGGCTGGGTGTGGTGGCTCATGCCTGTAATTCTAGCACTTTGAGAGGCTGAGGCGGGTGAATTGCTTGAGCTCAAGAGTTCAAGACCAGCCTGGGTGACATGGTAAAACCCTGCCTCTACTAAAAATACAGAAATTAGCCAGGCATGTGATGACGTGTTCCTGTAATCCCAGCTGCTAGAGTGGCTGAGGCAGAAGGATCAGTTGAGCCCCGGAGGCACAGGTTGCAGTGAGCTAAGATTGCGGCATTACACTCCAGCCTGGGCAAGAGTGAGACTGTCTTAAAAAAAAAAAAAAAAAAAAAGTACATACTCAACGAGTTTGGAAATTTTACAAATTGAGACACACTCACAGAATCAGTTCTAGAACAGATGATTTTTAGATGGTGTTATCCGATATGATATTATTGAAGACAAATTGTTGATTTAAAATACTCAAATGGCACCAAATTCCATTCACAATACCAGCAAAACCATGTAATATCCAGAAGCAAATATAGGACGACTGATTTAGTGAGCAACATAAAGGCATAAGTGAATGAAAACTAGGCATTCAGCGAAAACTGTATTTTTAAAAATTATTATTGTTATTTTGAGATGGAGTCTCACTGCAGCCTCGACCACCAAGGCTCAAGTGATTCCCCTGCCTCAGCCCCTGAGTAGCTGGGATTACAGGCACATGTCACCACGCCTGGCTATTTTTTGTATTTTTAGTAGGGACAGGGTTTCACCATATTGGCCAGGCTGGTCTCAAACTCCTGGCCTCAGGTGATCCGCCCGCTTCAGCCTCCCAAAGTGCTGGGATTACAGGCTTGAGTCACCACCACACCCAGCCCACGGAGAAATGTATTTTAAAGGTATCCCTTTGCCATAGGCAGATGGATGCAATTCCAGTCAAAATCCCATGAGGGGACTGGGTGCAGTGGCTCATGCCTGTAATCCTAGCACTTTGGGAGGTCAGGGCCGGTGAATCACCTGAGGTCAGGAGTTCGAGACCAGCCTGACCAATATGGTGAAACCCCTTCTCTACTAAAAATATAAAAATTAGCCAGGCATGGTGATGTGCGCCTGTAGTCCTAGCTACTCGGGAGGCTGAGACAGAAGAATTGCTTGAACCTGGGAGGCGGAGATTGCAGTGAACCAAGATCATGCCACTGCACTCCAGCCTGAGCGACAGAGTGAGACTCCGTCTCAAAAAAAAAAAAAAAAAAAAAATCCCCTCAGGGGATTCATTTTAGTTTGCCTTTTTCCCTACAACTGAACAATATTAGTGTGAAATTAAAATAATGTAAAAGTGGTTAATAAACTGGGATGTTAAACTGTATCCTGAAAAAAACGTCAAGTAGAATGACCAACCCCAGCAAAAGAAGCACATGGGGGCACAGCAACAAATCCAGTGATGTGTTAGAGATGGTGTCTGTGCCAACAGAAAGCAACTTCTGAAGGCCACACGGAAAGAGTGCTTGCTGGGGTCCTGCCCTCCATAGGCCCACGTTGCCTTGTCCCTAGGTCTGCTGAATGGGCTGTTCGCTCAGGTGTCAGCAGCTCCAGGGTCCTCTGCCCTGCCTTACTCTGTTGGTCTGTGTCTGCTGTTTCTCTGCAGGTCCAAGCCTTGTCATCGGCCAGTAAGTTTGAAGCGGAGTTGAAAGCTGAGCAAGATGAGCGGAAGCGGGAGGAGGAGGAGAGGCGGCTTCGCCAGGCGGCCTTCCAGGAGCTCAAGGCCAACTTCAGTACATAGTCCTGCTGACCTTGCCCTCTGCCCACAGCTGTGCCTCACAGATGCCCCAGGAAGAGATGACAGGCATCTTCATCACTGCTGCCAGTCCCCTCCTGAGCCAGCATCTCCACCCATCACCCTGTGCCAGCTCCCATGCCAGCCTTCATTCCTCCCAGTGTCCAAGCCCCTCCGGGGGTCCTGGGGTGGGCCAGATGCCTGCCCATCTCTGTCTCCGGCCTCTGCTCCTCCACCCTACCCGTAGCCAGAACTTGTATCTTCTCAGCGACCTTCACTTCGTCCTTGTCCCTTTACCATTCCACATCAAAGAGTAGTCTCTGTCAATTTGTAAAGATATGTCTGTCTTTTTGGGTCCTCAGAGAAAATGCCCACTTTCAAGAGGAATTCTCTGCACTCCTCTGCTTCCCATCCAGCTTGCCTGTTCTCATCTTTGGTAGGATTCTGCCAGTTGCTTTTACATCTTCTGTTCCTGGGTAATGGTGGGTCTTAATGGAGGCTGGGTGGACCACTGCCCATTCACTCTTCAACAGGAGGAACAGCATGCCGCCACGGTGACACACATTAGAGAAAGGACAGAGGTCTGCTCCTTCCTGCCACCTTTCTCCTGGCCCCTTAGCATTCCCCCAGTCCCTCCCTCTTCACCCTGCTCGTCTGTGTCTTCCCAGTTCAGCCTTTTTCCTACTCCTAAATACTGTGCTACTTCACTGTAAGAATGAAAGCACAGTTAGGATACCAATGAGTAAAAGGGTTCCTGGTCACTCTGACTCTGTGCAAATTGTATTACAGTAGACCCCTGACATTCCCAAGTGATAGATCCAGGGCCTTTCAAACATCCCCAAAGTCATGGCCATGCTCACCATTAGCCAGTTTCTAACATCTGTTTCAGGGTATCGAGCTGTAGATGTTCTTACCCCCCATACTTGTGAGTTCTTGGAGTTGCTCCCAAATACAAGGGGTTATGTTGTATTTTTAACAAATATATCCTGTTGTCATATTTATTCTCTTTTGTAACTGCTATCTTTACAATAAAGAAATCACCTGCCTTTCTATCTCACAGCTGTTTCTTTTTACATTGTACAAATAATGTGACCATCACATCAACGTGCCTGGAATTTTCTTGAATTAAAGGAGAGAGTAGGGTATTTTCTATAGGAGCCAAGTCCCATCCAGGGCTTCTGTTTGACACCGAGTCCTGAAGTACAGTTAGAAATGGGAACTAGAGGCCAGGCACGGTAGCTCACGTCTGTGGTCCCAGCACTTTGGGAGGCTGAGGCGGGCGGATCACTTGAGGTCAGGAGTTCAAGACTAGCCTGGTCAACATGGTGAAACCCCATTTCTAGTAAAAATATAGCTGGCCTGGTGGTGCACACCTGTAATCCCAGCTACTCAGGAGGCTGAGGTGGGAGAATCCCTTGAACCAGGGAGGCAGAGTTTGCAGTGAGCAGAGATGGTGCCGCTGCACTCCAGCATAGGCAACAGAGCAAGACTCCATCTCAAAAAAAAAAAAAAAGAAGAAATGAGAACTAGAGGGCTGTTTTTCACTCTATAGGGTTCAGAGTACTGAGCTTATCTGTTGCACTCCCCTTCCCTTCTGTGAAGATGCCTTCAGCTGCAGGGAAAAACCACAGCTTCATTTCTTTTGCTTCTTAGATCCCTGGAAACTGTGATGAGAGCCAATGCCCCTCCCTCGTATGTATAATCCAGGATATTTGGGCTACCCATGCAAGGACCTCTGTCCCAAGAGAACACCCTTTGCTCCTCAGGAAGGATCATTCTGTGTTACACAAATCCAAGACCTATGCTTTGCAGACATCATTTTTCTAGCTGGTGTCACCCTCTAGTCTCCCTACCAGAGGGGACGGACATGAAAAAGGAGTAGAGATCCTTACCATATGATCCAGCAATCCTACTCCTTCCTATTTCTTCAGAGTACATGAGTGCTTATGTCCACACAAAAACCTGCACATGAAGCTTTTGTTTTTTTATTTTTTTGAGACAAGGTCTAGCACTGTAACCCAGGCTGGAGTGCAGTGGCGCGAAGATGGCTCACTGCAGCCTCAACCTCCTAGGCTCAAGTGATCCTCCTGCCTCAGCCTCCCAAAGTGCTGGGATTGCAAGCATGGGCCACTGTGGCCGGCCTGCACATGAATCTTTATAGCAGCTTTATTCCTAATTGCATAGACTTGGAAACAATCAAAATGTTCCTCAATAGGTGAGTGCATAAACGATGATACATCTGCACAGTTGAATATTATTCAGTGATGAGAAGTATTTACCAATAGAAAGAAATGAGTTATCAAGTAATGAGAAGGGAGGAAACTTACATGGATACTGCTAAGTGAAAAGCCAGTCCTAATCTGGGTGTGGGGCACTTGTTCATGGTTCTAGCTGCTCGCGGCTGAAGAGGAAGGATAACTGGAGCCTCGGAGTTCGAGTGCAGCCTGAGCAACATAGTGAGACCCCATCTCAAAAAAAAAAAAAAAAAAAAGCCAATCTGAAAAGGCTACATACTATTTGATACCAACTATGGTATGACATCCTGGGAAAGGTAAAAGTGTGAAGACAGTGAAAAGATCAGTGGTTGTCAGCAAGGAGAGGGGGAGGACTTTTAGGGCAGTAAAACTTATTCTCCATGATGCTATCGATGCTGCTGGATGAATGTCATACATCTGTCAAAACCTATAGAATGTGCAACACAAAGAATGCACCCTAGGCCAAGTGCAGTGGCTCATGCCTGAAATCCCAGCACTTTGGGAAGTGGAGGCAGGAAGATTGCTCAAGCTCAGGGGTTCGAGACCAGCCTGGGCAATATAGTTGTACCCTGAGTCTACAAAAAACTTTTAAAAAGCCAAGCTTGGCTGGGAGTGGTGGCTCAGCACTTTGGGAGGCTGAGGCAGGGGGATTGCTTGAGCTCAAGAATTTGAGACCAGCTGGGGCAATATGGTGAAACCCTATTTCTATCAAAAATTCAAAAAAAAAATTAGCTGGGCATGGTGGCAGCCACCTGTGGTCCCGGCTACTCAGAAGACTGAGGCTGAGGTGGGAGGATTGCTTGAGCCCAAGAAGTGGAGGTTGCAGTGAGCCGAGATCGTGCCACTGCACACCAACCTGGGTGACAGAGTGAGACCGTGTCTCAAAAAGAAAAATAAAGGCCAAGTGTGGTGGCATGCACCTGTGCTCTCAACTACTCAGGAGGCTGAGGTGGAAGGATGGCTTGAGCCCGGGAGGAGAAGGTTGCAGTGAGCCAGGATCATGCCACTGCACTCCAGCCTGGGTGACTGATTGAGAGCCTGTCTCGAAAAGGAAAGAGAAGAATGCATCCTAATATTAACTATGGAGTTTAATAATGCGTCAATATGGGCATGTCAATTGTAACAAATATACCACATTAAAATAACATAATAATAGGGAATGGGGAGTTGGGGTGAGAGGGGTACATAGGAACATGTACTTTTGGCTCCATATTTCTGTAAACCTGAAACTTCTCTAAAAAATACAGTCTAGGGTGGGTGTGGTTCATGCCTGTAATCCCAACACTTTGGGAGGCCTAGGTGGGCGGATCACCTGAGGTCAGTAGTTCGAGACCAGCCTGGCCAACATGGTGAAACCCTGTCTCTACTAAAAATGCAAAATATTAGCTGGGAGTGGTGGTACACGCCTATAATCCCAGCTACCCGGGAGGCTGAAGCAGGAGAATCGCTTGAAAACCAGAAGGCGGAGGTTGCAGTGAGGTGAGATCGTGCCACCATACTCCAGCCTGGATGACAGAGCAAGACTCCATCTCAAAAAGATAAATAAATAAATAAACATCTAATGGTGAAGGAGACAAGAAAAAAAAGCCTATTAATTTAAAAAGAAGGAAGAGAATGGAGATAGCAGTGTCATTACTTGAAGCATCCGTTTGCCTTTCTGGACAAGTGGGCCCACGTGAGAACTAAAACTCTTGATTGCTTGTTACAGACTGTGAAAATAAAAATAAACGGCCGGGCGCGGTGGCTCAAGCCTGTAATCCCAGCACTTTGGGAGGCCGAGACGGGCGGATCACGAGGTCAGGAGATCGAGACCATCCTGGCTAACACAATGAAACCCCGTCTCCACTAAAAATACAAAAAAATTAGCCGGGCGTGGTGGCGGCGCCTGTAGTCCCAGCTACTCGAGAGGTTGAGGCAGGAGAATGGCGGGAACCCGGGAGGCGGAGCTTGCAGTGAGCCGAGATCACTGCAAGATCAGTGAGCCGAGATCAGTGCAGTGAGCCACTGCACTCCAGCCTGGGCGACAGAGCGAGACTCCGCCTCAGGAAAAAAAAAAAAAAAAAAAAAAGAAAAGAAAAATAAGCAAATAAGGCTGGGTGCAGTGACTCATGCCTGTAATCCCAGCACCTTGGGAGGCTGATGCAGGTGGATTACTTGAGGTCAGGAGTTTGAGACCCACCTGGCCAACATGTCAAAACCTCATCTCTGCTAAAAATACAAAAAAATTAACCGGGCATGGTGGCATGTGCCTGTAGTCCCAGCGACTCGAGAGGCTGAGGCAGGAGAATCCCTTGAACCCTGGGAGGCAGAGGTTGCAGTGAGCCAAGATCACGCCACTGCATTCCAGCCTGGGTGACACTGTCTCAAAAAATAAAAATAAAAATAAATAAATAAAACTTTTGATTGCAAGCAATAGAAAATCCAACACAAAAGGACTTCAGACAAAACAGGACACATTGGACCATGTCACTACAAAGGCCAGGGAGAGGATGTCGTTCCTCCCTCTTGGCCACAAAGTCCCCCAGAGGCTGCTCCCTTGTGCCTCCCGCCCTCTGTCTCCAGTGCCATGATCACAGCTCAGACCTTCATAGGTTCCTTCCTGGGTCTCTACCGTGGGCTCCTCACTGGTTTCTCTGCCCTCATTATAACCTGATTGTCTACTTTGCAGCTGGAGTAATCCTTAGAAAATGCAAACCTGTTCCTAACATCTCCCCTTCAATTTTTGATTCCCCACTTTCAGGATCTGGCCCCAACTCATCTCTCCAGCTCCATCTCTTGTCCCTCCTCCCTGTCCTGTCTCCTTCCAAACTCTATACTCCTGGTATGTGCAATGCCTAACCGATCCTAGAAAATTCCACACCTCCAGGCTTTTGCATATGCAGTTTCCTCTGCCTGGCACTCCCTCCCTCCCTTCCACAGGTGGGCTACTTCTCACTGTTAAAGACTCAGCTCAGAGATTATCTTCAGGAAGCTTCCTTGATGCTCCCAGCCCAGGTAAATTGTCCCTTCTCAGGGCTCCCATTTCCCCCTGAGTTTCTCTCTACTGTAATCCTGACAGCTTGAGGCAGTAGCCCTCTTTTTACTTCTCAGCCTCCCTGTTTGGACTGTGAACTCTTTGCAGGGCAGGAAGTTTGCCTTGCCTATGCTATAGGCCCAGCATGCTGCGTGGCATGTAGCAGGCAACCCTTGCATGATGGTTTTACAAGGACATGCCAGGTTTGTTAGAGCAGACAGATGGGCAAGGCAGGATCATTACCACTGATGTCAGAGATCTTCTGAGTACTCCACCATGAGAGCCTGAGGGGCCAGCTCTGAAAGTGGAGACTGGCCGGGTGCGATGGCTCATGCCTGTAATCCCAGCACTTTGGGAGGCCGAGGCGGGCGGATCACCTGAGGTCAGGAGTTCGAGACCAGCCTGACCAACATGGAGAAACCTCGTCTCTACTAAAAACACAAAATTAGTCGGGTGTGGTGGTGCATGCCTGTAATCTCAGCTATTCGGGAGGCTGAGGCAGGGGAATTGCTTGAACCCAGGAGGTGAAGATTGCTGTGAGCTGAGATTGTGCCACTTGCACTCCAGCCTGGGCAATAAGAGTGAAATTCCATCTCAAAAAAAAAAAAAAAAAAAAAAAAAGAAAAGAAAAGAAAAGAAAGAAAGGAAAAGAAAGAAAGTGGAGAGAGCAGAGCTTGTGGGAATATCTTTCTCACTGGAAGAGAGAGAAGTCACTCCTCAGGGCCCTCCTTTGACTGAGCAATAGGAAACACAACACACCAATTAGTCTTGCCTAGGCCCTGGAGGCTGTGTGATGTAATGGAATTTGGACTCCAACACTAGGCAAGTAATTGAACCTCACTGAGCCTCCGTTTCCTCACCTGTAAAATGGGCACGATGATGACCTACCTGGAAGATTCCATGCCTGCCATATATTTAGTGCTCAGGACACATGGGTCCCCTTTCTCCCCTCCCTCCTCCACTACTGTAACTCTGTCTCCTCCTGAGCCCTGAGTCTCCACAGTTAGGTCCAAGAGTCTTAGGCCAGGGTAGCCCAGAAGTGCTCAGTCCTGGCTGCTGTCTTGGCTACAAGTGCAGATGCCCATGGACCCAGGTTCTCTGTTATTTTGAGACCCCTTTCCTGACCAGCCCAGGGAATTTCTGCCATCTGCCGGCTCACTTGCATGCTCCTGGCGGCTGCCAGTTACTGAATGTGGCCTGACAGCTGTGGCTTTGTCACTACTCAGATTTCTCCTTGTCTGCCTGTCCACAAGGCCAGATGCTGGCACATCCCTGCCCACCTGGACTGACTGTACTATACAAGAATGATGATTCCATAGCTGCCTTCTGGGTCCTGTGATGGCAGTGGGGCTCTCAGGAGCCAATTCAGAATTCTACAATTTAGAAGGGCTGGGCATGGTGTCTCATGCCTGTAATCCCAACACTTTGGGAGCCCAAGGCAGGAGGATTGCTTCAGCCCATGACTTCAAGACCAGCCTGGCCAACACGGCGAAACCCCATTTCTACAAACAAATACAAAAAAATTTAGTCGGGCATCGTGGTGGGCACCTGTAGTCCCAGCTACAAGGGAGGCTGAGGCAGGAAGATCACTTGAGCCTGGGAAGTCAAGGCTGAAATGAGCTGAGATCACACCACCACGCTCCAGCCTGGTGACAAAGCAAAATTCTATAACTTAGGGAGGCACTAAGGATGAGACCTCAGCAGGGGTCAATTTTTTTTCCTCCACTCCTTTCCAAAACCAGTGGCTTTTGTCATTCTGCCATGGGGTGTTGAGCATGTACATTGCTGTTGCCATCTTGTTATTAGTAGTATTTTTTCTTTTTCTTTTTTTGAGACAGGGTCTCGCTCTGTCACCCAGGTTGGAGCGCAGTGGCACGATCTCAGCTCACTGCAACCTTCATCTCCCAGGCGCAAGCGATTCTCATGCTTCAGCCTCCTGAACAACTGGAACTACAGGCGCATGCCACCATGTCCAGTTACTTTTTGCATTTTTGGTAGAGAAGGGGTTTTATCATGTTGGCCAGCCTGGTCTCGAACTCCTGAGCTCAAGCAATCCGCCCACTTTGGCCTCCCAAAGTGCTGGGATTACAGGTTTGAGCCACTGCACCTGGCCTCTATTTTTCTTTACAGAGTCAATCAAGTTAAAGCTGTTGCCTTGTTGGTTTTTTACTTATTTTTATTTTTGTAGAGACAGAATCTTGCTCTGTCACTCAGACTGGAGTGCAGTGACGTGATCATAGCTCACTGCAGCCTCAAATTCTGGGACTCAAGCGATCCTCCCACTTCAGCCTCCCAACTAGCTGGAACTATAGGCACAGGCCACCATGCTTGGCTAGCTGTTACCTTTTGAAGGGCAATTTGGTAGACTGTTAAAATTAAAAATTGTATTTGTATTATTTATGTTTATGTTAACAAATCACATTGTGACTTAGTGGCTTAAAACAATGATTAATATTTATTATCTCACACAGTTTCTGAGGGCCAGGAATTTAGAAGCAATTTGACTGGGTAGTTGGTTTGGGCTCAGGGTCTCTCATGAGGCTGCAGCAAAATGCCAGCTGGGACTACAGTCATCTGAAGGCTTGACTGAGACTGGGGAACCTGCTTCCAACACAACTTACTCCTGTGATTGATGCTGGCTATTGGCAGGAGGCCTCAGTTGCCTGCCATGTGAACCTCTCCATGAGGCTGCTTGAGTGTCCTCACAGCATGGCAGCTGGCTTCCCCCAGAGCAAGTGATATGAGAGAGTAAAGGGCAAGCCTTTTAAGACCTAGCTTCCTGAATCACACTCTGCTATTCTACTAGTCACATAGGTCAGCCCTATTGGCAAAAGTCATTGGGAGTCATCTTAGAGGCTGGCTACTTTGGAATCAGTCAGAGTTCTTAATTGCAAGTAACAGAATCTAAACCAGACTGATTTAAGCAGAAAAGGAATTGATTGAAAAGACAAGGAGGAGTCCCCAGAATCACCAGCAGGGCTGGGGGGTGCAGGCTAAGGAAGCAGGCAGGAGGCCAGGAGGCTGGGACAGCAGCCAAAAGCACACCATGGGAACCAGTTGCTGCCCTGGCTGACAAGTGTGCTGTGGTGTCCTGCTTCTTCAGGTCATTTACTCCACATCAGAATCTGAGTCTGAGCCTAGTCACATGCCCACATGTCAGGAGTGGGACAGGAGAGTATCTGGGCTTTTTGTGTTCTGTAAGGGGAGGCAAGCTCTGCCAGCCACCAAGATTCTCATTTTCCACAAACATGGGAAAGAATTTCAGTATTTCAACTGAAAGTAATTCACTATCTTAGTTCAGCAGAACTGTCATAAAGAACGGCAGGTGTCCACTGCAGAGATACTCATGAGCTTTGGCCCAGAAATGTATCCTATAGGTAAGTATAAAAATGAACAAGGATGTATTTAAGGGAATACTCATTACAGTGTTGTTTGTAATAGCAAAAATGCTGGAAACAATCAGCATATCCATCAGCAGGGGATTGGTTCAGTATATTAGATACATCCACGTAAGCGTGCACTGATAGGCAGCCACTGAAAAAACATGGATGCCACCAAGACATCTTGTTTCTTGGAAACAGGCCAGGAGCAGAACAGCATGCACAGTAATGCTCAGGTGTTCCGTTTTGTTTTGTTTTTTAGTTGGGAGGAATAAAGTCATGTGTATTAGTCCATTCTCATATTGCTATAAAGAACTACCTGAGACTGAGTAAGTTATGAAGAAAAGAGGTTTAATTGGCTCATGGTTCCACAGGCTGTACAGGAATCATGGCTGGGGCAGGCCTTAGGAAACTTACAATCATGGAAGAAGGTGAAGGGGACGCCAGCACAAAGCAGGAAGTGCTACACACTTTCAAACAACCAGGTCTCCTGAGGACTCTATCATGAGAACAGCAAGGTGGAAGTCTGCCTCCATGATTCAATCACCTCCCACCAGGCCCTCCTCCAATATTAGGAATTACAATTCAACATGAGATTTGAGTGGCGACACAGAACCAAACCATATCACTCTGTCTCTACCCAAGTGGACTGTAAGCTTTATAAGGTGGGTGATCAGGTGGATTTGGGAGCAACCATTGAATCTCCAGCACTTAGTGGTACTGAGAATGAAGGAAAATGCCATACTTGTTTTGTTTGTTTGAGACGGAGTTTTGCTCTCGTTGCCCAGGCTGGAGTGCAGTGGCATAATCTCGGCTCACCGCAACCTCCGCCTCCTGGGTTCAAGCGATTCTCCTGCCTCAGCCTCTTGAGTAGCTGGGATTACAGGCATGTGCCACCATGCCCGGCTAGGTTTTTTTTCTTTTTTTGTATTTTTAGTAGAGATAGAGTTTCTCCATGTTGGTCAGGCTGGTCTTGAACTCCCGACCTCAGGTGATCCACCTGCCTCAGCCTCACGAAGTGCAGGTGTGAGCCACTGCATCGGGCCTTTTTTTTTTTCTTTTTTCGCTCTGTTGCCCAGGTTGGAGTGCAGTGGCATGATCTTAGTTCACCTCAACCTCTACCTCCTGGATTCAAGTGATTCTCCTGCCTCAGCCTCCCAAATAGCTGGGACTACAGGTGCTCGCCACCACACGTAGCTAATTTTTGTAATTTTAGTAGAGACGGGGTTTCATCATATTGATCAGACTGGTCTTGAACTCCTGACCTCAGGTGAGTCACCCGCCTCGGCCTCCCAAAGTGCTGGGATTACAGGCATGAGCCACCGCACCTGGCTGGAGAATGCCATACTTGTTAATGCATGCAACATTTTTGGGGAGACCACACAAGAAATTGATGGAAGGAGAACCTGAGGGTCCTAGATAGGTCTTGCGGCGGGGAGGATTTAAATTTTTTCCTTTATATGTGTTTGAATTCTAAAAACTATGAAACCATAAACATGTATTGCTTTAGTACTACAATGACTACTACTACCACCACCACCAGCACCTCAATTGTTAATAACAGTTAATAAAAAAGACAGGGGGCTGGGTGTGGTTGCTCATGTGTGTAAACCCAACACTTTGGGAGGCCGAGGTGGGTGAATCACCTGAGATCAAGAGTTCGAGACCAGCCTGGCCAACATGGCGAAACTCTGTCTCTACTAAAAATACAAAAATTAGCCAGGCATGGTGGCACACACCTGTAATCTCAGCTGCTAGGGAAGCCATGGCAGGAGAATTGCTTGAACCCTGGAGGCGGAGGTTGCAGTGAGCCAAGATTATGCCACTGCACTCCAGCCTGGGCAACAGAGTGAGACTCTGTCTCAAAAATAAATTAACAAATTAAAAATAAATTAAAAAGAGAGGGGAATGTCTGACCACAAAGAAAACAAGAAGAGCACATCCCACTTGAATGTGCAAGTGGGAACCCTCTGGGATAGCAGAAATATGAAACCCTAAAGATGGAAAATTCTCAGATAAAAATGAATAACATTTTGGGATGCATCATGGGACATTAGTTGAAAGGATACATTTATTGTATTACAAGGTTTTTTTAAAAAATGATTTGATGTCTTGTACATTCAGAGGTTGGAAATGAGAACAGAATTAAAAATATGCAATTACATTTATAATAAAAATGTTTTTCTAGCATAAAAATGGGTTTCTTTTCATAGTTATTGTCTGCATAGCCTTTCTTGTTTGTTCAGTTCTCCGGTACAATTATCTTTTTTTTTTTTTTCCACCTAAGCTGGAGTACAGTGGCATAATCATAGCTCACTACCGCATGAAACTCCAGGACTCAAAAGAGCCTTCCACCTCAGCCTCCCAAGTAGCTGAAACTACAGGTGTGTGCCACCACACCCGGCCAATTTAAAAACATTCTCTTTATTTATTTAGAGATAGTCTTGTTCTGTTGTCCAGGCTGGAGTGCAGTGGCACAATCTCAGCTCACTGCAACCTTCACCTCCCAGGTTCAAGAGATTCTCACGTCTCAGCCCCCAAGTAGCTGGCATTACAGGCACACACCACCATGCCTGGCTAATTTTTGTATTTTTAGTAGAGACGGGGTTTCTCCATGTTGGCCAGGCTGGTCTTAAACTCCTGGCCTCAAGTGATCCACCTACCTCGGCCTCTCTAAGTGCTGGGATTACAGGTGTGAGCCATTGCACCTGGCCTAAAAACACTTTTTTTTGTTTTTGTTTTTGTTTTTGTTTTTTTTTAGAGATGAGGTCTAACTATGTTGCCCACATTGGTCGTGAACTCCCAGTCTCAAGCAATCTCCTGCCTCAGCCTTTCAAGTAGCTGGCATTACAGGTGCAAGAATCTGCACCAAGCATGGGGAACACAGTTCAATCCATAACAGTGATGTTCCAGCTACTGTTGGTGTAAACAAATTACCCCAAAACATAGTGGCTTATAACACCCATTTTATGATGCTGACGGTTTTGGTGGATCAGGAATTCAGAGAAGGCACAGTAAGGATACTTGTCCCTGCTTCTTGATGTCTTAGGCTTTGACGTCTGGGTGTGACTAGACAGCTCAGGGCTGGGATCATCTGGTGAGATTTTTCACTCAGACGTCTGGTTGTTGATGCTGTCAGCTGGGACCTCAGTTGGGGCTATTGATGGGACAACAACGTGGACCTCTCCGTGTGGTTTGTGCTTCAGGCAGCTTCAGGGACTGCCAAACTGTTTTTGCTTCAAACAAGACTGTTTCAGGAAGCAAGGTGGAAGGCATATCACCTCTTATGATCTAGCACTGATGTCAAGTCATTTTACTTCTACCACTTTCTATTGGTGATAGTGTCCAAGGGACCGGGAATTAGACTTTACCTCTAGAAAGGATAGCGAAGGTGCTAGAGAAGTATGTCAAATGGAAGATATTCTTGCAGCCATCTTTAGAAAAATACAATGTTACAGGTGATTTTTTTTTGAGACAGGATCTTGCTGTCTTTTTTTTTTTTTTTTGAGACAGGATCTTGCTGTGCTGCCCAGGGTGGAGTGCAGTAGTGTGATCCCAGCTCACTGCAGCCCTGATCTCCCAGGCTCAAGCAATCCTCCTGTCTTGGCCTCCCAAAGTGCTAGGATTACAGGTGTGAGCCACCACGCCCAGCTATGTGCTTATGACAAGTTAAACTTGTTTTGGATTAAACTCCTTACCTTCCTACCATCCTCAAATGATCTATTATTCTCAACTTCTGTTTCTATAAATGACGCACTATAGCTAAAACTTTATTATCCCTGACAAAAGCATGCATCAGTCTACTGTTGTAATTTAATACCACTATTTAGTGAAACACTGGAAAGACAGTTACTAAAAGGAGAAGAGAAAAGAAAAGCCCCCTTCCTAAAGAGTAGATAATCAAGTATCAATTGGGTTTTATTGGTGTTTGTTAAGCATTTACTGTGTGTCAGGGTAATACCAGCTGCAGAGGTTGCTGGATGGAATAACGCAGCACGCACAATGGTTAAAAGCAGGGATTTTTTTCAGCCTTTTTTTTAGACAGGGTCTCACTCTGTCACCCAGGCTGGAGTGCAGTGGCACACAATCTCGGTTCACTGCAACCTCTGCTTCCCAGGCTCAAGTGATCCTCCCACCTCAGCCTCCCGACTAGCTGGGACTACAGATCTACATTACCATGCCCAGCTACTGTTTTTTGATATTTTTAGTAGAGATGGGGTTTCTCCATGTTGGCCAGGCTGGTCTTGAACTCCTGAACTCAGGTGATCCGACTGTCTCAGCCTCCCAAAGTGCTGGTATTACAGGTGTGAGCCATCATGCCTGGCCACCTGTATATATTTGTCTCAAATTGCAGAACTGTGCAGTAAAAATGCTAAATTTTACTGTGTGCAAATTATATCTTAATTTAAAATAATATACATATAGGCAATGTACAGATGGCATGACAAGTTGGTTAGGGACATGGGCTCTGCAATCAGCCAGCCTGGGCTTGGAAATCCTGGTTGAGATTCGGAGACGGTAAGCACTTCTCTCGGAAGCCTTGTTGGATTGCTCCGTAGCTCTCTCACTAGGATCACAAGAGACAGTGCAAGGAAAGCATTTAATGAGGTGGTCAGCACATAACAAGTATTAGTATTACTTTTTTCCTTAAAAACAGCTCAAGGGGTAAACTCTTTGGTCTAATGGAGGCACAGAGGCAGTAACACATGGACTGGCAGGAGTTGTAGGTTGGGAAGAAGTGGGGTAAGTGTTGGGAATGGCATTGCAACAGGATGGAACAGCATGCGCAAAGGCTAAAACAATGTCTTGTTTACGAATCTTCTGAAATGGGCCTATTTGGAC